>NC_072420.2:31886305-32189335 GCF_028858775.2 Pan troglodytes
TGCAGACTGAGGTGGCGTAGAAGGCAGGGAGAATACTGAAAAAGAGCAATCTCTGGTCATAGGCCAGGGAATCCTCATGTCCCCCATAAGACAATGGCTTCAGGTACAAAACATTTATTGAGCGCTTACTGGGTAATATTCTAAATGCTTTACTTTTATGCCTCATTTGGTCCTCACAACAGCCCAGTGAGATGACAGTGTGGCATTATCCCCATTTTACAGGTGAGGACACTGAGGCACAGAGGGATTAAGCATGACCAGGTCAAGGTCATGAAGCTGATGAACATAGAAATGGACTGATTTCTGGCCAGGCATGGTGGCTCATGCCTATAATCCCTGCACTTTCGGAGGGTGAGGCAGGTGGATCACCTGAGGCCAGGAGTTCGAGACCAGCCTGGCCAACATGGTGAAACCCTGTCTCTACTAAAAATACAAAATTTAGCCGGGCGTGGTGGCGGATGCCTGTAATCCCGGCTATTTCGGAGGCTGAGGCAGGAGAATCACTTGAACCTGGGAGGCAGAGGTTGCAGTGAGCCGAGATCCTGCCACTGCACTCCAGGCTGGGCGACAGAGTGAGACTCTGTCCCCCCCACCAATGACTGAGTTCCAAAGAAATGGACTAAGTTCCAAATAACTTGGTTCCAGGCCCTAATCTTCGCCACTAGGCTGTGATGCTTCTACATAGAAGAAACAAACCTCTCTATGAGAAAGCAGTTCAGAAATAATCCAACTTTGAAAGCTAATCCCATACTCACTCAGGGTCCTTAAGGGAGGACCTGGCCAAGTCTGACCACTTGAGTTTGTGAGACGGCGGAGCTCTGCAGGACAAGCCTCCAGCAGCCAGGTAGCAGCCAGCACTCACGTGGACCCCAGGGTCCCTGAGACCCAGCAAGGCTCTCTGTCGAGGACACCAATCATCCACCTTAACTTACTCCCATCAAACCTCAAACCTGCCACTCAGGATGTTTCTATTTTTGTTACTTCTAAATTTAGACTAAGGCTGTAGTCCATCCTGCCCATTGTACAAAATTTTCTCGGTTGTTTTCTATTTTAACTGCAGCGGTCTGCTGATACTGCTTTCTCTCCGCCCCATCACAGAGCAATCTTTCAGTTATTTTATCCTGTTTATTTGCCTCCACTTTTATCTTCCACTGTTAAGTGGGGACTAGGAAGCAGAAGCAATTAGAAGGCAGATAGGCAGAGACCCAGGTGGGGAAGTGAAATGCCTTCTCCCCACCAGCAGGTCCAATTGGGCTGCTACTTGACCAAGTATTCAGGAATTCTTTTTTTTTTTTTTTTTTTTTTTGAGACGGAGTCTCGCTATCGCCCAGGCTGGAGTGCAGTGGTGCGATCTCGGCTCACTGCAGGCTCTGCCCCCGGGGTTCACGCCATTCTCCTGCCTCAGTCTGCCGAGTAGCTGGGACTACAGGCACCCGCCACCTTGCCCAGCTAATTTTTTGTATTTTTAGTAGAGACGGGGTTTCACCATGTTAGCCAGGATGGTCTCGATCTCCTGACCTCGTGATCTGCCTGCCTCGGCCTCCCAAAGTGCTGGGATTACAGGCGTGAGCCACTGCACCCGGCCAGGAATTCTTCTGAAATTTACTAATTTTGAAGCCAGTTTAGAAACTTTACCAAAAACAAAAACAACAAAACAATACAGTGGCTTTACTTCCATGCTTTATTCCTGAGTCATTCTGATTACCTAACTTGACAAAGCAGACTCTGTTCTGAAGGATTTTTCTTTTTTGATGGAGTTTTGCTCTTGTTGCCCAGACTGGAGTGCAATGGCACAATCTTGGCTTACCGCAACCTCTGCCTCCTGGGTTCAAGCGATTCTGCCGCCTCAGCCTCCCTAGTAGCTGGGATTACAGGCATATGCCACCATGCCTGGCTAATTTTGTATTTTTAGTAGAGACGGGGTTTCTCCATGTTGGTCAGGCTGGTCTCGAACTCCCGACCTCAGGTGATCCGCCCACCCTGGCCTCCCAAAGTGCTGGGATTACAGGCGTGAGCCACCACACCCAGCCTGAAGGATTTTTGATGATTGTAAAACTACAAAATTTTAAGAGATAAAGCAATGTGGCCGCACACAGTGGCTCATTCCTGTAATCCCAGCTCTTTGGGAGGCCGAGGCGGGCAGATCACCCGATTTCGGGAGTTCGAGACCAGCCTAACCAACATGGTGAAACCCCATCTCTACTAAAAACACAAAAATTAGCCAGGCGAGGTGGCAGGTGCCTGGAATCCCAGCTACTCAAGAGGCTGAGGCAGGAGAATCGCTTGAACCCAGGAGGCGGAGGTTGCAGTGAGCCAAGATGGCGCCATTGCACTCCAGCCTGGGCAACAAGACCGCAACTTCATTTCAAAAAAAAAAGATAAAACAATGAAAAAACGAAAAACTACACTAAAACATAAACTGGAGGACAAAATTTGAGTCATAGTTATTATCAAACTTTCAGCTCCATGCCTGGCACATAGTAAATACTTAAAAAATATCAGCTCCGAGTTATGGCCGCTTAATTGAAAAAAAAAAAAAACCTTCCAAAGATGATCCCAAAATTGCAGTTAAATGTGTTTTAAAATAATGGCAGGGTCCATGGATTTAGCGCACAGTCTCCAAAGGTGAGCGGTCTGAAGGAGGTAACGTGATCAGTTGTAAAGTCCAGTTGTTTAGTTTAAAACTCCACCACACAAAAGACCAGACAACAACTGTATACACAGAAATACTCAGATATTTATAAAACAGATATATATAAAATGCATTTTTAAAATCTTTTAAATGAATTTCAAGATTTATTCAATGCATTTTAAACTCTATTAAATGTATTTTAATAGATTTTTAAGCAAACACATGTACACGTACATATACATACACAGATTTTTTTTTTTTTTGAGACGGAATCTTGCTCTGTCGCCCAGGCTGAAGGGCAGTGGTGCGATCTCAGCTCACCGCAACCTCTGCCTCCCGGGTTCAAGCGATTCTTTTGCCTCAGCCTCCCGAGTAGCTGGGATTACAGGCGCCTGCCACCACGGATGGCTAATTTTTGTATTTTTAATAGAGGTGGTGTTTCACCATGTTGGCCAGGCTGGTCTCAAATTCCTGACCTGAGGTGATCCACCTGCCTTGGCCTCCCAAAGTGCTAGGATTACAGGTGTGAGCCACTGCACCCGGTAGACTTTTTTTAAAAAAGAAGAAAGAAATAGACCAAAACATTAACAGTGTCTATCCTTAAAAAAACAAATTGTGAGCAATCTCAGTCATACTTTACATCGGGGACAGCGAATTTTATGTGTAAAGGGCCATAGAGTAAATACTTTTGGCTTTGCAGACCCTAAGTCCTTGTCATAACTACTCAACTCTGCCATTACAGAAGGAAAACAGCCAGAGACAAGGTGTAAATGAATGGCATGACTGTGTTCCAATAAAACTTTATTTACAAAAACAGGCGGTGGGCTGCTTTTAGCCTATGGATTATAGTTTACCAACCTCTTTTCTTTTTTTTTTTTTTTGTATCTGTAACCCAGAAGAAGGGCTCAGACAGAAGAAAAAAATCCAAAGAAAGTTGAGTACACACTGTTGCTTATAGCACATATGTGCAAGCTTATAAAATCCTTTAAATAATCTAATCTAACATAATATGTCTCATTCAAAGTCATATTCCAGAAACAACTGTATCTGTGAACCGTTTTGTGGGATCGAGCCTGCCATCTTGTGGTCACATGAAATAACAGCCTTTATGGTCTTCATTCTCCTTTATTAAGGGTACACAACTCACTGGAGCCACTTTTCAAAAATTTGATTGGGATGTGGGGACCACAATAACATAATGAGTCAAGGAAGTCAACTGTAACTGAGAGCAATCAATTTTCTGAAGCTTCAACTTGTCAAAATCTTCCAAGGAGCCAATGAACAAAAGAATGAGGGGTCCAACTTCCTTAGCAAGCCAAGCTTCAGAAAATGATTTGAAAAACAACAATAGCAGGGCAAGAATATCCAAGTACCCAAGAGCCTTCCATTTCAGATTTTGAACAGAACGCTCCTTTTGTATCCCAAGCTTTGAAAAGAGAAAATAATGACAAAACCCCAACTTACTAAATCAACCCAAACCCGAGAACCCGGTCATGGTGAAATAAATGATAGTAATCTATGCTGTTCATCTGTTCCATCATTCACTCACTCTCTTGCTGAACAAGACAGGGCCACCCATGTAGCGAACCACATGTAAAGAGCCGGGAAGACAAAAATGAGGAATACAAACCCAGTCTCAGGAAACACATTTAGGCGAAAAGAGAGACACAAGCAAGTAAGAATCGCATGATCTAATGAGGGCCCATATGGAAGTCAAATTTGCAGGGTTGTGGGGGCCCAGAGGAGAGAGCTAACTCTATGGGGTCCCAGGAAGACTTCGAAAGGCAGGTGGCACTCACGCTGCTTCTAGTAGAATGAGCACAGGTTGACAGAAGGAGGGGGAGAGGAAGGAAGGGCAGGGCAGGGGGGTCACTGAAGCGCTCGGGTTCAGTCTTTAGGTTGAAAAAGTCCAAAAGACAAACAGAGCTCTGCACACATTTCCACTCTAGGCCTCTCAGCATCTCAACTCACGTCCTTCTCTCAGACAGCAGGAAAGCAGGGCTGAGTGGTGGTTTGGAAGATGACGATAGAGAAGGCAGGAACAGAGGTAGGACTTAGTCTCAGCATCTTATGTGATTCCCAGCACTTGCTCTTCTTCTTCTTCTTTTTTTTTTTTTAAGAGACAGGCCTCTGTCTCCCAGGCTGGAATGCAGCAGTGCAATCACAGCTCACTGCAGCCTCAAACTCCTGGGCTCAAGCGATCCTCCTGACTCAGCCTCCCAAGTAGCTGAAACTACAGGTGCTCCACTATGCCCAGCTCATTTTTTTTTTTTTTTTTTTTTTTTGGAGAGATAGAGTCTCGTTATGTTGCCCAGGCTGGTCTCAAACTCCTGACCTCAAGGTATCCTCCTGCTTCCACCTCCCAAGTGCTGGGATTATAGGTGCGAGCCACCACACGTGGCCCAATTCCCAACACTTCTGTGCCTCTGTATCTCTATCCACAGCAAAGTCTTCTAAATATTCACCTTTCCCCAAAATGAGAAACAGCAGAAGCATTATAAAGCTGCCCATGGGTGACAGGTGGATTTGTAGCAAAACAGTTCTATGAGAAAATAAAGTTCCCTGCGCCTTTGAAATTTCAACAGGAAATGCAGGGCCAGTCATCAGCCCATCTTGTGCACACATTTTATACCACCTGCCAGACAGAGGCACTCACTGAAACACACAAGCCGCGTGATAAACTCCCCGGGTCGTGGCACAACGGAGTTCAGACTCGCCCCCAGCACCCTGCACAGCCATACCTGGGTTGCTGGTGAGAAAGGCGAGGGGGCTCTCGCCAACGTCGGCAGGGCCGTCCACTCGGTGGGGCGGGCTTTCCAGCAGCTCCACTCCTTCCTCCAGCTCGGGGTAGGTCCTCACCAGGAGGCCCAGCGAGGGCTGTGAGAGGAAATCTTTGAGCATAGAAGAGTTCAGGGCGTCAGCAGCACGATTATTGATCTCAAGAATCTCATCTCCCGCTTTCAGGCCTGCCAACGCAAGATGGAAAATGTTTAATTTCACACACATAATCAGAACACAACAGCTTAGGAGCTCTGCTATAAAGGGCACACCTGCTGTGGGTCTCGCAGCCCCAGGTGCTGCTGCAGACAGGCTGCGGTGCTCCGGAGTGATCCTCAGGAGAGGACAGGGGCCTCAGGTTCTGAAGGTTCTAGATTTGCAAGTTACAACATGCCTAGCCGGTCCTTCATACATCAAGCAAACAAACTTACTCCTTCATTAATCTGTGTGTTCCAAGCATCTGCAAATTTCTCACAAATGCTAATTAATTCCGGTTATCTTCCTACACTTTTGGGGCGGGGCGAGCGGGGAATGGCAGTGCTCTCTGATGACTGCCATCACTGTGTTTTGTACATGTTCATGCCTCAGTGCACACTTAAGTCACAGCCAGCTAATATCTATTGATTATTTCCAAGGAACCAAAATGCAGGGCGTTCACTCTGGCTATGAGGACAGAAGTAAGAATGTCTCATTCCAAATACACTTAGAGATGACAGTTTCAAGAACCCAATGCAATCATTTTGTCCTTTTTTGTTTTGTTTTCAAACTACATCTGAACCTTGGGATGAATCTCTTTTGGTAGATCCCCAAAGGATCTGCTAGGGGAATTGCCAAAGTTTGGGACCCAAGGGAACGACCATGAACAAGCCCAACCTAGAAGAACAGGAAGTTGAGACACCAAGGTGCAGTTCAAACTGGCACTGGAAGAACATTCCAGCAGCCTGAGAAATGGAGAGGTTGGGAAGAACATGAAAGAAAATAAAATAATCCTTTCAGCTAGGGAGAGAAAAGGAGCCCAATTTCTAATTTTATACACCAATATGGAAAAACCAACTTGAAAAAGGGAGTGAGCGAAGGGCAGGCAAAGATAAATTGCAGGAACGAGAAGCCTCCCAGGCCCTCGGGCATCCCACTCAGATTCTGCAGAAAATGACCCTACAAAGAAGTTCTCGCTTCCCAGCTTCACAGAGTCACACGCCCTGGACATCCTTATTCAGGTTTCTAAAATATCTGAAATCAGTTTTTTTGTTTTTTTTTTTGAGACGGAGTCTCACTCTGTTGCCCAGGCTGAAGTGCAGTGGTGCGATCTTGGCTCGCTGCAACCTCTGCCTCCCAGGTTCAAGCGATTCTCCTGCCTCAGCCTCCCAAGTAGCTGGGATTACAGGCACTCACCACCACGCCCAGCTATTTTTTGTATTTTCAGTAGGGACGGGGTTTCACCATGTTGGCCAGGCTGGTCTGCTGACCTCAGATGATCCAAATTTTTTTAAATTTTTATTTATTTATTTTTTCTGAGACGAAGTCTCACTCTGTTGCCCAGGCTGAAGTGCAGTGGCACGATCTTGGCTCACTGCAACATCTGTCTCCCGGGTTCTCCCATCCTTCTGAGTAGGTGGGACTACAGTCATGTGCTACCATGCCTGGCTAATTTTTGTTTTGTTTTGTTTTTGAGACGGAGTTTTGCTCTTGTTGTCCAGGCTTGAGTTCAATGGCGCGATCTCAGTTCACTGCAACCTCCGCCTCCCCGGTTCGAGTGATTCTCCTGCCTCAGCCTCCCATGTAGCTAGGATTATAGGTGCGCACCACCATGCCCAGCTAATTTTTGTATTTTTAGTACAGACAGGGTTTCACCATGTTAGCCAGGCTGGTCTGGAACTCCTCACCTCAGGTGATCCGCCCACCTTGGCCTCCCAAAGTGCTGGGATTACAGGTGTGAGCCACCGTGCCCGGCCAATTCACAGCTAAATTTAACATAAAATACCCCCAATATCTTTCTAGACATGCCAGGTATTGGGATCGTGTTTGTGGACCAGGAGGACAGAATGGACATCACTCTTGCATCTGTTGAGAACAGAGCAAGGGGGTTAGTACGGATGACCGTTCATCTTCATTTAACACCAGGGCTCTCAGATTCAAAGAACTAAAACAGGATGTGACTGAAACCAGAGCGGTAGATTCCCCACCCCCGTGCCACGCAAACCGGCACACTCATTGTGATGAAAGAGATAAAAATCAGTCTTTGGGCTTGAAGGGGAAGAAATCCTGTCATCTCTGCTCTTAGCTGAGATACAGCTCAGTGACTGGGTCAAACTCTGGCCCCAGGCTGCCTATGGCCTAGAAAGTATAGAAGGAAAAAGAAGGAAAATGCTCCTCTGTGACAGTCAGCAGCAGATAAATTATCCTGACTTTATTTCTCACTCGTCACACCTTTGCCTTTCCATGCATAGCCAAGTCCGCGGTTGTGCTTTTCCAGTGTTTACAGGACAGGTCAATATAACCTGCACATGTAGCTTTGCAAGCCATGAACTACCCAGAACTCAGCTGAACCAGGACAAAAAAGGCAGTGGCGAAGATCAGCACTCAATTTCCCTTCTCTGCTCCATTCAGCAGTAGTTAACACAACAGATGCAAGGTAAGTACATCTAAGCACAGTTGATCTGGATGTGTTGATCTCTGACATTCAATACGTATTATTTTGCCACTTCTTGGATGAAACTACAAATCCCATAGCAAGAAGAAAGAAACAATCCAGCCCTACCTACCTGTCCCATTTATTTACAGCGAGTATAGTGGGTCGAATAGAGTCCCTGTCCACCTAGAATGTCAGAATGCAACCTTCTTTGGAAATAGGGATAGATATATATCACAGATGAAATTGTAATAATATAATCATTGTAATTATATAATAATTACACATCATAATTATATATAATTATGCTATATAATTATATATAATTATGTTATATAATTATATATAATTATATTAACGATTATTATATAATGTATTAATATATTCTATATTTATATATTATATGCTTATATATTTATATATAATATGCTAATATATGCCATTATATATTATATATTAATATAATATATTATATATCATATAGCTATATATTATATTAATATATTATATATCATTATATAATATTATAATAATTACAATATCATCATTATAATTATATAATAATTACACATAATTATATACTATTACACACGAAAGTTACAATGAACTCACAATGATTTAGTGTAGGTCCTAAATCCAATGACTGATGTTCTTATAAGAAAGCCATGTTAATGACACAGAGAGACACACAGGGCAGAAGCCATGTGACTTCAGGCAGAGATTGGAGTGATACAGCCATAAGCCACAGAATGCCAAGTGTTGCTTTCACACCAGAAACCAGAAGGAGGCATGAAGCCATTCTTCCCTCAGAGGCTTCAGAGAAATCAATCTTGCCAATACCTTAATTTCAGACTTCTGGCCTCCTAAACGGTGAGAGGATAAATTTCTGTTATTTTAAGCCCCCCAGTGTGTAACAGTTTATTACAGTAGCTCTAAGAAATTAGCACTGTGAGCAAATCATCTAGGTTGCAAAGACTTTCCAGGGGTAGAAAAAGGATGGAGAGTTGGGGTTCCCCAAGTAGCCCAAATGCATTATGGGCCATTTAAGGGCTAAAATGAAACAGGCAGGATGTAGCAGGGAAGCGCTCTCTAAGGAAGGGGAGGGAGGCTGGATCTCAAATCCCTAGGTTCTCAACTTTCGCAGATTCTTCTATGAACGGAAGCAACAGAACAACTGGTTTGAAAGAGCTCTGCAGGCTCAGGCAATAGCCAATGTCAGCTGTGACCAGTGAGGACCAAAGTACAGAGGTGTCTTCCCCCACGCCCTGCTCCAGGAAGAACCCCCCCAGGATCCCCACACCATCCTAGAAGATGGAGAAGGACGACCACATGATTAGAATGGAATTTCCCACCAGCCCCAGGGTAATGGGCTCAATCAGTTTAAAATCCAAAAATGAGTGACTTGAGAGGCTGAGACAGGAGGATCGCTTGAGCCCAGGAGCTCAAGAACAGCCGGGGCAACACAGCAAGACCCCTGACTCTGAAAAACAAATAAGTAAATAAATTAGTCAGGTGTGGTGGCATGCACCTGTACTCCCCTAGTGACCTGGGGGGCTGAGGTGAGAGGGTGGCTTGAGCCCAGGATTTCGATGCTACAGTGACCTATGATTGTGCCACTGGACTCCAGCCTGGGTGATAGAGCAAAACCTTGTCTCTAAAAATTAAAAAAAGAAAAAAAAAGTTCAACAATATGACCTTTCTGGTACACTTAAGTTAATGGAATAAAATGCATATTCCCTGGAAGGGTTTTCAATGAGAAAATGTTCAAATACTTTCCACAAATGAATCCTTTGGGCATATCTTTCTCCTTCAAAAACTAGAGAAGCCCCAAAGGGCATTTAAGACAGACAGACCAGCCCTCCTTCACTGACTTACCTTTCTTGGAAGCTAAACCGGTTTCCTTCACACTATTCACGTACAGCCTTCGAATACCATCTTCTTCCACAGAAGAAAGTGAAAACCCTGTGAAACACAAAAAGACAGAATGGCAGGGCTCACACCTTCTGAATGTTTAGCAAACAACAGGAAGTGCCTGCTGTGAACTAGGTATGTTTCATGTTTGTCATTATAGTTTGGACTGATTGTTTTTCTTGTTTTACATAGCAGAAAAGTGTATTTTTAGATCACTCTGGAAGTCACTACTTGTAAAAATAAAGATTACTACGTACGTCTATCTTCATATTACCTACTAATCAACTCAAAGGGAAGCAAATTATTTTGTTTAATCTTGCTTCCTGGTAAACGCCATCATTTTTTCTTTTCCATACTCTCCTCCAAAGCAGAAAACAAAAGATTAGCTTACCTCAAAGTCCCCAGACATTTTTCATCAAATCTATGTCCTAGAATATGTTAACAACTGTACTGTTGGAGGGTGTGTGTTCATCCATATGTATGACTATATGGACACTGCTTTAATACAATTCTGCAAACAGGAGCAAGATGCAACTCACATTACGAATCTGTAATGTGAATTACACATTACAGAAACTGTACCTGATTTCACACTCTAGCAGTATCTGATCATAAGATTATCTTATACTTCTCTGGGCTCCCAGAGCTCAAAGCCAACTTGCTAATTAACCCTGGGCTCTGCTACATACTTCAGAGAGGAAAGCAGAGTGAGGCCGAGGTATTCTACGTGGCTTGAGGATCCTAGGTACTCAAAACTCTATGGTTACAAGTCCTGGTCACTCCTGTTTCCAGACCGCCTCATGTAAAACTCTTTCCTAATCAATTACTTTGAATGTCCACAGTGAATACCTACTTTGCTAAGGGAAAGAAATACTTTTGCAGATATTTCTAAAAAGGGCAAGGGGAACACATGTCATTGTATATATCTGCAATAATTTCAGCTCTGGGGAAAAAATCATCCCATAATATAGATACCCATCGTAATGCTGAGGGGAGAGCAGTGGTTGAAAAAAAAACAAGCAGGCAAATAGCAAAACAGAATTTTGTAAGATTGGGTTCCAGGGAGTCATTGAGCCTTTTTAGGCCATGTCATGATGAACACATGGTTTTTTGTTTAGTTTACAGGACCAGGAAATGGATACCCTCACATAGGCAAAAAGGCTAATTGCCATCGCCCTCTCAAGTACCGTAACACCCTCAGATAGGAAACGGCAGAGGGCCACCCGTGAGGACTTTCCAAAGTCTTCATTTCATTCTCTTATTTTAAATTCTCTTCTTTCAGCAACTTCTAACTTTCAGATTAAGTGTCAAGAAGCCCTGCTGAAATCAAAATATTTTTACACAAGAACCATTTAGGTTACATTAGCCTTAACACAGGTGTATTTATCTGCATTTCAGTGGAAATTTAAAAAAAAATCTATTAGGCGAGATAGAATCAAGGGCTACGTCATAGGAAAGAATGAATAGGATTCATCTAAATATTGGAATTTCCTTTTTGAAATGCCATCATTCTACTACATTCTGAGACCAATTTTTTTGTTTGTTTGTTTGTTATTAAAGAGACAGGGTCTTGCTCTGTCCCCCAGGCTGGAATGCAGTGGTGTGATCATAGCTCATTGTAGCTTCAAACTCCTGGATTCAGACAATTCCCTACGTCATCTACCAGAAGACCTGGGACTACATGTGAGTGCTACCATGCTTGACTGATTTTTTAAATTTTTTTGTAGAGATGGGGTCTTACTATGTTGCCCAGGCTGGTCTCAAACTCCTGGCCTCATGCGATCCTCCCACCTCAGCCTCTCACAGTGTTGGGATTACAGGTGTGCACTACTGAGCCTGGCCCCAGTTTTTTTTTCTATTAAAAAATTAGCACCCCTGTGGGGTACCAGGAAACACCTTTGCTTAACTGGAAGATGGCAGGAGAGGCAACATGGTGATAGCCTGCTGCAAGTCACCTGAAGCCAAGTAGATGGAGACATGGAGACACCTCAGGTATGATTTGCTCCATTCCCTCTTTTTTTTTTTTTTTTTTTTTTTTGAGATGGAGTCTCATTCTGTTGTCTAGGCTGGAGTGCAGTGGTGCGATCTCAGCTCACTACAACCTCTGCCTCCCAGGTTAAAGCGATTCTCCTACCTCAGCCTCTCTAGTAGCTGGGATTACAGGCACACACCACCACACTAAGCTAATTTTTCTAATTTTGGTAGAGATGGGGTTCCGTCATGCTGGCCAGACTGGTCTCAAACTCCTGACTTCAAGTGATCCACCTGCCTCGGCTTCCCAAAGTGCTGGGATTACAGGTGTGAGCCACCACAGCCAGCCATTCCCTCTTTTCTCGGTCCTCTTTTTGTATAATCAAAAGGTTAAATAGAGGAGACTTCCAGTCTGAGGACTGCAACTGATTATGTAATTTGTACCAGACAACTGGGTAAAAAGACTAGGTCTGAGAAACAGATCAGACATCTCTAATTAGTGGGGAAATCTCTATGATAGGAAAGAGGATGGAAGAAACGATAATGGGCATAAGTTCCTTTTTTGAAGATCACCCAAATGAAAGCCAAAAATTTACAAAAGTGAATAGCACATTAGCTCTGTACTGGAATTCATACTGGACACCAGTTTAGGGGTCAAACAGGAGCCCCTTTCACTGTTCCAGGAAGGCAGCCCTCCCCACACCTTGCCTTGCAACAAACATGTGAGCGGCTTCCATTTAAAGATGCCAATACTTTGCACACTGGGGGAAAACCTTATAACCATCTTCTATATGAACAAATATAAAGAAAATTATGAAATATCCTACAGCTGGATTATGTGGAGCTGAATGAAGAACATAATGATTTTAACAGTTAATCAGCAAAGTCAGATCTATTTCTTTTAAATAGGACAGCAATGTTCTAACTCTCAGCAGACAACTCTAATATCGTCCAAAATGATTGCCAACAGGGGGCAGAGGGAAATTATTCAATATAAATCGATGTATCCACCAACTGGAGGGCTGTTAGCTTCAAACACAGGAAGGGATCATGAGTGGCAACTGGAATAATGATCAGGAGAATGAAGGAAGTGCTTAAAACTAAGTGATGAAACTAAGGTCGGGCGTGGTGGCTCATGCCTATAATCCCAGCACTCTTGGAAGGCTGAGGCGGGAGGAAAGCATGAGCCCAGGAGTTCGAGACCAGCCCTGGCAACACAGTGAGACCCTGTCTCTACAAAATTGTTTTTAAAAAATTAGCTGGGCGTGGTGGCACGTGCCTTGTAGTCCCAGCTACTTGGGAGGCTGAGGTGGGAAGGATGGCTTGAGTCTAGGAGGTTGAGGCTGCAGGGAGTCATGATCCCACCACTGCATTCCAGCCTGGGCGACAGAGTAAGACCCTGTCTCAAAAAAGAAACTGAGAACAAACTCATGAGATGAACCACCAAAGGATTCCTCACCCTAGAAAAACCATAACATGATAAACAATAGAGAATTACTCAAAACTAGAGTCCAGGATACAATGAAAATTCAGATAACAAGCACAAGCACCTATAACATGAGGAGAACACACGACTAAAAAATATAATAGTACTAGAAGTACCCAGAGAAAAGGAACATTAAGTTGCTGAAATGACGCATCCTTCTACTTCAAGGCAGCCGAGGGTCTCATGCTTAGTCTAAGTATCATGTAACTGGATATGTGAACTAATTTCAACAGTAAGGTGTGGGAGTGAGCTGAGGGCTGAGATGGAGAGAGAGGCAAGAGAGAGAAATTAAGTAAATGTTCCCACTTTAAGTGTGTTCAGTCAGTTGGATTATTAAATTATATTCTCCTCCCTAAAGTGTTCTAAAATAGAAAGCAGCATATGATCTGTATTGTGAGGTGTTTCTGTGTTTGTGTCGGTAGCTTTTACTTGTACCGAACTCAGTATCTAACCGGAAGCCACTTAGCTAGGTGTTAATATTAGATACAGATGGGCTGAATTTCGACTCTGTGGTAGCTTTTAATCCAGAGGCAATCAGATCTCTGAGGACTGGGGGAATGTTTCACCTCTTCAGTCAATACGCTGCTGGAACATCAAATGCCAAAACCAACCCGAGCACGGAGAGGAAATGATTTAACTGAGCTTATTAGCCATGAGTGGCAGGCTTTTCTTTTCTTTTTTTTTCTTTGAGACAGAGTCTCACTCTGTCACCAGGCGGGAGTGCAGTGGCACAATCTCAGCTCACTGCAACCTCTGCCTCCTGGGTTCAAGTGATTCTCCTGCCTCCCGAGTACCTGGGACTACAGGTGCGTGTCACCACGCCCATCTAATTTTTTTATCTTTAGTAGAGATGGGGTTTCACCATGTTGGCTAGGATGGTCTCAATCTCTTGACCTCATGATCTGCCCACCTCGGCCTCCCAAAATGCTGGGATTACAGGTGTGAGCCTCTGTGTCCAGCCTGTGGCAGGGCTTTTCAAAGTGAAGTCCAGGAACAGGTGCCAACTGTTTGCTAATGGCAGTAATGTAAGGACAGAAATCAAGACTAAGCATTGAGAACCTCTTGTAGCTTTGACATTGCCACAACCTCCAAGCATGGGATTTTGTATTTCACAAAAGCAGCGGTGGTCACAAAAGAGTGGAAATTAAAACAAAACAAAATACCTGCTTCTTTACATCGGATGAGTTGGGAAGCACTGTTTGTAATACTCTCAAGACTGATGCCTGGTGCCCTGTCATACCCTCCTCAGGGGGTAAAAGTAAATGGGTTCTGTGAGTAATTCAGTGACTTTAATAAAAAGTATTAAAATGTATACAAACGATAGCAGTTTCATGCCCAGTTCCAATTTCTGAGTCCCTGAATCACTCAATCTTAGAAGCAGAGTCCAAGAGCTTTGAAATTCAGCCTTCTGAACTTGATCTTTGCTAGTTTATCCTTACTCAACAAAAATTAAGTAAACTGAAGAGAAAAAGAATAATCATTATGGAGCATCTAATTTTGGAGGATCCAGGCACTTCACTGCTACCAATTACAGCTCTAATTACTGAGGTCGGCTTTTTGCTGCATAATAAGCCGCTCATAAACATTTATTCCTTGCCATGAGAAACATTCTCCTGGCTTTATTATGTCTTTAGTTTTAAGGTCAAGAAATAAACAGCGTAAAGTTATAACGCAAGTGGCCAGGGTTCAAAACTGGGTTCTCTTCATTAGGCCCAAATCCTCTATTGAGTATTCCGAGATGAAGACTGGTGGCCTACAGGGCAAGGTGCAGAAGGAATGTAATATCCCAGTGCTCAGAAAAGAGTTTTAAAGATTTTCAAATGCTAAAAAGCTTAATAACCTGGGCCAGGCGCAGTGGCTCACGCCTGTAATCCCAGCACTTTGGGAGGCCGAGGTGGGTGGATCAGTTGAGGTCAGGAGTTCAAGACCACCCTGGCCAACACGGTGAAACCCGTCTCTTCTAAAAGTACAAAAATTAGCCAGGCATGGTGGCACACGCCTGTAATCCCAGCTACTTGGGAAGCAGGAGAATCACTTGAACCTGGGAGGCAGAGGTTGGAGTGAGCTGAGATCGCGCCACTGCACTTCAGCCTGGGCGACAGAGGGAAACTGTGTCTTAAAAAAAAAAAAGAAAGCTTAATAACTTGATTCAGAGAGAAATCTTAAGTGAGCATATGAGGTAGTCTTTATGTCTTTCCACCCGGAACTTTGTTCTCCTTCTACCAAACAGTAGAATCACACTTCAGTGCTCCCTCGTAGGTAGGTATGGCTGTGTGACTTGCTTTGGCCAATGAATTGGGAGTGGGACAACACCTGCTTTCCCATCTCCCCTTCCCCCTCTGCAGAGTGACAAGCACTGTCCCAGGTGGCAGCTGCTCCAGACCTGGGTGTGGAATGAGGACAATGTATGGAGTCCCAGCCAACCCACAAGGGATGCGTGGTGAATGTGAGAAATAAATGTCACTCTTTCGAGCCACCGGGCTTTGGTGGCTGTCTGTTACCTCAGCTAACCTCGCCGCTCCTGACTGATATAGCACAGTATGGATTTTCCTCACTTAATTTACTCAGGCACCAACTCTTACTATTCAAGCCATACAGTGTAATGCTAAGTAAAGAAGACTGGTCTTAAACATATGGAAAGGAATATATATTTAACTCCGCCAGAATGTAGACAACCGCATAGGAAAGCGTTAACACAGCAGGCATGACTGCTATTCTTCGAAAGGCCCGCTTACAAATTTGAACCTTGGCTGGCATCCTGAGAACTTGGATTTTGGGAGGGTTCCCAACACCCTGAGTGGCTCACAGTGCCTAAACTGTGGTACAAACAATGGGATTTATGGTGAACGCCTACTTTCCTCCTGGGAGACTGGAATTTTGGTGCATGCTAGGCAGAGGGTGCCTAGGGAACCAGCCTCCCCAGAAAAGCCCTGGGCACTGAGTCTCTAACCACCTTCCCTAGGAGGGAGCATTTCTCAGGCGTCCTCACAACTTGGTGCTGGAGGAGTTATCCTCATTCTACGTGACTCCACTGAAACCGGGCTCGCTGAAGCTCACACCTGGTTTCCCCCAGACTTCACTCCATGCGCCTTTTCCCTTTGCTGATTTTGCTTTGTGTTGATACAGGAGTTAAGATGAAATGATTTAGGCAGAGAGCGAGGAGAAGAAAGTCCTCAGTAACATTTTCCTTTTAATGAAAAGCAGCCCCCAAATAATTTTTTTTTGTAACAAAAAGCAGCCTGTAAAATCAAGCTGCACACATAGACAAGCAAGCTGGAAGCTTACACCGGTGAATGCCAGCAGTTGTGCCAATTGGAAAAAGCTAGCCGGGACTAAGCATGTTCAAAATGGCGGCTCCATCCTCTCTTCTCTTTGCCAGCCACGCGTACAGTAAGGAGCAGTGAACATGGCCCCCGCCAGGCAAAGACTCCATTTGCATAATAAAGATTAGGATAGGGCAGCCAGCTTCCATGCGTGCTGTGTAGACGTCACACCTGGTCCAAACAATCTGTGGGCCTTATGTAAATCAGACACCGCCTCCTCAAGCCTGGCTATACAATCCAGTGCATTCCGCCGCTGGCCGGAAGACCCACTCGGGTACCCCTCTCTCTCTGCAGGAGAGAGAGCTATTCTCCTTTCTCTTTTTTTTTGCCTATTAAACCTCTACTCCTAAACCCACTTCTTGTGTGTCCGCATCCTCGATTCCCTTGGCATGAGACAACGAACCATGGGTATTTACCCAAGACAACGAAGCCGCTTCAGTATAATTTGCTATTAAAAAAATCATAGTTGTGAGTATGACCAGAGGCTGAGCTCTGCGGGTCTTCCTAGTGAATCAGCAAACCTAGGGATGGTCTTGGGGACCCCCCTACACACCACCAAAATAGTTCCTTTAACATTATTTGTATGGGAAGGGAGGATAATGTAGGATAATGGCTTACTTATTTTGAGATTTCTCAAAATTTATAGTTTTCGGGAGAGGGGTGTAAAAGAATAATTCCTACATTACTAAGGTACATCATAGTATATGTTAAACAAAAATTATGGGAGGCCATTGTTGTGAACTGAGTACCTGCATTATGCCCGAAAGGCCAGATCAAATAAAAATGGAATCACTCATGCTGGATGCCACATAATCAAACTAAAACTTTCAGGAAGCAAGTAGATCCCCAAACAGACCAGTTTTTCCTGAAAACATGAGATTCCAGTCTACCTGAGTCAACAAAATAAGTAGGTCCCCTCTGCTTTAACCCTTACAAAAAAGTAACCTGAAGTAAGCTAAGTTAAACAATCAGTTTTCTTCTTCCACTGTTCTGTTTCCTTGTCGCCACCTTACAAAAATCACTGTTCTGCCACTGCCCAGAGGGAGCTCTCATTCTGTTTTGTAGAATGGAGGCTATCCCATGCATGAATCACAAATAAAAGCCAGTCAGATTTATAACTAAACTTGTTGTAATTTTATCTTTTGACATATAAAATAAGCTACCCACTTCCTTTTTAGGACAGTAGAATCCCAGTAATTAAAGTTATGAAATTTAACACCAAAGTCTACATCGTACCCAGAGTAAATACCCCTTTTATTCCCTAGTGTGGCTGCCCTCCACAGAACAGGAGCCAGATATACTATCTGTTTTAGATAGGACTCAAAGGCATTTTGTTGAACTGTAAATAAATGCATGCTTACATAAGAAATACTTTACCTTAAAACACAAACAAAGAAAAATAAACTTACCGTAAGTATCAGCAGCTGTATCTGACTTCTCAATGTGGATGCTCTGAGTGACTTTTGGACAGATTTCAATTTCTTTGTACAGCTGAAAGTTACAAAGGGGAATCTAATTAGAATTTCATTATAACTAACTTTTTAAAATGGTCATCATTTCATAAATCTATTTTTTCACAATTGATACTTACGTGAATTTGCACTTCACAATCTTATCATTAAACGAAACTCATTAAAAGTAAAAAGTAAAAGTAAAAACTTCCAGCTGTCATCCTCAAACATAGCCACAGTTTGGTTTCTAAGTAATTCCTCCACATCACTGTCTGTCTATTCCTACCCAATGTCTATCACAGACCTGAAAAATAATGCTAAAGTAATGGAGATCTCTAGTTGTGGGGAGGAAAAGTTTATTAAAATCAAGAAGAGGTTATAAAGATCTTGGTATGGAATTCATGGAAATAAGATAAATCTCTATGCTTCCATTCAAAAAGTTCATCATAGTACAAATAAGTAGAGACAAATGATAGCATTGAAACAGAAAACAAATTACGTAAAGGAGGATATTCTTTTTTTTAGCCACTGAACTGTATCGAAATTAGCTAGAAAACTGAAGTACACAAATTAATCAGCCCTCTAAAAGCCCAAGAAAGGAAATAACTTATGACTAAGTCCTCAAAAGCAATTGCAACAAAAATGAAAATGGAAAAGTGGGACCTAATTAAACTAAAGAGCTTCGGCACAGAAAAAGAAACTGTCAATAAACCGACAATCTACAGTATGGGAGAAAATATTTGCAAACTGTGCATCTGACAAAGGTGTAATATCCAGAAACTATAAGGAACTTAAATCAACAAAAAGTGAATAATCTCATCAAAAAACGGGCAAAAGACATGAACGGGCACTTCTCAAGAGAAGACATATATGTGGCCAATAAATATATGAAAAAATGTACACATCGCTAATTATCAGAGAAATGTAAACCAAAACCACATTGAGATACCATCTCACACCAATCAGAATGGCTATTACTAAAAAGTCAAAAAACAACAAATGCTGGTGAGGCTGCAGAGAGAAGGGAATGCTTTTCTTTTCTTTCTTTTTTTTTTTTTTTTTTTTTTTTTTGACACGGAGTGTTGCTCTGTTGCCCAGGCTGGAGTGCAGTGGTGCGATCTCGGCTTACTGCAACCTCCATCTCCCAGGTTCAAGCAATTCTCCTGCCTCAGCCTCCTGAGTAGCTGGGATTACAGGCGTTTGCTACCACATCTGGCTAATTTTTTTTTTTTTTTTTTTTTTGTATTTTTAGTGGAGATGGGGTTTCGCCATGTTGGCCAGGCTGGTCTCGAACTCTGACCTCAAATGATCCGCCCACCTCAGCCTCCCAAAGTGCAGGAATTACAGGCATGAGCCACCACGCCCGGCTGAGAAGGAAACACTTATACACTGTTGTTGGGAATGTAAATTAGTTCAGCCACTGTGGAAAGCAGTTTGGAGACTTCTCAAAGAACTTAGAACTACCACTTGATGCAGCAATCCCATTACTTGGTATATATCCAAAAGAAAATAAATCATTCTACCAAAAAGACATGTGCACTGTATGTTCATTGCAGCACTATTCACAATAGCAAAGATGTGAATCAATCTATATGCCCATCCAGGGTGGATTGGATAAAGAAAATGTGGTACACATATACCACAGAATACTATGTAGCCATGAAAAAGAACAAAATCATGTTCTTTACAGCAACATGGATGCAGCTGGAAGCCATTATCCTACGTGAATTAACACAGAAACAGAAAACCAAATACCTTCTCACTTACAACTAGGGGCTAAACAATGAGTACTCATGGACATGAAAATGGCAACAATAGATACTGGGGACTACCAGAGGGGGAAGGCAGGAGGAGGACAAGGGTTGTGAGACTAACTGCTGGGCACTAGGCTTACTACCTAGGTGACAGGATCAACAGTACCCTAAACCTCAGCATCATGCGATATACTCAGGTAACAAACCTGCACATGTGCCCCTTGAATCTAAAATAAGAGTTAAAATTATTTAAAAATTTTTTTAAACAAAAAAGGCTGGAAAAAGAGCTTTGTACAAAGTCAAGATAAGAATGATGCAGAGTTCACACATCATAAATGTTGTTTAAATTAATCGATATTTCATTTTCTTTTTTCTTTTTTTTTTTTGAGACGGAGTCTCGCTCTGTCGCCCAGGCTGGAGTGCAGCGGTGCGATCTCGGCTCACTGCAAGTTCCGCCTCCCAGGTTCACGCCATTCTCCTGCCTCAGCCTACCGAGTAGCTGGGACTACAGGCGCCTGGCTTTTTTTTTTTTTTTTTTTTTTTTTTTGTATTTTTAGTAGAGACAGGGTTTCACCATGGTCTCGATCTCCTGACCTCATGATCCGCCCGCCTCAGCCTCCCAAAGTGCTGGGATTACAGGCGTGAGCCACCGCGCCCAGCCGGATATTTCATTTTCATATGTCAAGATCTATCATCAAGACAATAACTTACGGAGTTCTGACCATGTGTCATGCCTCTCACACTAACTCCATGAGACAAGCGTGATGTCCATTTTACAAATAAAGGCAAGAGCCTAAAGAGAAAGTACTTTCCTAAATTCAGAAGACCAGTTCATACACAGCTGGGATTATGAACCCAGGTCTCACTGGCTCTAGAGCCGTGTTCTTTCCACTACACTATGATGCCTCCCAGATCAGCCTTCACTGGAACACAGGGTATGAACGCAAAGGGAACCTACCCTCTTAGGTCAGTCAAAGGTTCCAATCCAAAATTTGTAATAAAAACTCACAAACAAATAGATGTGTCAAATGCTCATATAGATTTTTAAAATTATTACTCTATCTTAAAATGAAAACCAATTTTGAGCCAAGGTCAATAACAAAAAACGTGGCCGTTAGCACTAAAGAGAAGTCTTGATGATTATCTAAACTTGCCCGTATCCCTGACCACACAGCCATTCGTCCAGAAACGATTTTATTCAGGCAGGTAGAAAAGAGTGGCCAGTTTCTTCTCTTTATTTGCTTGGGGCATTTGAGAGGTCAGCATAATACTTGTGACTCAGGAGCCTGAGAAAGCGTTTGCTATAATAGAATGCCAAGGAGTGTGGGGGATAGGAACGTGGACAGGACAGCTTGGATCCTTTTAAACACCTCAATTTAATGCAATTTCCACCAAATGCAACGTGTCAAGGGCATGACTGAATGTGGTTTCAGTGTTATACTTTAGAAATGTTTCATACTGATACGTTTACAAATGAGAAGAAATCAGTTATACTACTTTTTCATTCAGAAAATAGCCACCAAAACTCTAAATACTAAATTCAATAAGGTTTACAATGTATAACCTAACACCACAAAATACTCACGGAAACGTTATCAACTACGTTCACTTCAACTTATCAGGAGCCTTACTTTTATTTTTTAAAACTTTAAGAGCCAAACCTTTCCTCCAGGTGGCAGTATATAACTGTTTGTTTTAATCATTTCCACAGGATCTAGTGGGACTAGAGCTTTGTGCATAATCTTTCCTATATTTTCATAATACTACTTCCTAGTTTTCTTTGAAATTAGTGTGAATATCACTGTGTCTTTTGCTGGTCTCAGACAACAACTCAGTATCATAAGACAGGCCCGCTGGCCACAACATCCTTAGGCTGGTTGGACTAAAGCCAGGTTTAGTGAACAAAACTAAAACTATATTTCAAGAAGCGTTTGTACTTTAAAATATATTTTCAATGCAACCACAATATCTGGAACTAGAAATCTCGAAATTCAGTAGTTTTATACATAAATGCACTTAATGATGAAATAGCTCACATCTTCCCTTTCTTTTATTAAATCGATAATGTTGCAACTTTCCCTGTTTTCAAAAACTGGATGAGAAGATCACCAGATTTTAAGAAAAAAATTGCTTACCTAGGGCTCTTGAGTTCTCACAAAATCAGGATCATTTCTTTCTCTGTCTCCTTTGGGTGGCTTGGTCTGAGCCACCGTCACGCTCTTGCCTGACGATGACTCTCTACAGCCTTCTATGGGCCCTGGCTGCTCATCCTCTCATGCCCTATGGGCCCACTCATCTGCCATAGTGAGCCTTTCAAAGCCGACAATGCCCTTTCTCTCTGGGGTTTCCTACGGCACTTAGGATCTACATGGCCTATCCTTTTTCCCTACCCCCAACATCTCCTGCATCCCCTCTTTCGTGCCCTCTCCGCCAATCCTCCTCAAACACCAGGTAAGCCACCTCCACCATGGCCACCCTCCCCCTGCCCAGGCCTTAGCCAGCTTGTTCTCTCAGCCTAGAACATTTTTTTTTTTTTGAGACAGAATCTGGCTTTGCCACCCAGGCTGGAGTGCAGTGGCACAATATTGGCTCCCTGTAACCTCCGCCTCCCGGGTTCAAGCAATTCTCCTGCCTCAGCTTCCTGAATAGCTGGAACCATAAGCGTGTGCCACCATGCCTGGTTAATTTTTGTATTTTTAGTAGAGATGGAGTTTCAGCATGTTGGCCAAGCTGGTCTCGAACTCCTGACCTCAGGGGATCCACCTGCTCAGCCTCCCAAAGTGCTGGGATTACAGGCGTGAGCCACCATGCCTGGCCAGCCTAGAACACTTGTCTGCAAAATACCTCTATGATTCCACTCCCTCTCTTCACTCACTCACCCTGTTCGAACATCACATTAAAAAAAACACACACACACACAAAATAAATAAAATAAAATAGCAACAAGACCCACTGCAGATGTGCCATCTCCCTCTCTCTACTTGCCCCAACTTCTTGTCTCTCCAGGCTTTGAACATTCCGTGACATATTACACATTCACATGTATTTTTACTTGTTTCTGCAAACTTGAATACAGGTTCCACCAGGAGCAGAATTGTTTTGGTGTATCCCCAGTGCCTAGAACAGCTAGAATAGTGCCAGGCATACAAATGCTAAATAAATATTTGCTAGATGATAGCTGGTGTGGTGGTGGGCAACTCTATTCCCAGCTACTTGGGAGGCTGAGGCAGGAGAATTGCTTGAACCAAGGAGGCAGAGGTTGCAGTGAGCTGAGACTGTCCCACTGGACTCCAGCCTGGGCGACAGAATGAGACTCTATTTCAAAAAAATAAAAAATAATTAAAAAAATATTTGCTGGATGAGTGAATAAATAAATTGATCAGTGTTTCTGTAAACTTTATTTCTACCTGTCACTTTATAAAAAAACACATTTAGTGTGGGTTTTTGAAAAGAGCTTCCATAGACTACAATCATGTATATGATCATTCCGTGGACCGGACCCAACAAACAAGTCATCGTGAAAAAGTGGCCAAACAGGTATTACTTCTATTAGAAACACAACCAGCAAAGTGGATAAATCAACGGCTAACTATTCCTGGTTATTCATAAGCAAGAGAATCCCCTGACCCCCAAAATAAACACACTAGATCCTCTGAAAAGATCTTTAAAATACAGTACATACTTTTGCTAATAACTACTGGTCTTACTACTAAAGACTGTTTGACAAAAAATGGCATAGAATAAAATATTTTGGGAGAGTCATACATGAATGAGTCATTTATAGGGAAATGGCTTGTAACACTTGAAGTTTCCCATGTCCATCAAAATCAAAATGGAGGTGAGCCAGGGAAACCAATTAACTGTGTGTGGTCTGATGCATATTCAGTAAGGGACAAGACACTGAATACCTGCAGACTCTCAAAAAGCATCCAGGAATGCTGTTCAGAAACCCCCTGTCTCAGAATGATGCTATGCCCAGCTTAATGGCCTAAAGCAGGGATTCAAAACCAGGGACCCATGGATAGAGTTCAAGTGGTTTATGAATGTGGATGATAAAAAAACAGTGATATTGGCTGGGCGCGGTGGCTCACGCCTGTAATCCCAGCACTTTGGGAGGCCGAGGCAGGTGGATCACGAGGTCAGGACTTCAAGACCAGCCTGGCCAAGATGGTGAAACCCTGTCTCTATTAAAAATACAAAAATTAGCCGGGCATGGTGGCGGTCGCCTGTAATCCCAGCTACTCGGGAGGCTGAGGCAGGGAGTTGTTTGAACCTGGGAGGCGGAGGTTGCAGTGAGCCAAGATCGCGCCACTGCACTCCAGACTGGGCAACTGAACAAAACTTCATCACAGAAAAAAAAAAAGTGATATCTTTATATTTACAAACCTTAAACTGAAAATCAGCATTTCCTTTTATCCTAAATGAATGTAGGCAACAAACACAGTAATAGTAGCAGTGCCTGTGACTCCGTCACGAATAGAAATCACAGTTATTTTCATATCATGTTTTAGCTGCTGCTAGTGTCTCAAAATGTTATTTATGCTCATCGTTACCTCAGAACAGTGGTAGCTATTAGATCTACTGCTAGGTCTTGTAATTTAATGGTCTAGCTATTAGGTCTATGTCTACCTATTAAGCCTTATAATTTAATAAGCTAATAAATAAGAACATATATTACCAATAATTCAAAAAATATTTTTGAGAACTATTTCAATATATTTAGGGCACAGGTAAGCCTATGTATTCTATTTCACGCGATTGAAAATATCATTCTGAGAAGGGGTCTGGAGGCTCCACCAGGCTACCAAAAGTATCCAAAGGACAAAATAATTAAGAACCTTGGTCGAAACAGAGGTTTTGCAAGACTGTGGCATTTGCATCCTTAGAGATCTATGGGCTGGAGACCTTCTGCAACAGGCCAAGAAATAATACCATGGTCTCCCTGTACTTTAGATTCTTTTAAAATACATATATAGCTATCTGCATACAAAAATTGTAGATCCAAACAGACTAAGGAGACCACACAATGGGCAAGGCTTAAAAATAATAAATGAGTCCATACAATTTCAAAAACTATGTCTGAAGTACCTATACCTCTTATGTGTAAAATATGAGGAACATGGAACCTGGTTAGGCATGATCCCTATAATTCAGGATGCAAAATACTCATTAACCCCAAGATGCAAAATATATAATCTAATAACTCTTCCAGTGTTAGCAGGAAAGCACTTCCCTTTTTTAAGTAAGAAAAAAGGGTTTTCTTTCCTTTACTCATACAGCAGCACCAAGACTGGCCTTTTCCCCAGGCCAGAAAAAGAATATATCAGCCCTCTCTGTTAAATGTACTGAACACAGAACAGTTACTGATTTAAGTGATAGTTGGAAAAGGGCTCATTATTTTGATAATCTTCTATTGCATAACGTGCTATAAGTGTTACAAAAGCACACGCTCTCTTACATTTCCTTAAAAGCCCTTAAAGGGGCACAAGGTAACTTTTCAGATAACAGAAATGTTCCAAAGCATGATCACAGCAGTGGAAACAAGACTGTATACATTTGTCAAAACTCATTGGATTGTGTCCTTAAAGTTGGCAAGAGTTTCCTTAAATGTAAAGTATACCTCAATAAAGTTGACTAAAAACACAATTTCCTACTCATTTTTAAATCATGCTTCCCTTTTCCAAAAAGAGAATAATACTTCGGTTTAAATGTTCAGTTCCGCTTTCTGTGGTGAAACCCTGTCTGAAGTCACTGTTATTCACACATCCATGGCAAGCAGTCAGAGCCCCCAGAGGAATGACTAAGTACAGAGAGAGCACAGGAACTCCAAAATAGAGGCACCTTGCTCCCAAAATGTTTCTTTCCTGGAACTGACAAACGCACCACTTTGCTAAAGAGCAAAGAGCTTGTCACTGGGCTTACTGCAATAACAACCATTGTAATTTACCAAGTAAGCATATTATCTCTAATCTTTGTAAAATCCTAGAAATTAAGTATTAGCATTTCATTTTTTTTTCTTGGCTAGTTCCATATGATTAGTAAGCAGGTCTGATTCAGAACCCCAGTCCCATAAGTATGTTCAAACTCAAATATATGTAAATGTCCCCAAGAAGCTATATAAATACAGTTCCAAAAGACTAGGACATAGATGGCAGCTTTTTTCACCCAACAAGATTTGATCCAGCAGTTTCAACATGGCTACGGATGTCACACAAAATTAGAATTAGCACTGTTTTCTGTAACAACAACCAGCTGATTTTTAAGTCACCAATTAAAATAAAAGACTGGCCGTGCGCAGTGGCTCACGCCTGTAATTCCAGCACTTTGGGAGACTGAGGTGGGAGGATCACTTGAGCCCGGGAGTTCAAGACCAGCCTGGGCAACAAAGCAGGATCCTGTCTCTACAAAAAAAAAAAAAAAATCAAAAAATAAAAGTTCGTCAGCCATGGAGCTGCGTGCCTGTGGTTCCAGTTACTCAGGAGGCTGGTACAGGAGGACCACTTAAGCCCAGTAGTTCAAGGTTGAGGTGAGCTATGATCACACCACTGTACTCCATCCAGCCTCGGTGACAGAGTGAGATCCTGTCTCTAAACAACAAAATAAAAATACTAAAATACAATAAAATAAAAGATTGCCAATGCAAGGAAAGCTAGTATTATAATAATGACTAAAGTTCTATCTAAGAGATAGCTCTAGATTTTGATTTGTCATGATAGCACTGCACTGCTTCGTGCGTAAACAAAGGTGATCATTCCACTCTGGAATACTGAGCTAAGTAAAGCCATCTCCACCAACTTAAGGGCTATGAATGAAGCTCGTTTATTTTTGAACTCGTTCCACTCCACCAACTACAATTAACACGAGAACACTCATAATTTGAAGATAATCTCCCATAAAATGTGCTTGGACAACAGTCATAACATTACCAGCTCATAGATGTCTTCCTCGGGCTGTGGAACATAGTGCTGCATTTTGTTTTCTATTAGAAATTTCAGGCGCAGGTAATGAGCAGAATGATCCAGTTGATGTGTCTGGGACAAAAAAAGAAAGAAAGAAAGAAAATGTCTGTTCAATAGTAAATAGGCACAATTAGTTCTCCACCAACGTATGATGTATTCCTATGACCAATAGAGTTTTTTGTTGTTGTTGTTGTTGTTTTGAGATGGAGTTTCACTCTTGTTGCCCAGCCTGGAGTGCAACGGCGCAATCTCGGCTCACTGCAACCTTCGCCTCCTGGGTTCAAGTGATTCTCCTGCCTCAGCTTCCTGAGTAGCTGGGATTACAGGCGCCCACCACCACGCCCAGCTGATTTTTATGTTTTTAGTGGAGATGGGGTTTCACTATGTTGGCCAGGCTGGTCTCGAACTCCTGACCTCAGGTGATTCACCCGCCTTGGCCTCCCAAAGTGCTGGGATTACAGGCGTGGGCCACTGCTCCCGGCCCAATAGAAATTTGATACTGAATGGGGGTATAAAGTTGCTATACTTCTTAAAAAGTTTACATCGTAAATGCAAAGTTTTAAAATAACTTTCATTGAACACACTGGTAACATTCCAAGGGTATCTTAGGATTCAATGGAAACAACTGACTCACATCTCCACGCCTCCTTATTTGATTCATTGTGCTAACACTGGTAAAATTTTCAACAAAACACAGCAGATCAAAAAGGTTCTTAAATATAACTTCATAGATAGGTGATTAAAGAAAAGGGTAACAAGAAAGGTAAGAAAATATTGTATTTACAATGAGAGAAAAAAGCTGTGCCCAGGCAAAGTTGTTTTTTTAACCACATAGGGACAGTGGGACAGTTGTTAACAGTTCATTTGCAAGCGAGTCAGTGTGAAGACAAGGCTTTTGGACTTCAATCTTATTTATATACTCCCCAAGTGAGACTCCCTCCGGGGGCAGTGCTAATAGGCGTGTGTCCAACTATGGAAACACACTGAATGACTCGCTCAAAGAAAACAATTCTAAAATTGAAATTTTCAAGGACCCTTTAGTCCAGGATGGGACAATAGATTTTTTCTTCCTGTCTAAAAAGCAATCTTTGAATTAATTTTGAGGAATAAGTAATAATACCAACATGGTTTTATAAATCATTCTCAGTAGACAGTCAAGAGGATACAGGGAAAAAAGAAAATGCTCTCCGAAAGTTACACAGCAACATGAAAATATATTGCTAGAGAGAAAATGTTTAAACCAAGTGATTTTTTTAAGCATCCTTATCTTTTAGGGGTACATCCTAAAGCGCTAATAGATAGAAATGATATAATGTCTGGAATTTGCTTCCAAAACAAATAAGAGTTGGGGGCGGGAGTGAGTAAATCGATAAAACTTAATTTGATCATTACAGATGCTAGGTGATAGATACATGAGAATTTATTACATTGTTCCCTACTTTTATACAAATTGGACATTTTTCACAAAATAAATATAAAACCTCTTCACATTCAAAGCTCTGCAGGTGAGAACTATTTCAAAATAAATAAAGTTAATTTTAACTGGTTCAGTACTCTTTCTACTTACCCCACCCTCAAAATAATATTTTTAAAGCCAAACTAACAGCATTCCAATAACCATTCCAGTAATATATATTCAGTTACACTTAACGAACTCTTAGATACGCCAGACACCGTGTGCAGTAGTGAGAATACAGAAACTAATACAACATAAATGCAGTCTTCAGGAGTGTCTGCAGCTGCAGGTAAAAGCTATGTAGATGTGGGAGGTGAGGCAGCAGTGGTTTAGCATTTTAAATAAATATGTACATGCAGGACAGGCAACCTGCATTCTTGCAAAAGCACATTTCCAGAAAGTGGAAATGAGTTCACTCTGAACACACAGCAGAAGGATAAAGTTTTCTATCAGTGATTCTTGGGAACCCCAACCTTTCTCCTCTCCTGAGTAATATGATAGTTTGCAGCCTGCTGTGCCAGACACAGATGCCATTCACCGAACATGTCCCAGTGCACCTGGCTTTTGTCCTTTCACTGCCTATATTTGAGACCAGATGCTCAATGTCTGACAGATCCAAGATTGTTGATGTCAAAGATAATAAGGCTGGAGGCGAAAGCCCAGGGAACATAAAACAGGAACTTTTTAAGTGTGCTACTTACTGCCGGAGAATCATCAAGATAAATAAACAACAACAAAATACTAATATTTAGGGTGATGTGATGAGCAAGAAAAGTTTTCCTAAGAGAGATCGAAGCTGCAAATGTTTCCCACCTACCTGGGTCCTCACTGAAATCTTTAATTAGAAGCAAAAATTTTGGTTCACCATCTGTTTCCGACTGAGGCGGAAGGGAAAGAAATGAAATTTCATGGGTTCTTAGTAACAGGAACAAATTCACTTGGAAACCTTATCATCATCATTAATAAACACTTTGTGGGCACTCCTTAATGAGACTGCCACTGAAACAGACTGTCTTCCAGAAATCAGGCCAAAACAGCAAGCTCACCCAAGAAGTTCTGGTTCCTGAAACTTCAGTGTGAGAGACAGCCCACTGTCAGGCACAAATAGCCTAAGGTGGTCCTGGTGTGGACTGCGGAGAACTCCAGCATCCCCTAAATGCTACAGTACTGAAAACATTTATACAAACATGCAGAGAATGTCAAGGCCCCTCACTTGAATTGTGTAATGCATTGCAGAGAACTAAAGAATGATAAATATAGCAATGGTAATAAGAATGATTCTTGGCTGGGCGTGGTGGCTCATGCCTGTAATCCCATCACTTTGGGAGGCCAAGGTGGGCTAGTTGCTTAAGCCTAGGAGCTTGACCAGCCTGGGTAACATGGTGAAACCCTGTCTGTATCAAAAATACAAAAATTAGCCACGCATGGTGGGGTGAGCCTGTAGTCCCTGTAGGCTACTCAGGAAGTTGAGGCGGGAGGATTGCTTGAGCCTGGGAGGGCAAGGCTGCAGTGAGCTATGACTACACCACTGTACTTCAGCCGGGGGGACAGAGTGAGACCCTGTCTCAAAAAAAATTAATAAATAAGTAAAAGGAAAAAAAGATTATTGCCACAAACCATCATATTTTTCAAACTTCTTTAAGTTACAATAATGTCTTGATAACTTTAAAAAATAAAAATCAGCACAAGCAGCAAACATGAAAATTATAATGGTCTTACTTGTAACTTAAGAGCCCTAATTTTGGTCAGTAAATAGTTACTCTCAAAATAGGACATTGGATCAAAATATATACCAGTGTGTCTTATTATTTTGGTAAAAGTTTCTGAATTATGAGCCCTTGTTAATCACGGCTGGTCTAACATAAAAATAAAATCCTAATGAATTAATTAAATCAGATCATCAGAACGATCAAGAAGAATTTTATGCTCCTTAGATACCTGTTAGTCAATATCAAAGCAAGTCAAACAACTAACCATGTTCAGAATACATCTTTGTGCAAAGGAGTTTCAAATGTTAATGAATATTTAAACATAGTAATTCTAAATGTGTGGCCTTGCTTTAGACATAAAACATTCAAGTGAAAATTCAAAAGAAAATTGAGACTCGTAAAACATTCAAGGAAAATTCAGTTAGGAAAAAATTTAAAAGGTATAAATTTGTTTTCCAATGTACATGTACTTAAGTTACTTAGCATTTGATTCATTTTGAGGCAATGCAGCCGCAAATTATACCCTAAGTATTATGGTACAACAATTTTTAGTTTAGTTGGCATAATTTTTTAAATTCGCATCTTACTATGACTATTTCAAAGGATGAAACAGCAAAACACAATGTAGATATTTTCAGTAAATAGTTTGCACCAATTAAAATAGATAACATCTCAGAATTTACTGCCTTAGAGCTCCTAATCCATTATGTTTTGCTCTTCTATTTTTCTTCATATTCTCCCATTTCAGTCAAACTTCTAGAAGACATACAAACATGCAATTACTGCATACAGAAATGCAAACATGTAGTCACTGCATACAGAAATATGTATCCACACACACACACACACACACACACACACACAAAGTGCTATTGTAGAATTTCTAAAGATATTTTCCCTCCCCTTCAAAGTAACCTTTTCTTTCTCTAAACGCCAATGGTTATAGCATATCCAAAGCCACAGCTGACGTAGTAAAAGCATGAAATAAAACTGACACATGGTCACATGTGAATAATATCAGTAGGTATAAATGAATGAAAATATGTTGCAATTATTTTTGTAGTTGTAACGATCAGAATATATCCAAAACCTATAGGGCAACATGGTTACCTGCTATATTTAGCAACAATCATTCCAGTAACATCTCTGACATGAATTGTATATGAAATGAAGATCTTGAAACATTTACTATACCAGAACTTGACTGGTGCTCAGATGGCAGATGGCAAACTGATGTGAAATGATGTGGATCAGATAGAATAGGAAAGAGAATGAGCTGAATGCAAGAGACAGAAGAAACAGATTGATTATTAAATATTAGAGAAAGCATCTATCACCAAACATTGAGAATAACAATAACGAAACAAAAGACAGGCATTTTTACAATCATCTTTGTTTTCAATGAGGAAAAAAAAAACCATTCGCCATTACATCAGATTGTTAATAACATGGGACACTGTTTTCCCCATTATCTCCTTCCCTGTTAAGAATAAAATCAGATCCACTAATTACAATAAGGTGTTTTCCAAGGAAGAAGCAAGCTTTAGAAGGCACCTGGCCCTGAGCATACTATATCACTTTTCCTACATGGGTGCTTTTCCAAAGACCATCAATTTCTGAAATGCACACACAAGTCTTCCAGTTTTAAACTCATGAGATTTTTTATGTGTGTGTATTTTTAGTACAGATGGGGTTTTGCCATGTTGGCCAGGCTGCTCTCGAACTCCTGGCCTCAAGTGATCTGCCCTCCTCAGCCTCCCAAAGTGCTGGGATTACAGGCGTGAGCCACCGTGCCCGGCATAAACTCATGAGATAGAAGCTTGTTCCACACCACGATGTTTTTGCTTTTATTTCTATGTCTTGGGAAAAAGAACTGAAGGCCTAGGGAAAATTGGACAGGACTAACTTTTACTGTTGGAGAAAGGGATTTTGTACCTTAATGATGCCATCAGAAACCTTTCAGGTGACAGAAATAAACACTTTAAAGGGGATCAGGTCCACTACATTATCTAGATATGGTCTCTAACTGGCAATGACAATACTATTCTTCATTCCCCTAGTTTCTTCCAAAGCAAAAGCTTGAAACGTACGTAAAGTGGGCCAATCATTCATTGCTTCACTCACTGATCAATCTTCCACCAATCAATGGTAATCGGAAAACTTTGGCTTAACCTTCGATTCCTGGTCGAGTTTAAAGCCAACGTGCACAGGATGCTCCAAAGCCATGTTATTCCTCTGGAAACACCTGCCAGAGTTGGGCTTATACAAAAAAGCCAGAAAGTTCTACTTTTAACACCTTCATCTGCAGATCTGACAAGAACTCTTCAGCTCTGCAGAATGTTAATGGGTCTCTAAAGAATTGTGCTAATTATAAGTAAAGGAATGCAGAAATCCTCTACAGACCAATTTTATTAAGTAATTAACATGAAAAAATTGTGAACTGAGATACCATTATCTCCAAAAGCTAGAACCCTCGTACATGAAGGATTCAAAGCACACAGAGAGGTGATACCATTTATTTTTAGCATCCATGTCAGGGCTGACTTTAGTTATGGCCCAAAACAAGTGATTCTTCTATTTTTCCTCCACATACATAAGACATTTTAAGAGGCTAATTTGAGCTGAACTGTCCATTTCCCTGATTCATATGAAGAGCCATGTTTTTTCTTTAAAAAGCCGTCTGTGATTTGCTTTTTTGAAAATACAAAAATTGCTGATAGTAGAACTACAAAATTGAGGTACTTGCGGAGGTAGTGAAAGTCATTCAGTATTTACAAACATTGTGTTGAATGATGAGATCTTTAAAACGTCATTTCATCCATCCAACTTCTTCTAGGATAAAATTGTGATAGAAAAGTTTTTCTTTTTTTTTTTAGCAGCCCCAAAGAAGACCAATTCACTCCCCTAAGAATATATTCTAGATTCTTCTGAGCCTTACTGACTGTCCTTCCTGAAGACTAACCCAGGTTCCGAGAGTTCTTGTGGACACTCGGCACTGCAGGATGCACCCAGCTGTAGAGAAGCCAGACGTGGGTTTAGTCTCTCCTTTGCAACTGACTGTGATGTGAGTTCAGGCAAGCAGCTAAGGCCCTCTGAGCTTCACTTCTTCCATGTGTACAATGGCAAAGTCTCAGCTCTTTCTCAGGCTCAGACCTGATACGACTACGACATAGAACTATTAATGCTATTCATTATGTAAAAATAAAAACAAGCATGCAATTAAAGTTCTTCTTTCCTCTCTCTCCCCTCACTCAAGACCATTCACCTGGCTGCCCTTCAGGGGGAAAAATGAAACCAGGTTCACTTTGAAAAAGATCAAGGCATTTCTTCCATGGTTTAAGGTGAAAGTAGAGAAAAGGAGCTCAATCATTTGTCATATTTCTAAAAAGGCTAATTCTGTGTTCACAAAAGAAGAATTTCCCACCAGTGGAGGTCAAACTTATATTTCCTTCCGTTTTCCCCAATTCTAAAGATGCCCATAGTGTATCGGTTACTGATTAAAGAGCAGGTGACAGAACAGTACCCATAATATGATGCCATTGAACACATGTATCTGTATGTGTGCAGAAAAAGGAATGAATGGTCAAATGCCAAAATGTTTGCAATGGTTATTTCTGGATTTCGTGAATAACAGTGGCCTTAATTTTCTGTTGTGTTCTTCACCTAGATTTTCTAAAAGGTTTGCAATGAGCATGTGATACATGCATTAGAAATCTATCAAACACACACATTGAAAGATGCTACTTAGAAGAGTTCCTCTCCTCCCAAACGTGAAGCATTCACTAATATAATTTTGAATATTATCACAAAGGAATGCAATGCTGCTCCGAAATGAAAGGCAGGTGTGTTTTAAGCACCTTCCTCTCCCACACGGCTCTGGGTTTCCACATGTGCCTTAGAAGACTCCTACACCCCATTCTGCTCTTCTTGGAGAAACAACCCAAAGCAGCTCCGTACCTTGCAAATCAGCTCCAGGGTGTCCCGTGCAGTGTCGCCTGGCCGGACGACCGTCAGGGCAGGCTGATTATTGGGCAGACAGAACCAGGATGGAGTGAAATACTCGTGGACCCAAATGTCGCAGTCAGGGTTGTGCTGGTGAACGTTAGGTAAGACCACTTCTTTCTCCCTCTATAACAAAAAATAAAGTTAGCAGGGCAGCAGCAGTGGAGCTCTGACAACCCTAGATCCCCAGACTGCACACAGGAATCACCGATTCCCATGAAAACAGCCCAGGGCAGAAGCGGAGGCAGTGATGGGAGGCAGGGGAACCCTTGGAGAGAGAGAAACTACTGAGAAAGCAGATTTATGGTGCAATGGAGAGATTTCAAACTTCAGCTGTGAGGCAGGCTTCACAACTGGCCCACAGCATCCATAGGTGATCACGACATGAATGAGCAGGTATCAAAACTTGGAAGAAAAGAAAGAAAGAGAGAGAGAGAGAGATAGGGAAGGAAGGAAGGAAGAAAAAGAAAGAAAGAAGGAAGGAAGGAACAAAAAGAAAGAAAGAGAGAGAGAAAAAGAAAGAAAGAAAGAGAAAGAAAGAAAGAAAAGAAAGAAAGTCACCATTCAGCTCAGCTTTATGGCTTTTATTTCTTCCACAAACTCATTTCAAGTTTCAAGCAGGGAATTCCTACAACAAGCACATCTGCCATGAGAACTTTACAGTTCAAAGCAATGGTGAAGCCCCAATCATTTTTTTTTTTCAAAAAGATCATGTTTTAGCACTACATATTTAAATTTATAGACAGCATCATTTTTGTGCTCTCCTTGGACCTTCAGCACGACCCGGCGCCAGAGACAATTCAATTTTCTGGAGGTCAAAGAACTTGAGGGATAACATCATGGCACCATGTAGCAAAAACAAGCCTCCTTTGCTGCCATCACTGTATCCTCTCCATCACTCTGCCTGAGGACCAGGGAGTGGAATGAAGTTTGTGAATGTGGGAGAAGGGTCGGAAGTCCTCCTTTAGCAGCTGGGTTAAACCTAAGCAAGCTAAGCAGATGAAGCAGAGGATGTTCCCTAGATTGATACAATGTTACGTTCCTTAGATTGATACAATGTTACGTTCCTTAGATTGATACAATGTTAGGAGCCCCGCGAAATAAGCAAGGAAAGAATGATGTTAGATTTCAGCAATGTAAACATAATATTGATGCTCAATATATGCTAAGTAATAGGCCTTCATTATTGATTTATAACCAGGCCACTAGTTGGTAAATATGTATCTACTGATGACCAAGAACAAGGCTGGTATCAGCAAATTACAAGAAGGAACAAATTTCCCAATGAAGGCTGAGAGGTGGTAATATAACCTCCATTCAAAAGAAGAATGGAATCCAAGAATGGGGGAAACGTTTTCGTCAAAGCCATTCAACTAAATCCAGCTGGGGAAGATAATTTCAGCCTCGCCTTTGAACAGAGTTGCTTTAGCAGATAAGTTGGACTCCAGGGAAGGAATTGTCAAAAAGCAATCAACGTACCTAAATCCCATTAACTATAATTGGAATATTCAGACTCTGCTCCAGTGTGCCACATTAAATAAATGCCCCTTAGCACTGGATCAACCCAAGTTTTGCATCTAAACAAGGCATTCTAGCCAGGATGTGGGAGAAAGACGTACCTTAGAAAAATGGAAAACCAAAAATGCTACACAGAAATCCAACGGAAAAACTTTCGCAGTTTCCAAGTTCTGTGGTCTAGAGAAGATATCTCAGTATTAAATGTGGACTAATAATGGTATGCAAGATGAACTGGCCAACCTCAGAAATGACCGAGTTAACATCAAAAACTATGCTTGGATTGCACATAGGCCCAAAAACTGAATTTCTTCAAATTTCATCAGAGAGAGATGCTCAGACAGTGGCCATGGATGAGTATTTCCAAGAACAGTGGCCTTTATATCCAGGATAGCATCATTCATGAGTAGTTTGGGTATGAAGGAAAGAAAAGGCCTTCCCATGGCCACTCTTCTCTCTTCCCCTCCAACAGCAGAACTCCCCATGGCACTCTGGATTCTGAAGCTCAGCTCCATCTACAACATGGGGCTGAGCCACTGATGACTGACACTACTTGGTTGCATGGCAACTGAGGGCTGAATTCTGTCATATTGATTCTGAGCCCGAGAACCAGAGGATCACACCAAGGTCACATTATCAACATCAGACCATCCCCCATCCCCCACACAAACAGGCTCCCAGTATCACTACTAGGGTCTTGAAAACGAGAGACGTCTATTTATTTAGAGGCTGAAAAAAGTGGCCAATTAAAAAACAAATCAGTATTTTTATGGGCTTTCAATCAGAGCAGTTTGAAAGCCCCTGTTAAATCCAAGCACAAGGCTGAACCAAGTGTGTGAATCTTTTTTTTTTTTTTTTTGAGACAGAGTCTTGCTCTGTCACCCAGGCTGGAGTGCAGTGGCTCCATCTCCGCCCACTGCAAGCTCCGCATCCTGGGTTCACGCCATTCTGCTGCCTCAGCCTCCCAAGTAGCTGGGACTACAGGTGTCCAGCTAATTTTTTTTGTTGTTGTTGTATTTTTAGTAGAGATGGGGTTTCATCGTGTTAGCCAGGATGGTCTCGATCTCCTGACCTCGTGATCCACCCACCTTGGCCTCCCAAAGTGCTGGGATTACAGGCGTGAGTCACCACGCCCGGCCGAATCTTTAATTGAACACTTGTCTTGGGAGGCAAATGCGTTTTTGTTGTTTTTCTTTTTTTAAAGAACACGCTATCGGAACAGTTCTTTGAAACTAATGGGAGCAAAACAGCATGTGTGGGCAGAGAGGGAGGGTACTAACAACACACCTCTTGGGAAGAGAAGTTGTACATGGAAAGAAATTGGCAATGGCATAAAATATTCAGCTATTCAGAACCCAAATTTCCTCTTACGTTCTAGAAACTCACACATCAAATGGTAAGTATGGGAAATGTTATGTCAGCAGGAGAATGTTCCCTCTACCACTCAGTTTTAAATATAAAATGATTTTCCATCTCTTGTTGACTTATTACATAACTTTTAAAAACTGATTTCAGTTTTTAATATTGAGTTTACTTAATTTTAGTAGCTCAAGACAACACTGCACCATGTATATGTTGATGCACTTGTGGTACTTTTAGAAAAGAAAACACACGTTTATTTTTACCTTGCCATCTGGAACAATGTCATCAAATATTCCCTCTAAAGATTTCTTTACAGCTTCGGTTCCCTCTCCAAACACCTGCATATACAAAAGTACCATCTTAAAAAGGAACCTGGGCAACAGGGCAAACGAAACGTAGGAAGGGGGAAGGAAATGGGCATGGCTATGACAAAACCTTACACACGTGTTCAGATACTCCTACATCAAATCCCAAAGCAGGTACAATAATTTATGGGAGCAGACCTGGAAAAACACATCCCTCTATCTAGATCACTTCCCTACGTGTTTGACAGTTGGAAAAAAAAAAGTTTGCTCTCAAATATGGATAATTCATCTCTACTTAAAGAAAATAGGCTGGGCATGGTGGCTCATGCCTATAATCCCTAGCACTTTGGGAAGCTGAGGCGGGAGGACTACTTGAGCCTAGGAGTTTGAGACCAGCCTGGGCAATATAGTTAGACCTCATCTCTACAAAAAAAAAAAAAAAAAGAATTACATTAAATTAGCCAGGCATGGTGGTGTGCACCTGTAGTCCCAGCTACTCCTGAGGCTAAGGCAGGAGGATCACAAGATCACGTCACTGAACTACAATCTGGGCAATAGAGGGAGACCTTGTCCCAAAAAAAGTAAAAAGAGAAAGACAATAGGTTAGGCGTGGTGGCTCATATCTGCAATCCTAGTACTTTGGGAGGCTGAGGCAGGAGGATTGCTCGAGCCCAGGAGTTTGAGACCAGTTTGCTCAACAGAGTGAGACCCTGTCTCTATAAAAAATTTGAACATTAGCCATGCATAGTGGCATGCTCCTGTAGTCCCAGCTACTTGGGAAGCTGAGGTGGGAGGATCACTTGTGCCCTAGAGGTCAAGTTTGCAGTGAGCTGAGACCACACTACTGTACTCCAGCCTGGGCAACAGACTGAGACCTTGTCTCAAAACAAACAAACAAACAAAAAAAACCAGAAAGAAAAAGAAAAAGAAAAATATAAATAAAAGAAAAGAAACTAGCAAAAGCAATGAGCTAGATAAACTCACAATGAAGCATTTCTCCTATAGCCTCATATACCTGACCAGATACTTATAAGTAAAAATCTGCTTGCTTTGTAATACATTCTTAAGTAGAATGTGAGAATATTATAGTTTTTTACCTCAACATGGCAACATAGGGGTTTTTTTAATTAAAAAATAGAAAATTGTCTCTTCCTTGAAATGTAATCAATCCTGCTAACTTAAAGATGCCATGAAAATTAGAATAGGGTAACAATGCCACTAGGTAAGGAAACTCATGGACATGAGGAATTTTGTGATTATCCCTAAAACAAGAATGTAGTATCAGGATAATGTACACAATTAAGAAAAAGCCTTTCGTCCATGCAAATAAAATATACAAAAACATACAATGTTTTTAACTTTTTTTCGGTAGAGAAAGCATGTTGCTATGTTGCCCAGGCTGGTCTCAAACTCCTGGCCTCAAAGAATCCTCCTACCTTGGCCTCCTAAAGTGCTAGGATTACAGGCATGAGCCACCACCCCGGCCAAAAAAACATAATTTTTGTCCATTTCAAATTATAGAATTAATGATTAAATTCCTACTGGTATGTTTATGGCTAAGCAAAAGGTTCTTAAAAACTCATACTTTTAGAAAAAATACAAGAATTGTTTCTAAGACATTACATTGTGCTTTGATTTTAGAAAAATGTTAAAACATTCTCTTGAATTCATTTAAATTCAGTCATATATTTCAGTAGAAATGGGCGGTAACATAACCTGGTGCCAATCAAGCAGAAGCACATGAACAAAGGGTTTTGTTAGAAAACAAGTCCAAACTGTGAAGTCCAGAAGCAGTGGGCTGAGCCATCTCTCAGGGCAGAAGACACATACACAATGACACCACCACCTCCCAAAAGAAGAAGAGAAATGGGCCAGGCGCAGTGGCTCATGCCTATAATCCCAGCACTTTGGGAGGCCAAAGCAGGCAGATCACAGGGTCAGGAGTTCGAGACCATCCTGACCAACACAAAAGTTAGCTGGGTGTGGTGGCGGGCGCCTGTAATCCCAGCTACTCAGGAGGTTGAGGCAAGAGAATCGCTTGAACCCAGGAGGCGGAGATTGCAGTGAGCTGAGATCGCGCCATTGCACTCCAGCCTGGGGCAACAGAGTGAGACTCTGTCTCAAAAAAGAAAAAAAAAAAGAAGAGAAATGCTGATGGTTCATGTCCTCCTTTTGCAGGTTTTAACTGAGAACCATCAAGTCTCTTATGTGATTTTTCTGATGAAATGTTGACTTTCCTCCACAGTTTTTTCTTTAGATTTACATAAAAGTAAAACCCATGGAAGCAAGCTCAAATGATCTACTCTCCCCAAAGATCACAGGACAAACTGCGAAACTGCTTCAGTCTCACACTCGCTTAGCATTTGCTCATCTGCTCTCCGCAGGTTCCATCAAGGATAGGGAAATGCCACATTAAAACAGTGAGTATCAGCCAGGCACGGTGACCCACGTCTATAATCCCAGCACTTTGGGAGGCCGAAGTGGGCAGATCACTTGAGGTCAGGAGTTCGAGACCAGCCTGGCCAACATGGTGAAACCCCCCATCTCTACTAAAAATATAAAAATAATAAGCTATTAGCTGCACGTGGTGGTGAGTGCCTGTAATCCCAGTTACTCAGGAGGCTGAGGCAGGAGAATCACTTGAACTGGGAGGCAGAGGGTGCGGTGAGCCAAGATTGCACCACTGCACTCCATCCTGGGTGACAGAGCGAGACTCCATCACAAACAAAACAAAACAAAACCAAAAAACCAATGAGTATCACAGTCAGCTAAGGGACTCAGGGCATCAGCTTTCAGGACTAATCTCTTTTCTAAAATTCATTTCTTAAGTAAATTAATGGCTGGAACTGTCCGAGCAAACAAGGAGAGATCATTCTATCAAGTCAGTCAATGACGTCTTCTCACTTTTCACAAGGGCATGGGGTGAATAGGTCAAACTAGCAGTCTTAGTCATGACCTCCAAAATGCTGAAGGCCTGACTTTCCAGCCACCGCAGCCCACAAACTGGACATTCTTCTTCCGAAAGACTACAGATGCTCACGTTCCTTTAGTCCCTGAAATCTAAACAAGCAGTTCTGGAGCTACTCATTTCTCAAAGCCGAAGGACAAGGAAGACAATAACAACAGACAGTGGGCTTCACGGAAGTAACCCCAGCAGGAGACTGGCCTTGGCGAGTGAAGAAGTCAAATTTAATGGGCAAGAATTGGGTGGCTGTATATGGTCAGTGGACACCCGTCACGGCACCAGGCTATGTTGCGCCCTCACGACATACCGAGATCCCGTTCCAGCCCCTGGACCTGAGCAGAAGGGGGCTGTGGCAGTGGGCGAGCTCTCTCGGATTCCTGTCTCCTCATTCCAGTAGGCAGAGGATCTGCCCATTTAATGTCAGCTCCAAAAAGTCAAGGGCAGAGAATAATCAGAATTCCCTGGAGGCTGCCTTTCATCCAGTGCTAGAGGCAGCTTAAAAAGACTCTGCATGGCCAGGTGCAGTGGCTCATGCCTGTAATCTCAGCACTTGGGGAGGCTGAGGCGGGTGGATCATGAGGGTCAGGAGTTCAAGACCAGCCTGGCCAATATGGTGAAACCCCATCTCTACTAAAAACACAAAAATTAGCCAGGCATGGTGGTGGGCACCTGTAGTCCCAGCTACTCGGGAGGCTGAGGCAGAAGAATCACTTGAATCAGGGAGGTGGAGGTTGCAGTCAGCCAAGATTGTGCCACTGCACTCCAGCCTGGTGACAGAGCGAGACTCTGTCTCCAAAAAAAAAAAAGACTGCACTCAGGTACCCACTTGGCTTCATTGCAGAGCCCTGCTTTTTCCTGAAGACTCAGGGTGAATTGTGCGCTTTGAGTAGGTCTGTAATTAATGAGGGTTTGGAAAGGATGCAGGTGGGAAACTGCAGCTTGGTGATAGACTAATAGCAGAGTTCAATGTTATGGGTATGCATTATCTATTAAAAGTGTCTAGCACAGCTAGTTTCTTTGTGCCAACTAGTTGATTTTAAATAACACTCGGCCTCACTGAAGAAACACACACACCCCAAATTGAGGTGGCCACAGAAGTGATTTGTGCGGGCTCGCTTTTCATCTGCTCTGGAACCTACCTGATTGATGCTTGGCCGTCCCTGCTTCTTTTTGGAGGTAGTATCCAGACCCCACAGAGAAGAAAACCTGCTCCTTCGCTTGCTCGCGGATCTGGACATGGCCTGAGTACGTCTTCTCACTCCAGTTTCACCAGTGCGTGCTGCCACCTGAGGATGGCAAGGACAAGCAGCCACAAGGGAGATGCGTCAGGACCACCCACTTGTGCCTTGAGGTCCCCGTAAGTCCCACCCTTCAAAAAACCCTCCTCCATCATGCCAGCCAACCCTGACCCCAATGCCTAAAGTATTCAATCCATGACCCAGACATATTGGGACTTTGAGAGCCCTTCATGGATTCAGAATGGAAATGAAAAGCTGGCAAATTCAATCCTTGTTTGAAATCATCAGCAAAAATACATAATATAGGAATAAAATATATGTTCTGTTTCCAAAAATGACATGTCCTTCTGGTCACAGGCTTGAACTACAGCAAGGGAAATGAGCCAGGCTTTCTCTCCAAATGCTACAGAGCTGTTTCTGCATTCTATTGAAAAATGGTGCTAAAGCGTCAGCAACAATAGTGGAAAAACAACAGATTTTGGTTCCTGGGTTTCCAGGTTAAATCTAAAATTACCAATCTCTACTATTTTGTTTTCTTAGGATATATAAAATCACGTTTTAAAATCAGACAAGTGATCATTGGCCCCCAATATCCATTCTCTATTCCATCTTAGTCAGAAAAATCTCAAATGTAGGCCAGGTGCGGTGGCTCATGCCTGTAATCCCAGCACTTTAGGAGGCAGATGCAGGCAGATCACCTGAGGTCAGGAGTTTGAGACCAGCCTGGCCAACATGGTGAAACCCTGTCTTAACTAAAAAATACAAAAATCAGCTGGGCACAGTGACAGGCACCTGTAATCCTAGCTACTTGGGAAGCTGAGACAGGAGAATTGCTTGAACCCAGGAGGTGGAGGTTGCAGTGAGCTGAGAACACGCCACTGCACTCTAGCCTGGGCGACAGAACGAGACTCTTTCTCAAAAAAAAAAGGGGGGGGGGTGGGGAATCTCAAATGTAAGTGAGCATGCAGCCACTAAGTCCAAGATGACTTATTTTCCTTGCAGTAGGGCATGGATTGGGCTTAAGTTCTGGTCAATGGCATGCAAGCAAAAAAACTATTTGCAACTTCCAGGAACTGTGCTCAATGGGAGGGGGCTTTCTGTTATCCTTTCTGCTATCCTATCTGTTTTCTTTTTCCTGATAAAAGGAAGGTCTGTGTTGTGGTCTAGGATGTCCCTACCTAAGCCTTTTCAAGGATGGCGGAATAACAAGACAAAAGGGACTGGGCTCACTGAAGATGAAGGCACCTTACCAGACTTGCATCATTTACATGTCCTATGTTTAGGTAAATGGGAAAGAAAACTTGTATTTTTTTGTTAAATGAAAGCTAAACTCTGTCGAGGTATTACAATGTGCCAGCAACCCAGAGAAGCATTTCCTTTTTTTTTTTTTTTTTTGATGGAGTCTCGCTCTGTCACCCAGGCTGGAGTCCAGTGGAGCGATCCCAGAGAAGCATTTCACAAGGGAACACCCTAAATGTAAATCTGTCACCAGGATAATTGCCCAAGTAGAATCTCCACAAGGACTCCAGAAAGTCCTCCCAGGCAAAACATTCAGGCTTGAACTTTATCCTACAGGTGGCAAGCAAAGTCCCAGGAACTTAAGGGAACTTCTGCCAGAAGGTCTCCATGGGCCACCCACCCGCTCGCCTTTCAAAAAAGGGAGTGGCAGGAGGAACAGCGAGTCAGACTTGAAATGAAACTTCTCCACCCACTCTTTTGTTGCCAGAGGTGAATGTCTTGGAACCTACTTGTAGATTCCCACACAGGCAACTCCCGATGTGACAGATGCCAATTGGCAGCAATGCAGGGGATGAGGCACTGTGGGTAACATGAGGGGCCTCCCCAGCAGTCAGCGTGTTGGTTGGAAGGCACGCCCCTCTGGGGCTTCAGTACTGACAATGTAGACACCACAGAAGCCCCACGGGTGGCAGGGACCCCTACGTACATTAAAAACAGGAATCAAAACGGCTTCTCTACAAGGGTATTAGAGGGAAGGTTTTTGGACCCAAACAAAAATAGGAAGATGAGGGAGCTGAGAGGTCTTGCATTTTGCATTTTCTCAGCTTAGCACGTTAAAAAAAATAAATAAATAAAAAAATAAAACCCCAGATCAGGGCATAGAAAAATGTGGTAACCAAGACACTGGTGGGAATTTTCATGAGAAAGATCTTAATCTAAGATTACACTGGAGGTGTCACAGGGAACAAAATCACAAGACAAACACACCATAAAATATGTAAAAATTTTCTCTTCTCTATTTTCATCACTTTCTCAGTTAAAGGTAAACAAAGGTTGTAAAAGGAATAAATTACAACATGCAGACACGCATATGCTCACATGACTATGTCAACACTGAATAAATGGTGTTAAAAATTTTTAAATTCTAGAGGAAAAAAATGTCCATTTGGCCTCACAGTCATATAGTCATTTTATAAATAAATCCAGTCATTAATAGTGACACATACATAGAGGCAACCGTATAAAATACGTCGACATATATTACTGTTTGCTTTCTTCATACACACAGCAATACCTGTACTTACCGTGTCTAGTTAATTGTTTACTTATTTCTTACCCTTCTCTCCCACAAGAATATAAGCTTCAAGAGGACAGGATCTCTGTGCTGTTCACTATAGTCCTAATCACAAGGATAAAACTGACGGATGCCAGGCACTTACATATATTTGTTGCTTGAACAAATAAATATATAAATACCACAAAGCAAAAGCACATCCTATATAACACGGTGACAACAATGGGTGCATCACACCAACATGGCACATGTATACATATGTAACAAACCTGCACGTTGTGCACATGTACCCTAGAACTTAAAGTATAATGTAAAAAAAAGAAAGAAAAAAGAAAACTCTTCAGTTTACAATTTCCGGACAAAGACAGCATGAAAGAGAAATTCATACACCCATAAATATTCTCAGTTATCAGCTGACTAGTTAGTTTAGTCTGTTTAACAAACACTTTACTTAAGTTTCTTATAAGCAGTAATTCTAAATTGCTTGGGGCCTTGTAAACTGCAAAAGTAACCACTATCCCCAAGACAATAATGACTCAAAATGAGCAAAGGGATTTAGAAAAAGGGCTGGCAGAAGAACTGCTGGACCAGAGCTCAAGAGTTTCTCAATGATCTTTGCCCAGACAATGCCTCCCTTTGTGGCCTGAACCTGATTACTCTATCATTCTGCTCATCTGTGCAAACAAGAACAATGATAACCTTCTTTCAAAGAGTACAGCGAGGACCCTTCAGTTAATTACTGCAAATCACTCAGCATTATGGGAAGCTTTCTCAGTGAATGCTACTTCAATTGTAGCTCCCCAATCTACCCAGCCCTGTTACCCTCACACCTCCTCCTTCCTCCTCCCCCACTAAAAAGAAGAAAAAAAATTTCTGGACAAAGACTAAATTGAAGAATGTTTCAACCCCAAGGAGAAAAAAAATCCCAGGGGTCAAATGACAAGGAGAGGAGGGAAAGAAAATAAGAGTGCCTAATAAATCAGACTGCAAAATTCCCTGCCCGGGATCTTCCACAGGAGCTAAAGCAACAAATAGGAACAGACACCCAACAGGCTCGCCTGACTTGTTCCGGCTGAAATGAAACCCCTCATAGAAAAGAGAAGTTGCAGGAACATATTGAAACACCCAGACTTGTATCACTGACAAAGCGAGCAAAAACCCAAGAAAGGAACAGAGAGTTGAACATATGGACTTCAATGTTCTTTAAAACCACTGACCAAAACACCTCAGAGTAACTAACTCTCCCATCCCCATCTTCAGCTGGCCAAATTTTAATAGCCTGCCCCCCTGAAAGAAAAGTACACACACATCACAGACATTGAGATGAAGGAAATTAGAGGGTCCGAAGATGAATTATGGAAGAGTAAAACGGTAACCTTCTCAGGGAGGCTGCGCCCAGTGGCTTTGAAGAAAATAATGAAAGCATACAAGTTTTAGGGAGAAAGCAAAATTATTTTCTCCAAAGTCTAGCAAGGTACAGTAAGAGGAGGAAGCCACTTCGATGCTCAGGGTTTGGTATTAATACAGATGGTACCTCGATGACATCATGAGTTCCCTTCATAAAAATGCGTCCTCAATGGATGATATTCTGACAAGGAGATAAAGAAGAATTTCTATCCTAGTTTTTTTGTTTATTTTTGTTTTGCAGAATAGGCGAACTGAGATTTGGCTAAGTTAAAAATTGGTGTCCAGGTCTCCGAGAAATAGATCTGGAGTCAAAAACTGAAAACCTTTTGTAAGTTTATTCAACACAGCATTTTGTCCCACCACTACTGAAAAAACAGGATTTAATAGCTGTATGGAGAGGTGGTAGCCAGGGAGACCAAGAGCTGAGCTGTAATTAGCAGAACAAATCAGGATGCCAGTTTTAATAACTCCAGAAATTGGTTTAAGACTTCTTTAAAAATGTAAATCTACCCCTAATTATCTGAATGATGATGCTAATCTATTTATAAAGAATACAAACGCCTCTGACTGAATTATAGCTCTGAATGCAATTGAAGGGTACAGCTGACAAAGCAAGAGAAGAACAGCACAGCTAAGGTTTTACAAAGCAGTTTCTGGAACCTGAGACTTAACATTTAATTCTCTAGCAAATGTGCTAAGGTGCAGTACATTCTAAGTGGGTGTCTACTTGGATAGACTAAAACCATGTTACTCATACAGCAATTTTTGAGAAGGAGCCAAAAGTACACAAAGCTGCTCGCAATTTAGCAAGTACATGAAATTACAGATTATAAACACACAACACAACTATACAATCTGCCGCCCTAGAGGTCAGATGGAAATTCCCTTCCTCAAGCAATGCATATATGTTCAGCTGGCGAATCACAGAGTTCTTCGCCTTGCTCTAATGCATCGGGTATTCGTGGTCATCAAAACAATGGTAAAAATAAAGTGAAATGGAGAGCTCCAAAGAGATCTGTGTTCCATATATGGTGTATGTGTGTATGTATGTGTGTGTATATATACATACATATATACATACATATATATATATATATATATATTTTTTTTTTTTTTTTTTTTTTTTTTTTGAGACAGAGTCTCACTTTGTCGCCCAGGCTGGAGTGCAGCGGTGCGACCTTGGTTCACTGTGACAACCTCCTCCTAGATTCAAGCAATTCTCAGGCTTCAGCCTCCTGAGTAGCTGGGATTACAGGTGTACGTCACCACACCCAGGTAATTTCTGTACACTTAATAGAGACAGGGTTTCACCATGTTGGCGAGGTTGGTCTCGAACTCCTGACCTCAGGTGATCCACCTGCGTTGGCCTCCCAAAGTGCTGGGATTACAGGCATGAGTCACTGCGCCCAGCCTGAGAATGCATTGATGTATGAGAGTGAGCACTCCACTCACCATTCCCACCAAGTTTATATAAAAAATATGTATTTGGGTTCCAAACATGACACTGCCTAAAGATGACAAGAGCTATCAACAAATACTACACGTGAACAACGCTGAAGATGGTACCCTTCATATTTTCTTTGCACAATAGCTTAGGCCCCCCCATCAAGAGATGCTTAAGTAATATATTTCACACAGATTTAAATGGAAATTTGCATCCACTGCAAAGGGAGGGCATTTCAGAAATCCATACACAGCAGGAAGCTCGAAAAACACTTAGGAGACTCTTGTCAAGTCCTGCTCAGGATTAAGCGTCAAGCTTAATGTTTTTCAAAAATTCATTAGCTTCTACTCACCAGGGCATGAAACGATGATACCGAAAAGATTCCAAGGCGGCCCATGGCCACTTTCGTTGGTCGACTTGCAAAAGCGAGAAGCCTTTTGGGGTTTGGCAGCTCCCCACCCTGAAGGCTGGCTAAATAACAGCGGAAACGAAACAGGTCCATTTGGAACTGCTCGAGATTTTGCTCCCAGACAAAGATCTATGGTAGTGAAAACACGGGAAAAGAAAAAGTGAGAAAATGGGAAACAAATGCTAATATCTTTATCCTATACAGATCTATATGTCGTAAAGGCATTCGTTATAATCCTAAGGAATAAACAACAGGTACCTAAGTTTCTTAGTTACTTATGTTTCTTCTGCAAAGATCTATAGCCATAAATTCAGCATCATAAATAGAAAGTGACAAGTTCCTCTGTTCCCTCCTATCTTGGAGTTCGTACTGGGGGCATGATAGGTCTATCAACTCCAAGATCTGGACCACAAACTCTAGACTCTAGAAGTAAAAATGTAGAGATTTCCATCACCAAAGAACTATATGACTTAACAAGAGGTAGGTTTTCATACAAAGAAAAGTGAGACGAATAGGCTAGAAGCAATCGACCAAGTGCTTTTGGGAAGAGGGGGGTAGCCCGGAACACAGGGTGGAAGTGGAACACAAGATGGTGGAGACCCAGACTCTGGAATACAAAGTTCCAACTGTAGCATGTCTCTGAGACATTCTCTTATTTTTCAAAGTGGCAAAATAATACCTACCTCCTTAGGCTGTTGGGATGTTTGAAAAAGATAATACAAGCATAAGTACAAGGTCTGGCATAGAGTGAAGGTGCAGTGATGCTGACAATGGTACAGATAATGAGGAATGGTTGAAATCTCCCTTTTTGCTTCAACAAAATATATATCACTGTACACACATGTTCATAGCAGCACTGTTTGCAAAATGTGGAAACAGCTTGAATGTCCATCAAGAAATGGCCAATAAACAAACCATGGTGTATACGTACAACCAGAACCCAGGAGTAAAGTGCTGATGTATGCTACCATGTGTATCCACCTCCAAAACATGAAGCTCAGGGAAGGAGCCGGACACAAAAGGCCACGTACTGTGCAATTCCATTCATATGAAATATCTAGAATAGGCAAATCCATGAAGACAGAGTGCTGGGGGCAGAGAGGAGCAACTGCTTCACAGGTACAGGGTTACATTTTGGGCCAGATTAACAATTTCAGGGCTAGATGGGGGAGTGTTTGCACCACATGGTAAACGTACTCGATGTTACTGAATTGTTTGTGTTAAAATGGTTGATTTTACATTATGTGAATTTTGCCTCAATTTAAAAAAATACAATGTCAGGTAACAAAGGGAAACCCCAGAGGGAGAGAAATGTGGAAGGCCCATGTCAATTGTTCAATGATTTAAATATCGTTTATTCATGTAATTATTTCCTGAGCATTAGGACAAAGTGTCAAAGCACTACCAGATGGCTATTACTGACAGCTGAATAGCAGGCAAAAATGTGCTTTGTTCATTTCACTAAATCTTTTTTATTTAGCATGAAATATACTTATGCACATATAAAGCAATTATATATCTAGATCTAGATAGATAGATAGATATATCTCTCTCTATATATATCTATATAGAGAGAGAGAGAGCTTGCTCTGTCACCCAGGCTGGAGTGCAATGGCACAATCTTGGCCCACCGCACCCTCCGCCTCCCAGGCTCAGGCGATCCTCTCCTCTCGGCCTCCTGTGAGACTACAGTTGCGGCTAATTTTTGTATTTTTTGTGTAGAGATAGGGTTTTGCCATGTTGCCCAGGCTGGTCTTGAAATCCTGGGCTCAAGTGAGTATGCCCACCTCAGCCTCCCAAAGTGCTGGGATTACAGGCATGAGCCGCCACACCCGGCCAGATATATTTTTTGAATGTACGTTACCTTTTCCAAATTAAGAATTCAAAATTTACTGAGGAGTCAGAAATGAGTCCCCACCATAAGAGAACTCCAAGTCAGTCTGATAACATGGGAAATGAAATTGCAAACTTTCTAATTACACAGATCCCCTAGAACAGCACATCATTGACGGGGGCCAGGGCTCCTCTATTGGGTTTCTGTCTTTCATTCAATGTAATATTGTTCCGTTTAGCTGTTAACAATCAGCTATGAACAAAGGGTGAAGAACACTGACAGTCACAATAAAGAACTTAGCATCCTGGATGACAGGCTGTCGAGGAGATATCCGATGATGTTTCACGATTCCAAAACAGCAAAAAAAAAAAAACAACCCTTTTAAAGACCTAACAATTTTGTCCGGACCTAAACACGGAAGAACGATTACCTGATCTAATATTGTTTTCTTTTTCTTTGAGTCAGTGACTGAAGACAGCTGCATTTCACCCATTTTCTTCATCTTTTCATCCATGTCAATCTTCTGTTCCAGTTTTTTGATCTCTGATTTCAGGAGTCGGAGCGTGTCTTCCTTGTGGTGGTGCCTCGCGACCGCAGTGGCGCAGGCAGAGTGGATGGCGGTGATCCAGTTTTCAAGCTCCGTCTGGCTAGTGGTCTGTACCAGGAAGAAGGGGCAGGAAGAAAAAGGCACCTCTTAGGAACTTAAGAGAAATGAACCGGAGCATTTCCAGAGAAGCAATGCCTGGGAGTCGAGGTGACAGGTCTAGACACCCATGGATAAGACTAACCTGACATCCTCTTTCTTCAGGAAATCAGTAACAAAAAGTGAGTCTCAGGTCAGATGCCCACTCTCCCCTCCTCCCTTTCAAGGGCTGTCCTGAATGAAGCCACCATGTCTGCTCACTCAATGTACTTACTGAACTCACTTGTGAAAGTGATACTCCTAACACACAACCTGGTGTCTACTCACGAGGGTTGCTGTGAAGCAAAGGTCAGTTTCCAGATAGGATCGGTCAGTTACAGGACATGAGTGGGACTGAGGGACATTACTGACATAGGAAGCTACAACAGCCCTGCCCCTCGTGAACCACTGCAACCCAAATCCGAAGGTCCTATCCTGGTGCTAAGCAGCAAGACAGAACTAGGGTTGGGGAAGTGGTCAGGTAGCCAGAAGAAATACCGTCTTTGGGGACTCTATGGGACCCTCTAAGAATTGCAGCCGCCCAACAACACTCCATGTGCTAAAAGTGGCCTGTTTGAGAAGGGCATTAAGAAAATGGTGAGTGACACCCACCAATGGTGACCTGCATGGGATTGGTGTGACTCGGTGTTCTGAAAGGCAAAAGTCAGAATAGTTTTCAAGAGACAGCACATGTGATAACTCGCTATTAATGATTCTTCAGGAATTCAATCAATGAGTTTTTACAAGTGAGGAGATACTGGACTTTTCCAGATACTCTCTTAAGCCCAGAGAGTTGAAACAAATGCTCAGAAGTTAGCCCATCTCAAGAAATAATCTATTCAGCCACTACAATACTAAAGGAGCTACTAACATCATTTTTCATGCACAAAAACACTTCATTGTTTTTTCTCCTTTGAAGCGCCTTCTTAGTTTTCTAACTAATTTGAGTGATGGCTTGTATACAAAATTCTGTGTTTTTTTTTTTTTTTTGAGACAGGGTCTTGCTCTGTTGCCCAGGCTGGAGTGCAGTGGCGCGATCTTGGCTCACTGCAGCCTCTGCCTCCCAGGTCCAAGCAATTCTCATACCTCAGCCTCCCGAGTAGCTGGGACTACAGGTGTGTGCCACCATGCCCGGCTAAGTTTTATATTTTTAGTAGAGACAGGGTTTCACCATGTTGCCTAGGCTGGTCTCGAACTCCTGACCTCAAGTGATCCACCCGCCTCGGCCTCCCAAAGTGCTGGGATTACAGATGTGAGCCACCTTGCCCAGCCACTTGTAAACAACATTCTATTAACAGGAACCCACCAGCACATGACACTGTGCTGGCTGGCAGCTGGAATTTAAGTCAAGATAGTACTTTATCTTTATTATTTCTGAATCTGATCAGTTTTGTATTCCACAGAAGAAACGGCATCAAATATTAAAACTGGTGTCAGCCAACAAAGTCACCTCCCACTGGGCAAACCTAACTGGTCCAGCAGTTGTTATGTGGATAACAAATATTTTGCCTGTGGATAAAGATTTCAATATGCTAGACAATCTGAAGAAGAAACAGCAGAAGTACCACCTGATAAAGCAAATGGAATCACTTTGTAAAGACTGAGTGGGAGGAGGAGAGGCGATAAAGACACCGGAAGCCACAGGTGAGGACTTGTAGACTCAGAAACTTAGGAGGAAAAATGCATGTCTATTTATGAGATTAAATTTGCTTCACTTTATTTTATAGTTGTCTCCTCTTTGCAGGTTATTATCTTATAGTTTGTCCTTACGTATCATCCTGAAGTTCCACCAGAAAAAGAGAGGCTCTCCTGCATCTAATGAGAGCACCAAGCTTGCTCCTGCTGGTGTACTGTACAAAGCTTGATCACTGGATCTCCCAGTGCCTCACAATAAGTGGGTATCTCGTTAGGTGGGGTTATACTCCCAGCCCTTTTTTTTTTTTTTTTTTTGAGACGGAGTCTGTCTGTCACCAGGCTGGAGTGCAGTGGCGCGATCTCAGTTCACTGCAACCTCCGCCTCCCGAGTTCAAGTGATTCTCCTGCCTCAGCCTCCCGAGTAGCTGGGACTACAGGCATGTGCCACCACGCCCAGCTAATTTTTGTTTGTTTTTTTTTTTTTTAGTAGAGATGGGGTTTCACCACGTTGGCCAGGATGGTCTCAATCTCTTGACCTCATGATCCGCCTGCCTCAGCCTCCCAAAGTGCTGGGATTACAGGTGTGAGCCACCATGCCCGGCCTCCTTTTTTTAAAAAAAAAAAAAAAAAAAAAAAAAAGGAGAAATAATCTGATAAGGATTTTTCCTTAAAAAAAAAAGGAAGGAAAAAAAAAAACTTCCAAGATGAAAATACCCAGTGTTGACAAAGATATGGAGTAACCAGAATTCCTATGCACTGCTGGCCACTGGCTGGAAAGTAAACTTGTACAACTGCTTTAGAAAGCTGTTGGATATTACCTACTAAAGTTGAATATATGCATACCCTGTGACCCAGAAAATGCACTCTGGGTACACACTCAAGAGAAATGCATTCATATGCACACAAAAATATACACACAAGAACATGCCCAGCAGCAAATCATGGGTGAAACTGGACACCATCCAGATGCCACCAACAGGGGAATGGATGAATATGTGGGATAATCACACAATGAAATACTATACAGCAAGAATGAAGGACCTATAACTATAGATTAACACATATAAACTTGGCACACATCTTGTTGGGGAAGGAATCAGATGCACTGCAGTATATACTGTAGGATTCTATTTATATAAAGTACTGTATTAGTCCATTCTCATGCTGCTAACGAAGACATATCCAAGACTGGGTAATTTATAAAGGAAAGAAGTTTAATTGACTCACAGTTCAGCGTGGCTGAGGAGGCCTCAGGAAACTTACAATCATGGCAGAAAGGGAAGCAAACACATCCTTCTTCTCACGGTGGCAGTGAGGAGAAGCGCAGAACAAAGCAGGGGGGAAGCCCCTTATAAAACCATCAGCTCTAGTGAGAACTCACTCACTTTCACAATAACAGTATGGAGGTAACCGCCCCCATGATTCAATTACCTTCCAATGGGTCCCTCCCACGACAAGTGGGGATTATGGGAACTACAATTCAAGATGAGATTTGGGTGGGGGCACAGCCAAACCATATCAAGTACCAACACAGATAAACTAATATACAGTATTAGAAGTCGAGAGGGCAGGTTTTTTTGGTGGGATGAGATGCAATGGGTAGAATCTGGTAAGAAGCACAGTAAGGTTTCTGGGGTGCTGGCCACCTTCTGTTTCTTCATCTGGGTGCTGGTTACATGGTGCTGGGTGCTGGTGTACGACAGGGGTGTGTTCAGTTTGTTAAACACCATCAAAATGTGCCTTTTCTGTGTATACGTTAAACTATCATAGAAAGTTTCAAAGAACATTCTTCCAAGGTATATTATCCTAATATTTGAGTATAGTTTTTCTATAACTATGCTAAAAATATGATACCTCATATTCCAGTTTTCATTAAAAACTGTCCTCACAAAACTACAAGGGAAGTTCCAAAAAGCTTCACCCTTCTCCACCATTTATTTCTTTGTCCTCCCAAGTGCCTGGTAGTACCTGATAAAAAGCTGGTTCCTTGACCCGAAACATGCTTTCCATTTTGTTTGTATCGCTCAGTGGAAATGAGGAGCTTTTAGATTTTAGGGGAGTTCGTGTCTTCACCCCCGCTTTTTTTTTTTTGAGATGGAATCTTTCTGTTGCCCAGGCTGGAGTGCAGTAGCAGTGCAATCTCGGCTCACTGCAACCTCCGCCTCCCAAGTTCAAGAGATTCTCCTGCCTCAGCCTCCCGAGCAGTTGGAATTACAGGCGCCTGCCACCATGCCCAGCTAATTTTTGTACTTTTAGTAGAGATGGGGTTTCTCCATGTTGGCCAGGCTGGTCTCGAACTCCTGACCTCAGGCGATCCACCCGCCTCGGCCTCCCAAACTGCTGGGATTACAAGCGTGAGCTACCGCGCCCGGCCATCTTCACCCATTTTTAAAGGATAATGTGTGGGCATCCAGATGCAATCCCTGCAGAGGCGCACGCAGCACTAAGGAGAGGCTATGGTTCCTGCACAAACACCTGGCAGGTGGAAGCTCAGGTGCGGTCCACATCCATCTCTTCAAGGCAAACCTCTCTCATCTCTGCCTCAGTTAGAACCTCCCAGCCCCTACCCTCACCCCCTAACTCACAGAGTAAGAAAAGGAAATACCTACAACCCTGACATAATACCTGAGTAATGGATAGAAAGATCTGAAATTTCTGACAGCAAGCTCGGCTGAATATATGTTATGAACTTAAGAATTTAAATAAAAATATTTATCCAGAAGGGATTCAGATGACCATTTTTCACAGATGGAGGAAAAAAGCCCAGAAAAATTAGGAAGAACACAGTCATTTATTATAAATCCAAATCTCCACCAACCCTGTTCTTAAAAAAAAAAAAAAAAAGTTTTGGTTCTGTTTTTTCCTTGTTTAATATGACATACTGATCCTGACCCCCAGCTCTTGTTAATTGCTCTGAAAGCCAGGCTGCAGAGTCACAAGCATTACCCACTCGATAATTATTATTTTTTAGACAGAATCTCACTCTGTTGCCCAGGCTGGAGTGCCTGGGCACGATCTCAGCTCACTGCCACCTCCGCCTCCTGGGTTCAAGTGGTTCTCCTGCCTCAGCCTCCCTAGTCCCTAGCTGGGACTACAGGCTACTAGGGAGCCACACACCCAGCTAGTTTTTTGTATTTTTAGTAGAGACAGGGTTTCACCATGTTGGCCAGTCTGGTCTTGAACTCCTGACCTCAAGTGATCCGCCCGCCTCAGCCTCCCAAAGTGCTGGGATTACAGGCGTACACCACCAAGCCCAGGTAATTTTTGTATTTTTAGTAGAGAGGGGTTTCACTGTGTTGGCCAGGGTGGTCCTAAACTCCCGACCTCAGATGATCACCCTGCCTCGGCCTCCCAAAGTGCTGGGATTACAGGCATGACCATTCAATATTTTGAGCTCTTCTCATTCTAGGAATATGGGAGAATAGAACTTTCTGGCCCCCTCTGAAGCCAGGCATGGCCATGGCACTTGGCTTTGGCCAGTAAAATGTGAGTAGAAGTGACATCACTACTCAACAAAAGCCTGATTCGCCCCATTCTTGCCCCGTTGCCACAGTCACAGAAGCACTGTGTCAAGACAGAGCTTCTGTCTGCCTGGATCCATGAGAGTCTAGGATGAGTACGGCTCTGGAGCCAGCCTCGATCATGCCAGGAAGGAGAAAGCATGTTAAGCCGCTGAGATTTAAGTGCTCCTTACTTCAGCCTAATTCTATCCATCCTGACTGATCTACCAGCAAAGTAAGAATTCCATTGCAAAACAGGGGATGCCTCAAACATAACGGAGTCTGTGTAGTGCACTTGGAACCCCAAGAAAGACCATAATCTGATATGTTCTGTGGAACAGCAGCCTTTTGCTCTCCTTATTTAATGAAAGTGGGTCTTCTTTCCCCTGTGAGGACCCCAGCCCAATTCAGCCAATAGCAACACAATGCATTCTGATGTCAGAGAGTTCACGTTTGTCTTCCACGTAAGAAGGAAAAACGAAGGAAGCTGACCAAATTTAAACACCCTTTGAATGGTATATATTTAATTTTGGCAAAGCAGCTATCCTGGAACTTATAAAGAAAGACAGTGGTTGCTAGGGGCCGGAGTGAAGGGGATATGGAATGTTGTTATGTAATGGGGACCGCATTTAAGCTTTGCATGATGAAAAAGAGTTACGGGCCAGGCGGAATGGTTCATGCCTGTAGTCCCAGCACTTTGGGAGGCCAAGGTGGGCGAATCACTTCAGGCCAGGAGTTCGAGACCAGCCTGAGCATGGTGAAACCCCGTCTCTACTAACAATACAAAAATTAGCTGGGCATGGTGGCACATGCCTGTAGTCCCAGCTACTCGGGAGGCTGAGGCACAAAATCGCTTGAACCCGGGAGGCGGAGGTTGTAGTGAGCCGAGATTACGCCACAGTACTCTAGCCTGGGCAACAGAGAGAGACTCCATCTCACACACAAAAAAAAGTTCTGGCGATGAATAATGGTGATAGTTGCACAACAGGGTAAATGTACTTAATGTCACTCAACTGTCCACTTAAAAATGGCTAGATGGTAAATTTTATGTGTGGTGTACCTCAATTTAAAAGAAAAAATAATTATAAAATAAAAAGAGAAAAAGCATAACAATCCCCAAAACCTAGAGAAGCATATATAGAAATGTGTGATGACAGCTGTATGAAACATTTAGCCATCAGCCCTTTTAACTATTAAGTATGCCTCAGCCCCCCAAACTTTTTAAAAACCTGTCAATGGCTGAAGGCAGTTCCATTAGAGAGAACTTTTGCTCCCACTGTCTTGTCTAAATAAAGCAACAGTCCCTACCATTCTCTATCATGAAGCCAAATCAATTTCTCAGAAGGACAATTCAATAAATGAGCTTTTCTGCAGTTTGTCCCTTTGCAGTGGCACACAGGGAGCTATGTGTCCACAAGAGGAGACGAACTCTCCACTGACTGCTTTCAAAAGCTAGTTGGGTGGAGAAAAGTCTTGCAACATTTCATGACCATTTACTGGCTTAACACCTCAACTGCTCACAGTGGACTCCTGACCTGACACAATGTTGTTCCTCAAGGTCTCTCCAGGATTTAAATTCTGACATGCTAGAAAAAGCCATCCGAAGCCACTAACCTTGCCTCCCCTTCTTGAACCGGGCAAGGTTAGTTAGGCACATCAGATTCATGATGGGTGTCTTCGTCAGAATTCAGAGGCCAAGAAGGCAGGAAGGAGAGACCACCCAATGGTGCCCTCTCAACTTGCTAACCACAAATCACCTTCCATTAAACAAACAGCAGCAGACAGGTAAAGAGAGAGTGAATTCTGTGATTCTTCCTTTGCCTTCTGGAGATGCTATAAATACTGTATACAGTTCGGTGAAGGGAATAAGCAAAGTTCTTGCCAACAGACAAATATAATCAGCAAAAAAATGCATTTTGCATAACAGCCCCTTTGAGTGCAGAGATAAGATGAAGCTCAGGGCTTCATTATGTATTTAAATAGATCCAGCTTCAATTATCCAACGGCATGGAGGACACTTGGTGATTTCAGATAATCAATGGTTTACGTAAGTGGCAGGAAAAGGGAAATTCATTTTAAACACGAGAAATACTAGGGAATATATGCCAAATCTAGGAAACTAAAATTTGAGATAATTCAAGTTTATAGAAGCACAAGAATAATTGTAAAGTAGGTCAAACGCTTTCATTTTAAAAGAAAAAAAAAGAAAGTTACCATTTTTTAAGAGGCTAGATAGGAATAAAGCTCCAGTGTGAATTCTGAAAAGGCTTTTTTCTTGTTGATTCTATACTCATCATATTTTGTTTACATAAGACTTATTTAAGCTATTATTTTTAATATCTGTAAAGAGAACTTAAGGCCAGGCATGGTGGCTCACGCCTGTAATCCCAGCACTTTGGGAGGCTGAGGTGAGATCACTTGAGATCAGGAGTTCAAGATCATCCTGACCAACATGGTGAAAGTCCATCTCTACTAAAAATACAAAAATTAGCCAGGTGTGGTGGTGCATGCCTGTAAACTAAGCTACTTGGGAGGCTGAGGCAGGAGAATTGCTCGAACCTGGGAGGCAGAGGATGCAGTAAGCCAAGATGGCGCCACTGCACTCCAGCCTGGGCAACAAAAGCGAGACTCCGTCTCAAAAAAAGACAACTTTAAATTTGAGGTTTCCCTCCCCCACTGAAAATAGTGATATAATGGATCCCTCTCACCCTCACCCACGCCAGGTTCATTCTTTGGAGAAGAAGGGAAGCTCTGGACTCCAGGAAGACAGACACAAGGAAAACAGGGGCCGTGTGCTGCAAAGAGGCAAGCAGATGGCAGCCTGCCTGATGAAGGGCAGTGGCAGGATTCATCTCTGGCAAAGCTCAGTCGCCTCCAAGAAAAGACTCACAAATAATCGTCAACTGGAGTCTCTCCACAAGGCCGCTTACTGTCTGTCCATGCTATGAAAGGTCCCAGTACTTCTAATGTGCACAGATGATATAAGCAGCTTTTTCGTGTCTCACATGTAAATATGACCAGTCAAGGATCACCAGACATTTGCTGAAAGCCCCCAGCATGAAAGGCAGAGACTAAAGCACACAGGAGAAAATGTACTAGGAGAAAGGAGAAGCCATGCCTGAAACAGAGAAAGCTTCCCTAAAATCTACACAACCCTTGGAGATGCAAGGGAATCTAAAACTATAAACAAGTGAACAAAAAGTACAGGTTACAATAAAAAGGAACAATGAGATTGAAAAGAGAGCAGGAGAGGGGAAGGGAGGGAGGGAAGGAGGAAGGGAGAGAGGAGGTGGGGAAGGAAGGAAGGAAGGAAGGGAGGGAGGGATGAAGGGAAGGAGGGAGAGAAAGCTTCTTTTAGGAATTAAAAAAAAATAACCAAAATTAAAATGTCAATAGAAGGAAATCACTATGAAGGATCAGAACACCAGCAAGGTGCAGTGGCTTAAACCTGTAATCTCAGCACCTCGGGAGGCTGAGGCAGGTGGATCACTTGACCCCAGGAGTTCAAGACCAGCCTAGGCAACATGGCAAAACCCCGTCTCTACAAAAACCACAAAAATTAGCAAAGCATGGTGGTGTGCACCTGTCATCCCAGATATTCGAGAAGCTGAGGTGGGAGAACCACTTGAGCCTTGGGAGGCTGAGGCTGCAATCAGCCATGATTACACCACTGCACTCCAGCCTGGGCAACAGAGTGAGACCCTGTCTCCAAAAAAAAGAGAAGAAATTGTGCTTGCTTTGGCAGCATATATACTAAAAAAGGATCAGAACACCAGTGATAAGGAAATGATGCTAAAGAGAAAAAAAGAAAATAAAACACAAACATGCTAATCAGAAATGGGAACATTATCAGAAAATAATTAAGCCAAGGGGAAATGATCTCCAAGCCAAAATTCCAAATTACTCAAATATTATGCAAGTAAAAGGTAGAATGAAGACATTTTTAAATGTGCATCATTTTATAGGAAGTTACTCCAGGTTATTTTCATGAAAACGAAGCAGCTGGTAATTCTACGGAGGCTGTTGTACATGAGGCCCGGAGAGCAGCCATATGGGAGCAGGACAATGTGCCAGGGGAGGGCAGGCTTCAAAGGAAAACATCACTGATGAACAAGCTAACACGCTGGAAATTTAGAAAATATCACTGCCACATAACCAGGAAAATAACTAATATGAGCCTTCCTCCCAAAAAAAGGGGGCAGTCATTAACTACAGAAAAAAAAAATTAAGAAATTGTTACAGAAAAGAAATAAGATCACAGTACACTACTTGACTCAGCAGCCAATACTATTTATATGGTCATAACAATGTAATAACACTGATTAGTGCTTTAATCCTAAATGTTCATATACCTATATGGGAAGATGAGGAAAGAAGAATTTATAGCTAACACAGCTAAATGTTCATCTATCATAATAGAAAGTCAGTAGTATCTAAAATCCATTAGAAACAGCAGTATAAACATGTTAATGAAGGCAAATACAAGAAAACAAAAACATCAGCTGAAGTAGTTTTGTATCGTTGCTTCTAGGGAATAAGCCTCATGAGGCGAAGAGGGCAAAAGGAGGAAAATAATTTCACTTTAAGCCTTTTAATGTTAGCTGAATTCTTTTAAACTATGCTGATATTGATTTAATACAAATTTAAACTAATGTAAGAAAAGGAAGAATACAGTTAGTAACATAATTTGCATGATACATAACAGTATAGAAATTGTATAGGAAGATCTAGCTCAACCACAATTATACCTCTGCAGTGTGGGGAAACCTCTGAGGCACCCACAAGAAGGCATAAAATCTAGCTGATTTCCAGCCTTGTATATTCATTTTGCACTTCAACATCCACATTCTCCATTAATAGTCTCCTAAGAGTTAGGCAAGTGGGGCCCCTGCCAGGGCTCTGCACCTCAGGAGGTCCCATAGTTTGGAGCGCTTTTCTTGAAATTTTCCAAGTCTCCCTCTGTCTCCTGGAAAGGGGAGGTTTCAGGAGGTTTCTCCCCTTCAGGGAGCTCTCTCACCCTGTACCAGCTATTCAGTGTCAAAAAGATGCCCGAAGCTCTTGAACTTGAATCTGTGGCTAGTGAGTCGCACCCACCAGACTGTGTGGTATTTCTTTCACCAGATTGCTTGAGATTTGGCCACCAGAATGGTGCTGACAGTTGATCCGGAGTGAGCCAAATTCTTTATATAGATAAAGCCTCCATAAAAAAATATTTGCCTGGGGCTCCACATATCCTAGAGTTGGCCCTTCACAACTAATCCATGCCAAAATCAAAGGTAAATATTTCTACAGTGGCTGGCTAGGGGCAGGGATATAATCTACGGTGTGGGGAAAACAGGACTTAGCTACATACTAAGTCAACATGGAAACCAACAAAGAGAATGAAGACCTCGCACTCAGCTTGTCGTATCAGTGGATAATGTGAAGTTAAGAGGAATATAAACACCAGGGAAGATCAAATAAGGATCCCAGAGGATTTCAACAGTTTATTAGAAGGATAAAAGCCACAAGGATAACATATCAAAGAGGTACATTTAAGTTCTGAGTTGGGTTTTTGAAAAAAAAAAATCTATTAAAATAAGATGGGGAAGGCCTTGTTGGATAAGAATTGATGTTGAGGGTTTAAGATACCACGAGCTCAGTCTGAGTCAACAGTTTGATGTGGCTTTTAATAAAAGGAATTGACTCTAGAGGAAACAAGGACAACGGGAACCTCACTGCAGCCTGCATGGGGCAGACCACACAGAGGCTCACACAGGATGCTGAGCGCCTGGGCACGCTTAAAGTAAGAACAGGGAGAATGGCTTGGGAACCTTAGGCAGGGTAGCCCAAAGAGATGTGGCAGGAGGTAAATGAAAGCTGTTTTTAAGTATTTAAAAGGTGATGAGTAAGGATAAGCAGAAGACTTGCACAGGACTCTGTGGGTGAATATAGAAACAGAGAGAAATGGCAAGACTCACCAGAAAGAACATATTATCTCAACATGATGAAGAACTTTCTAGGACTTAGGGCTGACTAACAAAACCGATGGTTGAAAGCTGGGAGATCTCCAGGAATGGGAGAGGCTGCCCAGTGGGCAGGCTCACCTGTTGGCCGGGGTCTTGCAGGGACCATACCTCCTTTGAGAGGGGCACTGGGTCAAGATGCCAAATCCCCATTAAAGTCTCTTCTACCACAAGTCCACTTGACACCTCCTTATGAAAGATGATTTACAGGTTTTTCCCTAACCTGGCTGCCCTTGTCCAGGGCATGTGGCCATGACCTTCCTCAAGTCTGACACACACAGCTAGACATGGCTTCCAAGGTAGTTCTCTTGAGCCTGACGAAACTCAAGACCTTAGCCTTTTCACAGTGAAGCCACTTAATTTTTGTAAAGATGCTTATTTAAGAGGAGCCCACAGAACTAGTCTTTTTTTCTTTATTACTAAAATGGTAACTGTTAAGCATTTGCTATCTATCAGACACTTACCATCATTATCACACTTAATCTTCAACTCAACTTAATGGCATATGAGTCTCTTAATATGCATACAATACCCTTGCACAAGTGACTTTCTAAATGATGAGAAAACTTTGTATGGAAGGAAAAGGCAATCAATTCCTAGAGATAACATTTTCTATACCCCTTTAGATACATAACTGCATATGATTTTCTACTCTATTGTCTTTCTTATTTGCCTGGTAGCTGTGTTCCCAAGGCATTTAACAGACAAATTAATAACTAATATTAGGATATGTTACCATAAAAGTGGGTGAGCTTTTTGGAATTGTATGTGACATCCTAAGGTAATGAATGAATGAAGGCCCAATGGGAAATTGTACTTTGTAGGTGGTAGGTACTGTCTCTGGCTTCAAGTTGAAGGAAAGAACTTAAATTAAAATAGTGCAGACAGCATAGCACTTCTTCCATATACATGACTCCAACATTCCTGCTCATTCCCACTCTCCCCTGGCCTCACACATATAAATTCCTTTTCTACTTTTGTTGGTAACATGAATCTCCTTTCCATGGGTGAAATCTGTGGGTATTTGAGTAACAGTGTCAAATCAGCAGCACACAGGCTCTGGAAACTGTGTGCACTGAATTGAGCCCTGGGGCTGGAATAACCTACACATTACTTCCATAATCGTGGCTGATCGCCTGTGCTTTAGCCTCACCCCTACACAAACAGGTTTCATTCTGATTTGGCTGCTCCAGAGTTACATGGATTTATAATAAGCAGAAGGCAGAGAATGCCTTCATGGTATCCAAACAGCAGTAATTTCCTCCAAAAGCTTCCTTTTGTGCTCTATCCCTCATAAACGGCATAAAGATTTCACCGTAGCAAGAAGACACAAAGGTTTTCAAAACTAAGATCCTACGTTGTCACATACAAAAAAGTTTACCTCATGTGATCTATTGGGTATTTACAGTCTACTAGCAATTTTATGGCCATGAAGGTCCTTTCAAAAGGAATTCACATCAGAAATGTATAAGTGAAAAAGAAAACCTTCTGATTCCACTTGAGGGTTAAAAAAAATTTTTAAGGGAACCTTTCTGAAATCCATCTGAGAATCATCTAACCTGTGTAGTGAGGCAAGAATAACCAAAATCAGGTTTCACTTTAGAAATATTTCCAATGAGTAGCTTAATTGTAGGAATGAGAAAAAGCTAGTCACTTTTTACTGTAGCCACTGACTCTTGCCCATGTTCTTCTTAGGGTCAACAGTAATAGGACAAATAGTATACTCAGACAATAAAAGGCTTTGGAGAAACATAGGCTTGATTTGAGTTGAGTTTGGGTCCAATTACTAGCTTTTGTAAGCCTCGACTTCAACAAATGGGGTATACAACACACATCAATGGATTAAAATGTGGATACATAATCCAACTAACTACTGCTCTAAGAATTACATGTGACTCACATTAAGATGGTGGTATACAATAAGGGCTAAGTAAAACATAGCCACCGATCTCACAATAATGTTACTGTTGCTGTCAGGTAGTTAGACATTTCCTCATTTGCAAGATTTCCAATTAACAAATAAAAACTATGTCAGATGCAGAAAAACAATTTTTTTTTTTTTTTTTTTTTTTTTTAAAGATAGGGTCTCACTCTGCCACCCAGGCTGGAATGCAATGGTGCAACCACGGCTCACTGCAGCCTTGACCTCCTTGGTGCAAGTGATCCTCCCACCTCAGCCTCTCAACTAGCTGGGACTACAGGTACATGCCATCGTGTCCAGCTAATTTTTTTAATTTTTATTTTTTGGTAGAGACAGGGTCTTTCCATGTTGTCCAGGCTGGTCACAACCTCCTGGGCTCAGTGATCTGCCTGCCTTGGCCCCCCAAAGTGCTGAGATTACAGGCATGAGCCACCATGCCCAGCCAAAACAATTATTTATAACATATATACAAGAAAATTTTCATGACATTATAGCATGTAGATTTAAAAAATAAGATACTCAAAGCATTACCCATTAAGGAAGGCTTAAGAAGTGAGAATGGGCTACAATTAAATTTCACTGCAACAAATGACACCATTAAGAGAGTAAAAAGCAAGCCACAGAGTAGAAAAAGATACTTGCAATGAATATAATCAACAGCGATGATATACAAAATACACAAAGAGCTGCCATAAATCATTAACAAAGAAACTCTGATGGAAAAAAAATGGACAAGAGAGTAAAATAAGCACTTCACAAAAGATGATATTGAAATGGTCATTAAGCGCATGAATATGTGCTCAATTTCATATTAATATCTTAAAAAGGATTTAAAAAAATCTCAATATCAAGTTTGCAAAGATGAGGAATAACTAGAATTCTCCTAGGCTGCTAATGAGAGTATAAATTACATTAATCATTTTGAAAACTGTTTGGCATATCCTGAATATGTGCCTAACCCATGACCCTGCAATGCCACTCCTAGGTATATATGTTTGTCCAACAGAAATGTGGACAAACATAACCTGAGAACAGGTACAAGAGTGCCCACAACAACATTGTTTGTGATCCTTAACACCTGGGAACAACTCAAATGTACCTATGGAATGGTTGCTATATGTCCCAGTTGGCCTGGGACTGTCCTCGCTTATACCTGGTATACTGGCATAACTGTTAATAGCTTCTACTCTCGAAAGTGTCCTGGTGAATGCCATCAACATCAATGGGGGTTGCGGTGGGGTAGGAGGGTTAAGAACTTCCAAAGAGCCATTCCTTCACAAAAGCAACAAGAATAGTGGTAAAAAATGGTCAAAATCAACTTTTTCACAATTCCAGAAATTAATCTAAGTTCTGGAACAATCTAAGCTGCATTTATTAAAGACAAATGGCTGAACTTCAGTAAAAACAGCAAGTTTTGTGATATTTTAAATTGCTCTATTTCCATCTTTTTCTCCTCATCTATACAATCACATGAAAACCAGCTGTGTAGCACCACAGGAGGGAACAACATTCCTCAAGTCTGACACATGGAACTAAACATGGCATTCCAAGGTAGATCTCTACATCTTCCCCAAAACACCTTTCTCAGAGAACCATCACTAAGCGACCTGTCTAGCAGGTCCCAGAAAAACCTCTTCACGAGCTTGTTGCTATTTGACTTAACTCAGACCTCATTCATGCAAACACTCTTCACTCCAGGGGGTGCTTGTGAAAAACAATTAATGACAATTGTTTAGTACTGCAGTCGCCTGAAGCAGTGATAACAGTCGAACAAATAAGAAGTTGACCAAGAAACTTGAGGAAAAGTTGGGGAATACGATTTCCACAAAAGGCTCTGAAAAGCTATGACACAGTCCTTGGAATCTGGAAGGTCACTGATATGGTTTGGCTGTGTCCCCACCTAATCTCATCTTCAATTGTAGTGCCCATAATTCCCACGTGTCGTGGAAGGGACCCAGTGGTAGGTAATCAAATCATGGGTGCAGGTCTTTCCATGCTGTTCTTGTGATAGTAAGTCTCATGAAATCTGATGGTTTTATAAAGGGGAGTTCCCCTGCACATGCTCTCTCTTGTCTGCTGCCATGTAAGAAGACTTTGCTCCTCCTTCGCCTTCTGCCATGACGGTGAGGCCTCCCCAGCCATGTGGAACTGTGAGTCCATTAAACCTCTTTTCCTTATAAATTACCCAGTCTCGGGTATGTCTTTATTAGTGGCTAAGAGAGTCACAACACAGTCTTAGTGAATTGACTAATACAGTCACAAATATGTATAAGGCTGTCCACAAGCCCAGATAGTCCCAAGAAGTTCCTAAGCTCACCCTATGACTGACCCTACAGCTCGGTGAAAGCAGAGATGAAGGCTAAGGCAGAGATGAAAGCTAGTTGCCTGAGTGTTGATCATGTGCTTGAACTTGCAAACTTCTGTTCTTAGGAAAGAATAGGAAACTTATTGCTTCTGTACATTTAAGGAAATCTCTCTCTAATAATTAGCTGGCTACTAAACTAGCTGAGCAGAGACTTCAGTGGGCACACATAACAAAGCCTAAATATTTTACAGATTTTAAGAAAGTCACTAAACAAAGAAGCACTATCACCACCGATAATCAACAACAATAGCAAATCCTGGAGGATGGGAGGTGGATCTGCTTTCAGAGTTGCCACATTTATATTATTTTAAATGTACAATTTAAACCAAAAAAGTATGAGACATGCAAATAAACAACAAACAACAATAAAGTATGGGCCAGGAATGGTGATTCATGCCTATCATCCCAGTGGGTTGGGAGATCAAAATGGGAAGACTGCTTGAAGCCAAAAGTTTGAGACCAGCCTGGGCAACATAGCAAGATTCTGTCTTTAAAAAATATTTTTAAAAAATCAGCCAGGTGTGGTGGTGTACACCTGTAGTCCCAGCTACTTGAGAGGCTAAGGTGGGAAGATTGCTTGAGTTCAGGAGTTCAAGGTTACAGTGAGCTATGATTGCACCACTGTACTCCAGCCTGGGTAATAGAGCAAGACCCTATCTCTAAAACAATTAAATAAAGTATGGCCCATATATAGAAAAAGAAGTAGTCAATAGAAACTGTCTCAAAAAAGTCCCATGTTGAGTGTACTAGACAAAGATTTCAAGCAACTATTTTGAACGTATTCAAAGAACAAAAATAAACCATGTCTAAAGAAATAAAGTATGAGGCTAATATCACATTAAATAGAGAATATCAATAAGGAAATATAACTTTTGTTTGAAAGAACCAGGCCAGGCACAGTGGCTCATGCCTGTAATCCCAGCACTTTAGGAGGCTGAGGCAGGAAGATCACTTGAGGCCAGGGGTTTGAGACCACCCTGGGCAATAAAGCGAGACCTCCATCTCTACAAAAAAATAGAAAAAATTAGCTGGCTGTGGTGGTGTACACCTGTAGCCCCAGCTATTCAGGAGGCTGAGCTGGGAGGATTGCTCAGCCCAGGAGGCTGAGGCTGCAGTGAGCTGTGATCAGTGCACTACTGACCCTACAGCTCAGTGAAAGCAGAGATGAAGGCTAAGGCAGAGATGGAAGCTAGTTGCCTGAGTGTTGATGATAGGCTTGAACTTGCAAACTTCTGTTCTTAGGAAAGAATAGGAAACTTATTGCTTCTGTACATTTAAGGAAATCTCTTTCTAATAATTACCTGACTACTAAACTAGCTGAGCAGAGACTTGGCAATTTATGAGACATGCAAATAAACAATAAACAACAATAAAGTGGGTTGGGAGACCAAAACAGGAGGACTGCTTCTATTGACATTCTAGTCGTCAATAGAACCTGTCTCAGAAAAGTCAGATCCAAAATCAGTGCACCACTGCACTGCAGCCTGGGGGACAGAACAAGACTCTGTCTCAAAAAAAAAAAAAAAGAAAAGAAAAGAAAAGAAAAGAAAAGAAAAAATGGCCAAGTGCAGTGGCTCAGGCCTGTAATCCCAGCACTTTGGGAGGCCAAGGCAGGTGGATTACCTGAGGTCAGGAGTTTGAGACCAGCCTGACTAACATGGAGAAACCCCACCTCTACTAGAAAAAAAAATACAAAATTAGCTGGGCTTGGTGGCACATGCCTGTAATCCCAGCTGCTTGGGAGGCTGAGGCAGGAGAATTGCTTGAACGTGGGAGGCAGAGGTTGTGGTGAGCTGAGATTGTGCCATTGCACTCCAGCCTGGGCAACAAAAGCAAAACTCCATCTCAAAAAAAAAAAAATAAAAATAAAAATTAAAAAAAAAATATATATATATATGTATATTTCATATATATGTATATTTTATATATATATAAATATAAAAAAATAAAAATAACCAGAAGAGCTTAACAGCAGATTTGAGTTGGAAGAAAAAAGAATCAGTGAACTTATGACAGATCAAGTGAGATTAAGGAATAGAATGAAAAAAAAATGAACAGAGTCTCAGAGGCTTGTGGGACTTCATCAAGCATACTAATGTAAACACAACAGGAGTCACCAAAGAAGTGGAGCAAGATAAATGAGCAGGAAGACTATTTGAAGAAATAATAGCTAAAAACTTTCCAAATGTGATTTAAATACACAAACACATGCACACAAATCTACAGATCCAAAAGACACTACCCCATAAATATATACACATTGTATTTTGTGGCTACTAGTACCCACAACAATTTTTAAAATTTAAAAATATTAAAAGATACATATCTGAAAGACAATAAATTCCAGGTAAAGTAAACTCAAAGAGAATGATACCTAGACACATAATACTCAAACTGTTTAACGACAAAGTCACGATCTTCAAATCAGCAAGGGAGCCTCATAGGATAAACAGCTGATTTTTCATCAAACACCATGAAGGCCAGAAAGCAGTGGTATTTTCAAAGCACTGAAATAAGATGGTCAATTAAGAATTCTATATCCAGCAAAACTATCCTTCAAAAATGAAGGGGAAATTAAGTCATTCCCAGATAAATAAAAGTGTCCTGGCTTGGATGATAAAAGACATACTCAATTCAACTAGTAGGCTGCATTTGTGAGTGGGGTGGGGTTGGGGAAGGTGGCTTAGGTGCCTGAAACTTCTATTTCTTGTCCTGGTTGGTGGTTGCATAATTACTTTATGATAGCTCACTGAGCAGTACACTTATGTTGTGTGCACTCTTCTTTCTGTGTTTTACATCACAGATTTTTAAAAAAGAAAACACAGATGCTTTGTCTTTATATAATCAAAATTAGCACTTTATATTTCTTACTTTAATTGTCCAAATAGAAACAGCTTCTGAAGCCAAAGCCAGAAACTTGGTGAAATAAATGATTTCTTTCCTCTATACCTTTGTTCTAGCCCCCTCCTTGCATGTTATATTCTTACCATCCTTGTCACGCCATTTATACCTGCTCTTCCTTTAATAGTCATTGGTAGGCTTTACCACATTATAAAGATTTGCTATGTCTGTCCCCTCCATTATATGAGAACACTTTTAAGAAGACGAACTGTCAGCTGGGCGCAGTGGCTTACACCTGTAATCCCAGCACTTTGGTAGGCCGAGGTGGGTGGATCACCTGAGATCAGGAGTTCGAGACCAGCCTGACCAATATGGTGAAACCCCGTATCTACTGAAAATACAAAAATTAGCCAGGCGTGGCAGCAGGTGCCTATAGTCCCAGCTACTCAAGAGGCTGAGACAGGAGAATTGCTTGAACCTGGGAGGCAGAGATTGCAGGGAGCTGAGATCGTGCCACTGCACTCCAGCATGGGTGACAAAGCAAGGCTTCATCTCAAAAAAAAAGAGGAACTGTCAAAATCTTCTTAGTATTCTCAATAGCACTATGCAGAGCACATAGGAAGCACAGAATAAAGGTTTGAGAAAATAATTCTTCAATGGAATCAATAAAGAAAGCCTTCCTACATAACAACACAACAAAGTTCTTGCAGAGTATATTACAACTATTCCAAACTCAAAAGATTCCCTATCAAAGAAAATGTTAATCCTGAAGCAGTTAGCAGAGAAGTATTTTTTTTTTAAAATGTTGAAATTCAAGGATGCTGAGTAGAAAGTTCTGATCAGATGAGGAAGAGAAACTGTTTAGGTGATGCCAGTCATTTCTGAGATGTCATTATTTTACTTTATGATTAATATGAGAAAGGAACATATTATAAATAAAACTTTTTGACAGCTCAAATCATGTCTAAAAGAAGAAATTCACGATCCCTTTCTTAAATGCAACAGAAATGGTACTGAGACCACACAAAGATATCCTTCAACTCATGACAAACAGAGCAAGTTTCTCACATCCAACTCATAGCCCTCCTTAGTCTTCACTTGGAAAACTTCTGAATGTACCTATTCCTGGAATTTAGTATAGATGTTTATTTTGTCATTCACTGTTTTTGTTTTTATAATGAGCAACAGATTAATCTCACCACTAAAAAAAAAAAAAAAAAAAGCAGTGGAGGGAGACTGGGTGCCTAGGCAAGAAAAGAAGGTAGCCAGTTCAGAGGTTTGAAATGCCCTGCAAAGGAAGTGCCCAACAAACCTGAAAAAGGAAGGCATCACCCAGGGAATTGCTGAGGCAGAAGACAAAGTCCTTCTTGGGGTGCTCAGGCACCGCCTGCACAATGCTGTTCTCCACCCAGACGGCGTGTTTGGGGATGCTGTTGTGGTCTATCCCAGACCTGCCGTCGCTCTCGTAGAAAAATAGCGTGCATCCTGAGGAAACAGAACAGGGGTGTGCATGAGTATTCAGTGCTTGGGAAACAAAAGAACCCATAGTTGAACCTAACATGTGCACCCTGTCAGAGGCTGAAAATTAAAGCACGTGGAACCCAGGAAGTAAAGAGAATGGAGCCAGGCTTGGACTCAAGTCTTGGATGGGCCTAAAGAAGGACAAAGATCTTAAATTGTAGCTTCTCAGCCTGCCCGGGTTTCCTTCCTGCATGTCCTCAAGTTCTCTCAAACCCTTCCTTTGGGTTTTAGAATGATTCATTACAGGTCTCCTCACAGACATAGGGTCTTATGACTCCTCTGTCCCGAGGCAGAGGTCCTCCAGGCCAGAACTTTGCCTGGCACTATGTGAGGATCAGAAGTCACTACCGTCCGATTGAAGCCCATTCAAATATGTCTCGTATGATATGCAACCAGAAAAATCTAGAAAATGTATTTAGTTCCAGACCATGCCCTTGGATAAAACAATATATAATACCAGCGTTAAGTACTTTAAGGATAAGAAAAACAATGATACATTTTTGGTCTAACATCTTATCTATAAATTTTTTTTTTTCTAGAAGCCAACCATGCCCTTGTTCCTACTGAAAGAGGAAATCTATGGCACACATACAAAGGCCTGGGAGAAGCCGGAGTCCTGGTCCATGCATAATTGCACTGTGAAACTAACAAGATAGTAGCAACAGAATATTTTATAGACTTGTGGCAAGATGGCTTCCATAGATTCCTTCCATTATCATCTAAACTTGAGGCTCACTTTAATAGCAATTATGAGCTGAACATTTACTCCAAACTAACTGAAATCGATTTCAGGGGAAGCCAGGGTATAACTTTATGACTCTTCCTCAACTTCAACATAAGCTGTCCGTCCATTTTCACCATTTTCCTTACCACAAACAAGTGCCACACTTCCTGTGAACTGCACAACCCTTGAAAGTTCAATCTGTTCAGCTACAATGGGAATCTGTCAAGCAAATTTGCTTATATGCGATTAGTAGTGTAGAATGATGCAGATCAATGGAAAGGTCACACTGGTTCAAGGGCAACTTTTCCTAGCCTATAATATTTCACATTACCACAGAATAGCTGTTGAACTCTACATCCCTCCACACAGATGAATGTAGCATATTGATATGCCCTGCCCACTCATTTCACATTTTTTTTCTCTTGGTACAGTTTGACCATGGGCTCTGCTTACAAGTCCTTATTGCACGGTGCTGCTGAGCATCATGATTTCATACTTGTGGTCCTTGTCTCCATAATTTAGGAGTCTCAATTATTCCTTCTACCCATTCAAGTTACAGTTGCTTCTTTTTTCAAAGGTAAAGCCCTATGCTAATGCTTTTTTGAAAGATAAAGTTTGCCAGGCACAGTGGCTTATGCCTGTAATCGCAGCACTTTGGGAGGTCAAGGTGGAAGGATTACTTGAGCCCAGGAGTTCAACACCAGTGTGGGCAATATAGTGAGGCCTCGTCTCTACTAAAAATAAAAAAAATCAGCCGGACATGCCTGCGGTTCCAGCGACTCAGGTGGCTGAGCTGGGAGGATTGTTTGAGCCCAGGAGGTTGAAGCTGCAGTGAGCCATGATCATGCCACTGCACTCCAGCCTGGGCAACAGAGCAAGACCCTGTCACAAAAAAATAAAAATGAAAGATAAAGTTTTATATTGCTTATTGTTAAAAAATTTTAGTGGAGTTCTGCAGGGTTATTTTTATCTTTTATTACTATTATTTTTGTAGATATGGGGTCCCACTGTTGCTCAGGCTGGAGTACAGTGGCACAATCATAGCTCACTGCAGCCTTGAACTCCTGGGCTCAAGTGAACCTCCTATCTCAGCCTCCCAAATAGCTGGAACTACAGGCATATACCACCATACCTGGCTAATTTGTGTATTTTTTTGTAAAGACAAGGTCTCACTATGTTACCCAGGTTGGTCTCAAATTCCTGGCCTCAAGTGATCCTCCTGCCTCAGCCTCCTATAGTGCTGGGATTACAGGAGTGAGGCACCACACCAAGCTAATTTTTTTTAGTTTGGGGTTTAAAAGTTGCATGGTATAATTTAAATACATACCTGTAGAGTAGTCTGCCCCAACTCTATTTTTCTCAAATCCCAAAGATTTTGAGGATCTCAAGGCTTTTCAGGAACACTTGTATCAAAAAGCAGAATAATCTGTACCTCCTATTTCCATGCCTTAGGCTAGCACAGATTAGAGAGATGAAGAAATAACAAAAATGGGAGGGGGAAACCGTTTTCCTCTAAGTCAGAGGTTCTTATGATGGGGCAAACTTGGCAATGTCTGGTGACCTTTCTGGTTGTCACAACTTGGGGGAAGGTGCTATTGGCATCTAGAGGACAGAGCCTAAAGAAGCTGTTAAGCATCTACAATGGCCAGGACAGCCCTCACAACAAATAATTATCCAGAAAATGTCAACAGTGTCACTGTTGAGAAACCCTGCTCTAAATAGTTTTTACGACTAATTCAACACTAATGAAAAGTAGATTCCTAACATAAAAGGAGCAACACACGTTAGCATAGGTTAAGAAGAGAGAAAGAAGCCTGTGGATAATGAATTAGGGGACACTCACAAATCCTAAGACATGCACCTAGTGAATGTTGTATGGTCCCATCAGGTAATTGTTTGTATAATTTTTCAACTTTGATTTAGAATCATCCACAACAAAGCACCATCAAAAGTGATTAAAATCAGCTTTTACTCATGATCAACTTGTTCCAATTTTAAGATGAATGCGAAGCAGCAAATCTGAGAACCACGTTCTCCCTGGTGAAAGTCTGTTTACCTTCATCTTCCCTGGAACATAATCTGTACGTTCTTCCGTTGTCCATGGAAACACTCCAGAGACTAATTCCAAATGAAATCTTTTTTTTAAAAAATCAATTACTTTGCCTAATGGGAAAGAATCTTTGGGGAAAAAAAATCTCTATCCCACAGTTCCAACATGCTCTGCTTTTTATTTCCCAATATTCAAGCATTGCTAAGAAAAAGTCAGCTGCAAGTCTTGCTTTTGAGCAGCAAGGACAAAGCCCTGAGGATGTCAACAAATCCTGGGAACCCATCAGGATGAAGCAAAGAACTCGGTGGCTCCATGTTCTGGGCCTGAATTCCAACAGGCTGTGTCACTCAGATCTGCGTCACCAAGAAAGTAAAGACTCCTTTCCCTAAAGGGCCTGTGGGCTGTGCTCCTGGACACCTGCACCCTGACTTCCTGTGTCATTTACTCTCTGAGGGAATGGCAGAAACAAAATAAACCCCTCTGATATGTCCCAGGTAAAAAAAAAGCCAACTAACCATTTTTATTTTACGCCACTAACATTGCTGCTCTCAAACTGAGAGTGAGAATCCCCTGGGAAGCTTGTTTAAATCACAAAGTCAGGGTCTGTTGAAGGCTGAATTGTGTCCTCCAAACATCCTAAATCCAGTTAGCTCAGAATATGATCATATTTGGAAATAGGGCCTTTAAAGAGGTAATTAAGATAATATGAGGTCACGTGGGTGGTCCCTGATCCAATATAAATGGTGTCATTATAAGAAGGAATTTGAACATAGACAAGTAAAGGGAAGACCATGTGAAGACACCGGAAGAAGACAGCCATCTCCAAGTCAAGGAGAGCAGTCTCAGAAGAAACCAACCCTGCCAACACCTTGATCTTGGATTTCCAGCCTCCAGGACTGTGAGATGATACATTTCTGTTATTTCCACCATCCAGTCTGTGGTGCTTTGCTATGGCAGCCCCAGCAAACTCATCCAGGGCCTACCTCCAAATCTTGTGATTCAGCAGGTGTGGGGTACAACCCAGAAAGACCCTCAAGAGGCTGTGATGCAGGTGATCTTCGGATCAAGCTATTAAGAACTTGGCACTAATTAATAAAATGAATGCTAAGATGGGCTGCTAAGGATAAGAGGCTGCAGCGTCCAGAGGTGTGCCCATCTAGGGGAGAAGCGGGAAGTGGAAGAGGAAGAAGCCTTTCCCCTCATCTCCTCTCACTCCCCCAGAGCAGAGCAGCTGGTGTGATCCAGGCCCCTCAGACATAACCCTGTAACACCTCCAAGTTAAGCCAAGGCACGTTACACATGAGAAAGAACACTGCAGTTCTCCAAAATGCTTCCACACGATGCACATCTATGTCTCACAGGCAAGACCACTACAGCAAAAAATCATCAAAAGATAATGTTCTAGGAGGCCGGGCACCAATGCAACTGTAAACCCAAGGCCAAAGCAGGAGGATCGCTTGAGGCCAAAAGTTGGAGATGAGCCTGGGCAACATAGTAAGACCCTGTCTCAACAAAAAATAAAAACATTAGCCAGGCATGGTGGCACATGCCTGTAGTCCCAGCTACTTGGGAGGCTGAAGCAGGAGGATCACTTGAGCCCAGGAATTTGTGGCTGCAGTGAGCTATAACTGTGCCACTGCATTCCAGCCTGGAAGACAGAGTGAGACCCTGTCTCAAACAGAAAAAAAAAGAAAAGAAAAGAAAAGAAAAAGATAATGCTGTAGGAATAGCTGAGCAACAAAACTTCAGAAGGAGCCAGGGCCTCTGAGTGACTTCATAGAAAAGAGTTATCACACAAGCCTTAAATCATCTATTTTTGATAGGTGGGAGGGAAATAAAGTTCTGTCTTGCTTATGGCATTGGGATTGGCATTGCGGGTCTCTGGCACATGCAGCAAAACCTATATCCTGACCAATACCCTCCCTTCCTGTGTCATCAGGCATCTGAGCAACAGCTGGCACCAAGAACAATGGGGCCAACGCAAGTCCTACTTGTGCAAGGGTTGACCTGCACCTGCACATCACCGCATAGGCATTTGTGTTCACCTCACTGAGCAGAGCTCTAGGCTGCTCCATGTCTCTAGGATTGCATGTTCCCAAACCAACCACAGTCTGTGAAATCCAGTATCAAACGGTCTAGTTTGATACTGATAAGCCCAGGCTTCTTCCTCTTGTGCCCTTCCATCAATCCTGCTGACCTATCTAACCTAGCCTGCCATGTATTAACCCTGTTTCAAGTCTAGCTTGGGAAGAAAAGTCTGTGTGTTTGAGAAGTGTTTTTCTTTTTAAAATATAGAGCTCACAAATATATTACATTTTCTAGGCTACCAGGATGTATGCAGATATGTGCAACAATACGTACATGTACTTCAAGAAAATGTGTAAAATGACAACAAATACCAACAAATACAAGCATGGTTATATAAACAGAAAATAAAGTGATCTACACATGCATGTCTGTATCTATATATACACAGTCAAAAACACAAAGTTTGACTATTAAATAGTGACTGGCTTTTTCAAAAACATGATGGTCTATACAATCCATTAATACCAGGTTGAATCCTATGAAATTAACATTATTCTACCAATTTTTTCCTTAAAACATGGCAATTTCATAGAATTCAAGCTAATAAATTTCCCTCCAAAATAGTCACTTTGAAAGACAAAAAGCTGAATGAGTCCAAAAAGATTTGGTTTTTTTGGAACTCATCCTTTGAAACTGTCATCAAACCAGTTGCATACATGCCAAAACTAGACATGAGATGCTCCTCTAGCATAACTGTGAAAAGAGAAAATCAAACATCATTTGCAGGGGTGGGGATGGAAGAGTTACTAATTAGGGGGCATAAAGTTTCACTTAAGTCACATGAATAGGTTCTAGCTTATTTATCTGTTTGTTTATTATGAGCTGGTGTCTTGCTATGTTGCCCAGGCTGGTCTTGAACTCCTGGGCTCAAGTGAACCTCCTGCCTCAGCCTCCCAAAGTGCTGGGATTACAGGTGTGAGCTACTATGCCCAGCCCAGATGACTAGATTCTAGAAATCTGCCTTACAACATTGCACTTGTAGTCGATAATGCCATATTGCACATTTTAAAATGTAAGAGGGTAGATTTCATGCGAAGTGCTCTTACTATGATAAATGTTTTAAATTAGTATGATTTTCAAATTCTGTATAACAACAACAACAAACCCACCCATCCCGTGAGTATGTGCACAACGGGGCACCTCTATTGGTGCATTTGGCACATAGCCGGGGCCCTCCCGCTCTCACCTTTCAGGGACACCCAGTAGTGCTTCCACTTCCTCCGGGTGGCTGACTCCACCTTCTTGTTCTTCTTGTGCACCAGGAAGTTCTTGACGGCCAGGGCGCCGGCCTTGCGCACCGTGCCCTGTGCGGCGGTCAGCAGGATGTCCGACTGGCCCGGAGAGCTCAGGGTGCCGCTGCTCTGCTCATCGCTGTGCGCCGAGCCGGCCTCCTCCAGGCTCTCGCTGTTGGTGGTGCTCATCTCCAGCTCCCGCCGGAAGTTCTCGTACACCCCCTGACGAGCCGCATCCCCGGTGGAGCTGCTGCCGCTGTCGCTGCCCACAAAGGCCCGGCCTGTGGTGGGTGAGTAGCTGGAGTTGGTGGCATTAGATCGCCTGGACAGGAGGTCCGTGTCGGTAGTGGCCCCTTCAATCCCACTGTCTGCAAACTCACTGCCCTCGCCTGCATTAACATCCTTGGGAGCAGAAAGAGAGAGCAAAGAAGACAAGCGTCACGTGGAGAAGGAACCCAGGGTCACGTGGAGAAGAGCCCTGGGTCCAGCCAGGGCTCTGCAGCAGCGGGATACGCATAAGGCACAGCCACTCCCGACGGCTCCTGGACCAGGTCCTGCTCAACCCTGGACCCGCATAGACCCAGCAGAGCTGCTCAGGAAACCTTCAGCCGCCCTCCGTGAGAGCACACGATTTGGAATGTTCAAGAAATATAAAAGAAATAAGGAACACTTCAAAGAGCTTATTATTTCTCTAAGATGATTAACGAATTGGCAAATTCGCGATTGAGATTCTACCGCTGCCATGCTGAGAACCCAGCACCCTCAGCCTCATCGGCTTATCCTGAACTCCAGGAAATTCTGCAGGCAGATGAGTTAATTGTTCCAGACGTAGGGGGTGACAATGAATAACTAGGTCTTTATAGCTGATATCTTTAAAAATAAATAAATAAAAGGCCTGCTTAGGAGTCTCTTTTATAATGGAGTGACTGAAAAGATAGCTAGTGCACCGCCTCACCCACTCACCCAGCACGGCCCCGTGTTCCAGGAGCAGGCAAGAATCCTCATCCTCTAATCAGATTCGCTTCTTGAAAACAAGCAGCCTCTCACTCTGCATTGTGCTAAATAAGTCTGTGGGGCCTACAGCTCCATTGAGCTCTCCAATTACCTTGCCCTTTCAAAGCTGGGATGCTAGGAGCCTTGGGCAGGCTACTTGCTGCCCCAGGGCCAAATGACAGCTCGGGGCAACTGCCAAGATACTGAGGGTATCAGTTCCCAGTTTAAAAACATTGGGAACTTCCAATGCTGCTTCTGCTCTGAAGCTGAACATTTCCGGGACAGACAGGTCTGTTCTGAAATCAGTACCTTAATTGCTCTAAAGAGCTACAGGCATTTCCATAAACAATAATTAAATAATGGTAGTCATCAAGGAAGGATACTCACTGCAGTATTGGACAGACAGCTCAAAGTCTTATGCATAAGAAAGGAGCCTAATTGTTCTCCAAGGAAGAGAATAGGAGGCTGAGTCTAATATAGAAGATTCCAAAGCAATACACGGTTTGGCGGTTTCACCAATTTGGGGGCCTTTAGTCTCACAAATGGCTAATTCTGGTTCAAACACGTAAAAACTAACCAGATATTCTGAATTACCATACAAATGAATGCTCTGGGCTCCTATCTTTGCTGAGAGGCAATGGGGGCAGTATGAGCCATGCCACAAGCTAATACTGGCCTACACAAGGCCCCAGACAGACACTGTGCCCATATCTCCACGAACCTCACTTAGTTCTAAGAATTGCTCAAAGTTCACCTTCATCATGAAGAAATACTAAGTAAGCAACTAAAAGAGATGTAGAGCAAGACATGGAAAAAAGAGGGTGGTGGGAGTAGAATGGCAGCAGGAGATTGCTGGGCGAGCTTCTAGGGATCAACTCCATTATAAATGGAGCTTAGACCCCTGGGAGTTAGAGGGACTTAAGGGAAAGAAAGAAACCATGAATGCAGCTCAGATGCAGACCCCTATAACTGCTGGTTCCCACAGCTTTGCTATCTGCTATCCTGCCTATTAACATCCACGGGTGGTCATGAAAGACCTAGAGCCAATTGGTAAAAATCCTCTACACAAACAGGAAAACACTGTTATCAACCCACATTTCTCCTTGGCAGGGACATTGACCATATGCTTCCCTCTTGATACAAGACAAAAGAAAATTTGACAATTGTTGATTATTCAGGATAACCAATGAGTTACACAAGATGAGTCTGTGAATTTTCCAAACTTTTGGATTCATTTTCATGTCTCAGTCCTTCTGGGAAGAAGGTCTGGTATGCGTGAAAAAATCAGCTATTAAGCTCTCTCTAAAATGCAAAGAGGTGAAATGCTTCTCTGCAAGACAGGGAAATTTAGCTACACAGGTAACATCCCTATTCCATAAGAGAGACTTTGGTACAAAGGAGAAAAAATGATCCCAGGCATCTTGTAATTCCCAGAGCTCCAGAAGAGGAAGGGACTTGGCAAAGCTATCTCATTGATTAACAGCCTGCAGCTTAGAAAATCACAAGTCTGGTTGGTGGCAGATGGGAAGTTGAAACCTATCCTTCCAAGTACACTTTCCACTATTATATGGTGACCTCATGACTCAGCTGCAGGTAGCACCTGACCAGATTCTGTCTAAATATTCAATCCCAGCAGGGCATGGTGGCTCATGCCTATAATCCCTGCACTTTGGGAGGCTGAAGCGGGTGGATCACCTGAGGTCAAGAGTTTGAGACCAGCCTGGGCAACAAGGTGAAACCCCATCTCTATTAAAACTACAAAAAAATCAGCCACACATGGTGGTGCACACCTGTAGTCCCAGCTACTCGGGAGGTTGAGGCAGGTGGGAGGATCGCTTGAGTCCAGGAAGTGGAGGTTGCAGTGAGCCAAGACTGCACCACTGCACTCCAGCCTGGGCAACAGAGAGAGAGAGAGATCCTGTCTCAAAACAAAACAAACAAACAAATCAATCCCATGCCTTCCCCCTTTTCTTACCAACAATGGCTCTTCCAGATTTTTTCAGCAAAAGCTGAGTGACTGTTTATCCAGTTGCCTTGACCTGCCTGGCAAAAAGCTAAAACCTGCAAGTGCAAGAAAGGGGAAGGAGGACGGGAAGAGAGAATAAGGAAAAGCGAGGCAGAAACCCGAAAGACCAACTCTCAAGGGCGTGTCTCATAAGAGTTCACTACATTGCCAACACCATCCATCCCTTTACAGAAGGCCCTCACATCTGTCTCTATTTAAACTAAGAGTAAGGCCTCAATGGACACTCACCTCTGTATAAGACCTGAACATCTGCTCATGCCAACTGATGCTGTAGCTTTGCCATGGCCAGACTGTGTGTGTTCAACTCTGGGACAACCACTAAACCAAGCAAGGAAGTGATTACTCCAGGTAAAAGACCTGCGGGCCCCAGGTGAGCTTGCATGCTTTGGAAGCAAACAGCTCCGTGTCATCAACGGGGAATGCTCTTGTCATCTGTGATCCAAGACAACTCCACCTTGTCTCCTTAAGTGGTTATTCAGGCTCAGTGGTACACATGCCCCCACTGATATGTGACCCAGCCCATTGAGAAACGGATGCAGGTTGCCCAGCCCCAGCCCTTATTCAGTCATGAAGCTTGGGATGTCCCAAATTCCCAGAAGTCCATTCTCCAGCATTGCTGGAAAGGGTGATGACCCAGCCAGAGGTGCTACTCAACACCGTTCTTTCTTTCCTTCATTGTGTTGCAAACTTACTTAGTGGTCATCTTTCAGAGGGGGTCCTCCTACTACCCACCTGAGAATCCTGATCCTCCCCCTATCCCAGAAGCACCTGTAAACCTCCCCAGTCTTCCCAGCAGTGAGGAATACAGAAGACTGACACCACGGAATAGTCCCAGGGGAGCCTCAGCAGTTTTTGTAGCAACTGCAAGGTAGGTTACCTCTTAGAGTCAAATACTAAATTTTAATCAAAAAAGGCAGAGGACATCAAGGGAGATGGTAAGATCCTGGCTAGACAGAGAAATAATTCTAAACATGGTTCATGATCTAGCCGAGACTTCCAGAAAACAGCTCAAAATAAACTCTCCATGTTAGAAGCACTCCGTTGAAGAGATTTCCGATCATGAACAACATTCACAGGGCCGAGAGGCTCTTCAATCCTGTTCTCCCAGGACAAATTCTCTGAAGCCAGATTTTCAGGGCACTCACCAGTTGTCATTCCACTGGCAGCTTCCCCAAAAAATGAATGTATGCACAAGTGGCCAGCTGTAGCCTAATACATACAACAGCTGTGGGCAAGAGTTTTCTTAGCATTTGAGCTGGGCAACAAATGCTTAAATGAGCTCCCAGGCTAAAATGAGGGAGGCAAGAGGCAAATTCAAAGCCTGTTTTCACTGCCTTGAAAACTGGAGGGTCACGCAGCGTGAATGTAGACTAATGACACATTGTGGTAAGGCTCCAGTTGTTTTGACAGGAGACTTCAAATACTACCAAAGGGAGAGGTTTTCTGTGCTAATGATGTGCGAACACAATTTGGAAAATGCAATTAGCCAGAAAGTGCAAAGGCTCTGGGACAATTCCAGGACCAGTAGAATCAATCGGCCACTTGTAGTTAAGTTATAAGTCGAATGCAATTAGATACTGTTTCCTTTGTCACTTGAATTTCCCTGATAGATCCAGCTTAGCTTGAATACACCTGTGTTAAGATGCTAACTACAATGCAGAATTCACTGAATTCCAGGGGGTAAAGAAACGTGGACCTACAGAAACCCTGAATTAGAACTGTTTCTGGCTTGTTAAATTCTAACATGTCCTTCCTCTGATTTATCATCTTCTTCCTAACCCCAAAATATTAAGTACCCCTCACTACACACACACACACACACACACACACACACACACACACACACGAATATCATCTTTGGTTCTCAGTATTATCTCCTTGGTATTCTCAGTATACTCTCCTTTGATAATCTCAGTACAGCAAGTATCAATTCTAGGTAAATGGCTCTGAACCAATCCATGCCTCAATTTCTTGATATGTATAATGGGGAGAGCAACACATCTACTTTGTAAGACACTGTATAAGACACTGTGAGATTGAGTTAACCCAGGAAAAGTGTCTTAAACTGAGCCCAGCACATAGTACCTGCTCAAAAATGTTAACTATAATTACGGTCATCTCTACCTTCAGCCCTACTTACATCTTGGCCCAAGGAGAGAAGGCATTGCCTGAACTCAGTTGCTAACTTCCTGCACCAACATGGAAGAAAGGTCTCTGAGAAACCTGGGAAAAACACAGGCATACCAAGGCTGGTGCCAGCCTAATACTAATTAGGCTTGTTAATTGTTCTCACGTTCACAAAACAGCACACTAAACTAGGAAAATGGTGACGTTCTCTACATTGTAAATTAGTAACTACTGGTCACTATTACGAAATACTAATAATTGCCATCCCTGATTTGCCAGAATAGGAAATCAACTCTATTTTCCCTCCCCTTCCTTTCTTAGGGCAAAATCTCTATGCCTTTCTTTTTATGTTTCCAACAACCCATTCCTTTTCTTCTAACGATTTCCAATGGGAGTGACTCACAATTTCAGCTACAAGCATTGGAACCAAAATTTTTACTGTTACTAAAAAGGGATTCCAAAGTAAGTTGGCAAAAGCTTGAAATGTTCCTTCAGGTAACTCCTGATTGGAGAAGCTTTATGTCTAAGTTAAATGAATCATTGCCTCTCCTTTCACCTGCTTTTCTATGTATGTGCTTATACCTTACAGTCATCCCTCCCCTCCCTCCTCACTATCCATAATATATCAGAGACTCAGTTTTTTCTCTTCCCCTCCGAGTGCCACATCACTGGTTGAGCAATAAGCTCTCTCTTCTAACCCATCTTCCTTCCATCAATCCATCCGGCACACCACTGCCAGGTAAATGTTCCAGGAGCAATGTGGAGGACTCCTCAGACTGCTGTTCAAGACCCTCCCCCGGTGTCCCGCGTTAAAACTTGAGCTTCGATGTCCCCACCCACTAGTGAAATTGAAGAACTCATTCCAGGGCATACTCCCAACCTTTCTCACTCCCAAGAATACTCACGTCCCCCCTTTTACTACAACCAGAAGCCTTCTCTGTGCTTCCTCCAACTACCATGCCAACCTCTCCACAACATCTCCTCTCCCACCCCCACCCCACCCCAGCCACCCTGAGCTCCTCCTCCTTGCTCGAATGTGCTGCGCACCCTCCCACATTGCAACTCAGGAGCCAGCTCCCTCCTCCCCTCCTCTCCTTCCAAGTCCCTATCCAGGTCTGCCCTCACCCTGACCACCCTGTCAGAAATTGCCCCCCACATCCCCCACACCCCGTCTTCCTCAACATGCCCTGTCTTTCTTCCACAGCACATCGCTTACTTATTATGCTAACTGTTTTCTGCCACACACACACCCACTTCACCCCAACGAGCTCCACGAGCTTGTGGATCTTTCCTTGTTGACGCATCCCAAGTGCCAAGAATAAAGCCTGGCATGGGGAAGGCACTTCAAAAATAATTGCTGAATGAACTCACTGCTGCTCATTTTCCACCACAATCTCAAAACAAGGAAAACAGTTTCTCATGGAATGCACTGCAGTTGGAGTTAAAGGTTTTGTCATTTCTAAACTCAGCTCATGCTCAACTAAAGTTGAGGTGACAAATGAGTCCTAGCTATAAAGCTTACATTTATAGGCTTCAAGCAGCCTAGTTGGATTATGTCTTGTGTGGATGCAATCGGAGTTCACTTAAATTTTTGTTCTTTAACTCTTTTAAAAAATTGAGGAAGTAAGAAAGATATATTAGGCTGGACGCGGTGGCTCATGCCTGTAATCCCAGCACTTTGGGAGGCCAAGGCGGGTGGATCACGAAGTCAAGAGATCTAGACCATCCTGGCCAACACGGTGAAACCCCGTCTCTACTAAAAATACAAATATTAATGCACCTGTAGTCCCAGCTACTCCGGAGGCTGAGGCAGGAGAATCACTTGAACCAGGGAGGCTGAGGTTGCAGTGAGCTCAGATTGCATCACTGCACTCCAGCCTGGCGACAGAGTGAGACTCCGTCTCAAAAAAAAAAAAACCATAAAGATATATTGAACTATCTTATGGCCCAAGCTAGATACTCGGTCAACTGGTGGTCCAAAGCCAACTGGGCCCAAATGACAATGTGACAGGCTGGTCAGGTGTTTCCTAAGTTCTCCATTGGGATCCATGGAGACCCTGTCAGGCCTTTAGGGCAGGCTGGCTTCATGGCCACATCCAACAGTCACACATTTACAGTTATGCTGTAAAAAAACAATGATTACACATTGTTATGACACAATTTGAGTCAAGGGGCTCAACTTTCCTCTATTCTTATACTAGGAATGTGATCTTTTTTTTTTTTCTTTTTTCTTTTTTGAGACAGGGTCTCATTCTGTCATGCAGGCTGGTGGAATACAGTGACATGATCATAGCTTGCTGCAGCCTCAACCTCCCAGGCTGAAGCAATCCTCTCACCTCAGCCCACTACGAAGCTGAGACTACAGGCACACACCACCACACCTGGCTAATTTTTTTGAAATTTGGTAGAGACGAGGTCTCACTATGTTGGCCGGGCTGGTCTTGAACTCCTGAGCTCAAGCGATCCTCCCACCTCAGCCTCCCAAAATGCTGGGATTATAGGCATGAGCCAATGCACCCAACCTAAGAATGTGATCCTCAAAAGCTGAACTGGTGGGCATAGTGGTCCATGCCTGTAGTCCCAGCTACCCAAGAGGCTGAGGCAGGAGGATCACTTGAGCCCAGGAGTTCAAGGCTGCAGTGCACTATGATAATATCTGTAAATAGCCACCGCACTCCAGCCTGGGAAACACAGTGAGACCTGTCTAAGAAAATAAAATAATAATAATAATAATCCTGAATGTTCCCAACCTGTATTAGCATAAATGACCAGCTCTCAAAGTATGGACTAGGGTTCCCTAAAATACTTCCAGGGAGTCAGTGAGGCTCCTCCTTTTCCAACTACCCTGTGCAAGTCCAGGTTCTGCTCATAGGGTCCAATCAAACAGTATATTGCAAGAGAGTGAATGCAAAAGTAGGTATGAGACGCTAGTGTCTTCTGTTAAGCTGGAAATCATAGAGATCTGCAAAAATGGAAAACAATGCCTCTGTCCCACATCTTTTATTTTAGAGAATAAAATATTGTATTACTTTAGAGATAGGGTTCTCATTCTGTCACCCAGGCTGGAGTGCAGTGGTGTGATCTAGCTCATGAAAGCCTCAAATTCCTGGGTTCAAGCCATCTTCCCATCTCAGTCTTGCAAGTAGCTGGGACAACAGGTACTCACCATGACCAGCTAATTTTTCCTTTTCTTTTTTTAGAGGCGAGGTCTCACTATGTTTCCTAGGCTGGTCAAAAAATATATTTTAATATAAATAAATAAATATATATTTTTATATAAATATATATTAATAAAAAAATATATATATATATACACACATATATACTTTTTTTTTTTTTTGAGATGGAGTCTCGCTCTGTCACCCAGGCTGGAATGCAGTGGTGCAATCTCGGCTCACTGCAACCTCCACCTCCTGGGTTCAAATGATTCTGGTGCCTCAGCCTCTCGAGTAGTTGGGATTACAGGCACCCGCCACCACGCCTGGCTAATTTTTGTATTTTTAGTAGAGACGGGGGTTTCACCATGTAGGCAAGGCTGGTCTCGAACTCCTGACCTGAAATGACCTGCCCACCTCGGCCTCCTGAATTACTTTTTAAGAGTATAAAAAGGTCTAAGAATGGCTAACATAAGCTATCTCTCAACTACCTACCCACCTTCCAACTTCCCAAAAACAGATCTTGGCAAAGAAGATATATATTCTTGTTGAAAATGCATGGGTTTGTTTGCAAAATAAATATCTCATTGCTTAACTTAAGTGCCAGAAAAAGAAAGATAGAGAGAAAAGAAAAAAAAAAGCATCAAACAGAAGATAGAGGAGAACAGAAAAAAAAAAAAGGGTGTTTTAAAAATCGATTTTACGTGAAAAAATTTGTTTTATAAAAACCTGAGGTTCTTAACCAGAAAGAAGCCTCTAGATGGACTTTAGGGGACCTATGGATCCCTTGAAATGATATGCAGAAGGGTGGTCCCTGTCTTTATCTAAGGAAAACGTCCACATTTTTCATCTGATTCTCAAGAGTCTGTGACCAAAGGTCAAGAATCATATGGTTGTTGATGTGCATTTTCAGCCCAGGAAACAAACTTATCTCTGAGTCATTGAAGCTCAGTTGCAAAATAAAACAAAACTTTAAACATCAAGACAATTTTTCTAGGAACTCAAGCTCCTCCTCTGACAATGCTGCACTCTTTACCTTGTTATTAATGAAATCATCAACGCGACTACTTGCTTATCAAAGAAAGCAGCCGTGAGGGATGGCTCTGCTACAGTTATCCTGGCCATCTCTCTCCATAATCAGTGTTTTAGGTGACAAAAGTGGGCAGTAATAATTTTCTTTTCAGCCAAGTCCTTTTTTTTTTTTTTTCGTATCTGTACCAAAATTGAGGGTTTTGATCTTAAAATCTGAGGATATTGAGCTGAAACCTTTTCAAGCACGGGGAGGTAGTCAGTGTGGGTGTGTGCTTTGGAAGAAAAGGCCCTCCTTGATTAGCAAGTCAGAAAGAAGACTTGGATTTTTGGCCGGGTGCGGTGGCTCACGCCTGTAATCCTAGCATTTTGGGAGGCTGAGGCGGGAAGATCACCGGAGATCAGGAATTCAAGACCAGCCTGGCCAACATGGTAAAACCCTGTTTCTACTAAAAATACAAAAAATTAGCCAGGCGCCGTGGTGCATGCCTGTAATTTCAGCTACTCAGGGGGCTGAGGCATGAGAATCACTTGAACCTGGGAGGCAGAGGTTGCAGTGAGCCGAGACCGTGCCACTGCACTCCATCCTGGGCAACAGAGTGAGACTCCGTCTCAAAAAAAAGAATACCTGGGTTTTCATCCAGTTGTGACACCTCATCTCCTAATCTCTTTATTTTCTAGGGATGCTGCTGTGTCTGAAACTGGCCAGTGAAACTCACAAATCTAATCACCAGCACCACACCTGGCTAGGGACGCTCCGAGAGCCGGGCTCCTTGCTGGTCTCCTGAGGCTGAGGTTCCCAGAGACATGCTCAGTACAACCTGGCCGTGTTCCTTCATCTCCCAAGTGGATGAATGAAGCTCTCCTCACAAGCATGCACAACGGCTCCACGCCAAAGCTTCCCACAGAACACAGAACCTGGCTATAAGGCTCCATCAAACGGCAGGTTTCTCTCTCTCTCCAACTCACCCACTGAAAGTTTCAGAGACACGGGAGAGCAGAACCCTAGAACAATGAGGCAATCTTCACCATCACAACTAACAACTCCTATTTATTAAGCATTTGTATGTGTAAAACTGTGCCACGAGTTTTCCATTCATTCCCTTGCAGAATCTCCAGCCTCATTTAAGAGGCACTGAGATCCATGGAAGTCAAATAACCAAGAGGTATCAACCTCAAAGTTGCAAGCTCAGATATGCTGCTAACTTCCTTGTCTGACACTAGGCAGCCCCCTCCTCTGTCTGTAACCAAAGAAATTCATAAAGTTCAGGCCCAAAGACGAACTAGCCATCAACTAAATCTAAGGAGTAACCTATTAAGTACTTTTACAGAAACCAACAGAAATAAATTCTGCTTCAAATAGCATGAGGCTTTACTCATATTGACTCCCAAGACAAACTTTTCTGCACAGCGCACATGTGCATGCACAACAAACATGCTCATAAAATACATGAATTAAACCAAAAATTGCCAGCAGACCCTGTAGCACATATGTGCCACCATTCAAGACTTAAATGTGAACTCCTGTGACTTCACATTACAATAATCCATCCAACTACTGAAAAAATCCAAAAACAGGAAAAAGGGCCAAAAACCCATTTTTGATCATTTTCAAATCAAATGAAGTTGTTCACATTATTTCAGATAAAATGTGTTTTCTTCCAGGCTTAGAGGTCATGCTCTTGGGTCAAATGTCTGCCAGGAACTCTTTTCTGGGGAGTAAAACTGCTGACAGGATGATCACAGATTCAACTACATCATCAGGGCAGCCAAGGAGACTTTAATATCTATGATTCAAGCTCACTGGAGAGGTCCCCCAGGTCAAAAACTTTTACCAAAAAAAAGGAAAATTTTTTTTTTAAAAGCATTCTTTTCAAGGAAGCTTCCACACCCACTGCCTCTTAAAATACACTGTTTGGAACATAGTGGGCTCTCAAGAAATCGCGTTGGATGAACACACCAAACTTAGACTAGGAAATGTGGGCGGGTGGATAGTGTTGTGCATAATTCCGGGGTTTGTTTCAAGTCATTAAAGATCCTCACTCAACATATAAAGTCAATACAAAAATAATACTTCCGTGCATTTTATACGCTCCACAAGAGGTTTCCATGCATGGTATCCTATTTGGTTCTCCTAATGGCCCTGTGGGAGGCTGGTGTCACTCAGACTGGACAGCAACAGATCCTGGGGCACAGAAGATGGAGTGACTGGCCCAAGGTCACCACTGGGTAAGCACACATGCCAGGATGCAAATGCACTTCTTAGGATTCCTGGCCAATGGCACTTCCCATTACATTAAGCTGCCTAAGCAGTGATTTTATGAGACACCACCTTTAGATGATCTCACTTCCATATATTCACAATTTTAGAAGGTGACAAGCCAAAGAATAGAAATTTCGTATAATAATGACACATGAGAGCTTTCAGTGGTACCAGACCTGGAGGGGAGAACTGTCCTTTGCTTTGCCCATTTTCTGGGGGTAGCCATAACTCAAAGGCTCAAATCCCCATCAGCCATCGAGTGTAGGGGAGAGCCATCCCTAGTGTCAGAACCACAGAGAGCCAAAATACAACAGGGCACCCTTCTCAAATCTTACATAGCATATGCACTAACTGAGCACTGTTCAGGTAGAAATGAAAGTCCAAGGTGATGTTCTGTTTTTAACAGTCTGCGTCACTGTATCCTTCTCTAAGCTCCGAAGGCCCCATAGATCATCTCTTTGAATCAGCCTTGCAGTGCCAATCTGATAATGCCTTCAAGACAGCCCTTCAATCCCTTTCAGGTGACTCTTTAATAGGTCACATATCTCCATGATCTGTCCAATTGACAGTGCAGAAGTAGCCCTCGCAGGGTAGACAGAGGGGCTGCAGGTGGGTTATCTGGTCATTTGTGTCATTACAATCTCAATTCAGAAGAGATGGGTTTAAAATTCAGGGAGTGCATCTGGAGGCAAGCTTCAGGCTTACCTTCTCAGACCACAGATGCAGCCTTGGTAGCAACTTGGTTTCTAGGACACAAGTGTTTTTTTTTCTTTCCTTAGAGTCAAGGGGTACACGTGCATGTTTGTTACATGGATATATTATGCAATACTGAGATTTGGGCTTCTATTGAACCCATCACCCAAACAATGAACACAGTACCCAATAATTCGTTTTTCAACTCTTGCTCCCCTCCCTCCCAGCTTTTGGAGTCCCCAGTGTCTACTGTTTCCACCTTTATGAGGTACTCAAGATATTGATCCAAACAACTACCCCGAGTCCTCAACCCATATGCCTCCACTAACAATGATGAAAATTACAACAGCTAACAAAGTTGCCCTTACTGGCTGCTTCCTAAGAACCAGGCACTATGCTTCACATATTATTTCATTCTACTTTCTCAAAAAACCTTATCATCCTCATTTGACAGATGAAGAAATTAAGGCTACAAGAATGTGAACAACTTACCCAAAGTCACTCAGGTAAGAAGACGTGGAGCCAAGATATCTGGCTTGGACACCATCAGCAAAACCTGTCCTCAGGCAGGAACACAGACAGTCTAATGCCAATTTTCTTTTTCTCAGCTTCCCCTACATCCTCCATCCTATGCCCATTATATTTAGACCCCCTTTCCAGCAGAACATACCCTCGAAATGCCCATTTGACTTGCACTGGAGCAAGGCTGGAAGGTGCAGTACCACCTCCTACTGGGCAATCAGAGTGCTGACTGCAGGGAAGTCTGCTGGTCAACCTTGAGGCTGCTCCGCCATTCAAGGCAAACGGACCCAGTCTGGAATTTTAACCTGAAGCACCATCTACAAACCACCTCCACATCCTCAGCAAAAGCCAAGACTCCCTGAACTCTGCCTCAGAGAACAGAAGTACCAGAAAAGGCCCAATGCATGCAGGATTACTCCATATTTCTTTCTTTCTTTCTTTTATTGACACAGTCTCACTATGTTGCCCAGGTGGGACTTAAACTCCTAGGCTCAAAGCATCCCCCTGCCTCAGCCACCAAGCCGGCTCAACTGCCCAACATTTTATTATCCTAATCTTAATTATCATTGCCAACTAAGGTAATGGTGCCACCATTCACTAGGAAAACACTTTCAAAATCTTTTTTTTTTTTTTTTTGAGATGGAGTCTCGCTTTTGTTGCCCAGGCTGGAGTGAAGTCTCTTAGTTTCCTCCCTACGGTTTCATGCACTAGACCCCGAAGCAGGCAAGCTGAGCATCTTTATCCCCATTTTTCAGAGGAATGACTAGAAGTCAGGGTTTGCCTAAGGTCAAACAACTAGCTGGTTGCAAAGTAAGAATTGGAAGCCACCCATGTTATTCCTTCCGCTACACCTCCCTCCAGAGACAGGGCTGGCCAGCATCGCACGGAACAGGAAATTGAAATGGCTCCTGGTAAGGCAGGGAGCCTGCCAACCACCGAGAGAAGCTGACAAGTGACCCAAACCCGCCCAGAATTTAAAATGCCTCCTCAGAGGAGTTGCCGACTAACCTCCTCCCACCTGCTGCAGTGAAGAAATAAGTTCCAAGAGTCTGCAACCCACCATGCCTGTTTTTCCACGTGAAGGACCAAGTTAGAAAGGAAGCTTGAATAAGTGGGATGCTGTTGAAGAACTAAGATGTAGAAGCAGTTTCCCAATATGAACTTACTAGCTTTTTTCCCACTCCTATCACATCGCCACTCCCCCCACACACTTCCCTTAATCCCCACCCCTTAACCACAGAACTATAAGAGGGGCAAAGCAGAAGAGAGAGAAATCCTCCCAAAACAGCACCAGCTGCAGCAACTACCAGGCAAACAGGGTAAAACCCGATTAAAAGATGGAAATCTTCTAAGAGCAAAGTCATGCACTTAAAGAGTCATGCACCATTCCCAAAATATTGAAACAAATTTCAATCACTTTACCTGAGTTGTTTTAGCTCTTCTGCCTTGCATGCTGTTGCTATGGCTAATTTGTGGGTTGGTGGCACCTTCAGAGAGACAGTGAGATTTCCTACAGGGAAGTGTGTTATAATTACTGTACGGAGGAGTCTCTTCAGCAGCAGCTGGTGGCATCTTATGGTTTGCAAGATTGGGAATATCAGACACCAAATTCCGACAGTAGCCTGCAAATTTGCTCCCCGGCCCCCCGTTTGCTGTCACTCCAGAGTTTTTCTGAGCATACAAGTCACCCAAGGAATTGGCTCTCTGACAGGTGCTGAGCTGCCGCGGACTCGCCCGCGTTTCCATCCCCCGAGCCTCCTCGCAGTCCTTCTCTTCGGCGGAACCCAAGATTTCTTCGTTGCTTGTTAAATGTTCTTGGCTCAGATCAGAGAGTGAGAATTCCAGGCTGTCCTCCCGCCAGATGTCTGCAGATTTGGAGCGTTTCTTCTTAAAGCTCGCCGTCTCCATGAAAGTGGGCCCATTGGATGTATAGGAATGCTGCCTCCTGCCTCCCTCAGCCAAATATGTAGCGTCATCCCCGTAAAGCCTGCTCTCCTCAGTGTCTGGCATGCTCTGCACAGAGGCTGCTGTGAGGACGATGCTGCTGTCTACGCTGGGAGTGACAGAAGAGTCAGTGTAAGACACAGGTCTCAAGCCCATGTCCACTCGGTCCACCCAGATGGGGCTCCCGAAGTCTTCTAGGGTACCATCTTGGGAGAAGGGCTCCAGGCCATTTTCAGCCAGGGACTGGGGGATGCTGGGGGTGCTGCTGGATCGGGTGCTCACTTCGGAGTTCCTGTGGATCACCTTCCCCGAGGAAGCGTGCCTGGTCCTCCGCGTCTTGTGCGAGAGGCGCAGGGAGCGGGAAGTGTGCTTGCGCCCCAGGCTGGCATGCTTTTCTCCATAAAACTCGTGCTCTACATGTTGACTTTCTGCGTTTCCCATGGTTTTATGGTCTGCAGCAAAGCGGGGGGAAAGGGGAGAATTGAGTCACTATTAGTACAGGTATAGGCATCTTAGAGAAAGCGCTCAGCCTGCAGGGAGGGCAGAACACCTTGGTTCACAGGGATTGTTAGGTAAGTAACAGCACAACTTCCTATATGCACCTGGTAGGTTCTTGGACTCTTACCTGGGAGCAGGTGAACAGTAACATCATCTACTGAGACTGCCCCCTGAGATGTGAAATGAGCTCATAAATATGAGCATCAGAGAGTTAGACTTGTCTCTGCCCAGAGAGAAGATGGCCACAGGCCATAGCTGAGAGCGCTGCTTTTGGACAGCCAGAAACTCTGCTGACCTTGTCTTCCTTACTAAACACTTGAAGTTCTGCTCCTATCTATACATTGAAAACTCTGAAAGTACAAACCAAAATGTTCACCAAGGGAGTAATTTCTGTTTGAAACGATACACATATTTCAAAGAACAAAACTTAGAGGTGCATTTGGTAACCTCCTTCCCTCCCTGCCAATGGGTACTTTTCGTTTTTTCATTTTTTTGGGGGGGGGGCTCTATTTGAGCTCTAATGATACTTCAAAATCAATCAAAAATGGAAAACCTCAAGGTATAAGTCTGACCAACTTTTCCTAGTAAATCAAAGTCAAAAATTAAAAAAAAAAAGCTTTGACCTTTAATGTCACAGCCTTCTAAGAACCTGGATTTTGGGGCATTTGGGGAGGGCTATGGAGGGGTGGTGGGTATGGGCAAAACAAAATAGAAAAAAATAGAAACTCTGCTCTCTGCTTAGCAGTAGATTAATGGGTTTATTTCTGGGAGCAAATCCAACCTGTGAACATTAATCTGGTACAGCGTGCCCTGCAAACAGAAATTCACATTGTGAAACCACTAAGTGTGATTCCGCCTTCTGGGGCCCCCCAGGTTAATTCAAGTCCCTCCTTAATATTTTCACAGTCTCTCTCACTGACCCGATGACACAATTCTGTTACCCACAGTGGGAAAGAGAAAAATCTTCAAAGCTCGACAACTGTGACTCTACTTAGCCTATTCTTGTTCCATGAGGTCTCTCTAGCGCACTTCAAATTACATGCACTTAATAACGCACATGAAAATAGCTGGAAAGGAAAGAAGAAAAACAGAGTAACTGGGCATATCTCTGAGGTGGTTCTTTTAACCACCTATAGAGCCATTCATTCAGAAATACACATTGAGCACCTACCATGTTCTAGAAGCCAGAGATACAGCAGTGAACAAAAGGGACACATCCCCTACTCTCATGAAGCTAATTTCTAGCCAGGGAAGGCACGTGATAGACAAGAAAGTAAAAGCATCGTGGTGAAGCAGGAAGTGATATTACCGTGATCATTGCAAAGAGATCGAAAGAGCCTGGAACACAATATACCTTCACACTGATCCCGGACTTACTCTATAATTCCACTGTTCAGGCTAAAACGTTGCTGAAACTCTCACCAGCACATCTTCCCTGAAATAAAATTTGTGGCAACACAAAGGGAAACCCTCCATTGAATGTTCCAGTGAGTTAAGGGATAACTCATACAGACACCAGATGTTAAGGTGTTCCCAGGCTGGAATATTCCCCACCAGGTCACACATCACAGGAATCTCAGAGGGAATTTTCCAATAAAGACAATCTCCTTTTTACTAGGAGCAAGTAGATTTCAAAGCAATATGTTCACGCTTCTCTGGTATCTTTAAGAAGCAAGAAAAAAGATAAAAACGAAAAGATCAAACGGTCTGTGCACAACCATTTATATTATCTAAATTCCTAAGAATGGTACATGCTACATTTCTTACAAGTAAAATAAATAAATATGCATTTCAATAACACTAAAGGCTTTGACCAATGCCTTGGAGTTCTTTATTTTTTTAAAGTACGTATTAAGATACCTGGATGTGCCTATGTAACTATATGTTTTGCCAATAAATAAAGACTTAGAACCAATGTTAGTCACAGCCCCATTTTAAGACTCACATAGGTTTAAATTTAAAAGAGGAAAGAACTATGAGGAAATAAATTGAGTAAAAGAAAAGGCAAAACTGTCGCCTCAAATATGCTAAGATTTACCCTCCTCTAGCACATATATCAAAAGTTTGCAAACATAAATTGACACATATATTTTCAACAACAGCTTTCTGGTAAGGCTTGTTTCTGCCAACAGAAAACTCATCAACTTAAAAGCCTCAGGAGAGGTTTCCTGAAGGAAATGGCCCCAACCTTCAAGAATTACCGCACTCCATGCATCACGCTGATGGGTCTGTTATATTAATAGCATTTTTAGTAGCAAGATTCTTTTCAGCTGGCCAAGGTAGGAAAGAAGCCACTTTTATCTTCAGAACTAGAATGCAGAGAGGAATGCCAAATCTCCTAAATCCTACTAAGAGAAACTCTCAAGGGATGGCCTAAGGAGAGTGAGCAGGAAGTTTGAAGCAACTGAAGTTAAGAAAAATAAGTTTCTAGGGATTGCTGAAACACCCTTCAATTTGAAAGCTGTTCCTGAGAGGTTAATAAGAACGATGAAAGCCCATGTGGGATCAGCGGAGGACTCTGAAATAACATCAGCGTGAAAAGTTGAAATTGCTCATTGCATACAGGAGACACAATCTCCACTTCAGGGACAACCCCTGCCCCACTGGCAACCCCCAGAAAGTTGGTGAACTTTAAGTTTGTTTGTTTGTTTGTTTTTTGAGACGGAGTCTTGCTCTGTCGCCCAGGCTGGAGTGCGGTGGCACGATCTTGGCTCACTGCAAGCTCCACCTCCCAGGTTCACGCCATTCTCCTGCCTCAGCCTCCTGAGTAGCTGGGACTACAGGCACCCGCCACCACGCCTGGCTAATTTTTTGTATTTTTATTAGAGACAGGGTTTCACTACGTTAGCCAGGATGGTCTCAATCTCCTGACCTTGTGATCTGCCCACCTAGGCCTCCCAAAGTGCTGGGATTACAGGCGTGAGCCACTGCGCCCGGCCGATGAATTGTAAGTTTTACCCTTTCCATGTACAAATGTAAAATGCCAGCTACTTCCATCATCTTAATTTCTTCCTATTCAATCTTACTTAACCCTTTTTATTTTTATCTTCAACAAACAAAACCTGATTTGCATTTTATATTTGTGTGGGTTTTGTTGTTCCTGTAGCCCAAAGAAAGCAAATTCAGAGCATAAATTAACTTTTACTTTTTTTACGGCTTCCACAAGACTAGAAATATTCCACGCACGATAAAGCATCAGTAAATATCGGTGCATTTTAGTAACAAAAGCAAAAAGTGAAGGACCAGCACCTCACTAACATCATCACACAGTCACTAGGTAGGAGAGAGAATATTTGGGACAAGGAGGACAGGCTGAAATGCAAAAATTGGGATTGACATTGAAAAGGTGGATGCCAGAAAACTGGTACTAGATCTCAAGCTTGGAAACACTACCAGTTTTAAATTCATTAAACTCTTAATTTCAGACTATGATTTACTTATATAGAATGTTAGTGGTCCCACATAGCTCTCATGTTTAGGGACTAGGTAGGAGGGAGGGAGGACAAGCTTTTAGCCTAAGAACAACTCTCCATATTCAAACCTCAAGTCTGGCTTCTCGTGCTTTTCTTTCTTTCCAATCTTCTAAGTCAAGCTTGTCCAACCCATAGCCCACAGGCCACATGGATGGCTTTGAATGCAGCCCAACACAAATTCATACACTTTCTTAAAACACCATGAGATTTTTTTGCGATTTTGGTTTTTTTGGCTCATCCGTTAGCGTTAGTGTTAGTGTATCTTATGTGTGGCCCAAGACAATTCTTCTTCTTCCAATGTGGCCCAGGGAAGCCAAAAGATTGGACATCCCTGTTCTAAGTTCTGGCTTCCTTAGCCTGCCTCAGGGCCGGTGCCTGTCCCTCTGCCTAGAACGCTCTGCCTTTCCGCCTACTCCACCAAGTTCCTTCAGACCTTCAATCAAATGTCCCCTGGTCAAGGAGGCCTTTCCTGACCCCTCCATCTAAAATGACAACCAGTGCTGCAGCACTCAACATTTCTTACCCCTCTTCTTTTGCTTTGCCTTCACATTGATCATAATTGTAACCAACATATATTTCACTTACTGGTCTTTCTTATTCTCTATCCTTTCCCACTAGAGCCTAAGCTTCAGGAGGGCTGGAAGTGTCTTGTTTCCTGCTGTATCCTCATTGCCTAGAACCCAGCCTGAAAGGTTGTAGGTGGTCCATTAAAAAAACACCAAAAACCCAAAAGAAAAAAAAAAATACTGGAATGAATGAATGACAAAGACACTTTAATCTAAGATGTGAAAACTCATACAACTACAATGCAACATAGGTGAGAACATGACCACAATGCTAATGAGACACAGCACACATCAGTCTTAAATACGCTAGCCTCTTCTCTCAGGATGCCTGGAAGAAACTTCCCAATCAGCTCTCTGCTCTCTGGGTCCCTTCCACCTGCAGGTCTGTGTCAGTCCCTTACTCTGGACCACTGGGTTGAAGGTCATCCTGATCCATGAACTTAGGGGTGAGGGTGTTCAGCTTGTGCTCCAGTGTGTTCCCCTCCCACCCCCAATTCTTCCTGGGGAAAGAATTAAGGGCTTGCACCTGTCTAATTCCACTGAATTCTTGCCTCCAGTTCCTATCTTCCTCTTCCTTTTGGAGCCGCAGTGCAGAGGTTCAGGAATGAGGTTAAGAGTTGAGAGGGCACCTCTCCCCATAGTCAGGGTAATAAGTGTAGAACTGCTCAGGCCTAGGACGATCCAGAGAAAGTGAGAGCAAAGGAGGCTTAGTGGCATGATGGGCAAGAGTGTCATCTGAAAGTGGTATGGGGTCAGAGCATCAGGAGTTCCTGGGGGAGTGCTCAGGGCCAGGGATCAAAGACAATAGGATGAGTGTGATTTTTCTATTCTTACCAACACCATGATCCCTCTCTTAAAGTGATGAGTTAAACTTTTCAATAAGTAATCACCTTAAGGGCCTTTAAATCCCATCAAATTAAATGCAGATGCTCCTCCATTTATGATGCGGTCATGTCCTCATAAACCCATTGTAAGGTGAAAATATCCTAAGTCAAAAATTCATTTAATACACCTAACCTACCAAACATCATAGCTCAGCATAGCTTACCCTAAATGGCTCAGAACACTTACATTAGCCTACAGTTGAGCAAAATCATCTGACACAAAGCCTATTTTAAGTATTGAATGTTTGTTGAATATTTATTTATCATAAGTGTTGAATATTTCATGTAACTTACTGAATACTGTGCTGAAAGTGAAAAACAAAATGACTGTATGTGTACGACTGTAAAGTTAAAAAAACACAAGTCAAACCACCCTAAGTTGGGGACTGTCTACACATAGTAAATGAGTTAAAAGGTATTTTAAGAAACTTTATCAATATACACAAATACTTATTAGTTAGGGTGGTTCATATATATATATCAGGTAGGTGGTCATTTCTCAGGGGCTGCTTTTATAGATTTATTAGGCTACTAAGCCTTTTGTAAAAAAAAAAAAAAAAAAAAGATATAGAACTATATACATATATTGAAACAATGTCAAATTCCTGGCTTTAGTATTTTACTATAATCATGTAAGATGCAACCATTAGAAAAAACTGGGTGATGGTTACATTTCCTGCATACAATTTCCTGTGAATCATAATTATTTTGAAATAAAAAGTTGAACAAACAAAACGAGCCTTAACTATCTAACTGAATATTCTAATGAAACTGTAGTTTAAAGTAAGGGTTCTTCCAAAAGAAATATAGTTGAATCCCCTTTTATTTTTAGCTGAAAAGCATCTAGAATATTCTAACATAATTTCAATGAATTAGGCAACAACAACAACAAAAAAGCAAGCATTTAGCATCATCTGGCAAAATGTGATCAGAAAGTACAAAGCAAACAGAACAGTGGTCCAAAATGAGGTTAAATAAAGAGGTGATGTTGATTATAGGATAAAGCTTCTGTCTTAATAAACTAGTGAAAAAAAAATAAGTTGTTAATATCTGGTGCCAGCAAGTTGGAGTAAACCAACTAAGGCCTATCTTGCCCCAGCTAATGACAACTAAAAACTCTGGACCAAAAAGTAAACAAAAGCAAACAAATTAAAAAAAAATAAAAAAAGATCAAAACCTGAGGATGCCACCCATTTAAGGGTGAGTTTCCTATTTTGTTTTTGTTGTCCTAATTTCTCACCCAGCCTTATACCAAGGGTGAGTACGGCTCCAGTGAAGCTATGGCACAGGCAACAAAAACTCTGGATCAGACCTTGTTGTTCCACCCAGAGGAATCAAGAATGGTCCCTGTAAGCCAGAGAGAGTGTGGAGATCTTAGAGAAGAGAGAACTGGAAAAGAACATCCCATAATGGTGTGTATAAATCTGCACAAGTGACAGGCTCACTCCTCAGATGCACATGCCTAGGACTGACCCAAAGCAAGACAGCAAAAGCTTTGAGAACTGAATCATGACATAAACCACAGCCCAACCCTCAGACTAACCCCTGAGTGGCACAAAAACGGGACAAACTCAAAGCAGTATACCAAAGGCTTTGAAAACTGAACTGACATTAGAGCCTCCACCCACGGAGGTGAGATAGCACTTACAATCTGAACCAAGTCAGGTTGACTGCCTGCAAAATAACAACAAGGAAAAATCAATATTCTCCAGATGATGTAACAATACCTGGAGTATCACAACATAATATTCAAAATGCCCACAATGCATTCCAAAGAACCAGGAAAATTTAATTAGCTCTCAGGGGTAAGGACAATCAATAGATGCCAATCCCAAGGTTGCCCAGATGTTGGAATTATCACACAAAGATTTTTAAAGCAACTATTACAAGTGTGCTTCCTGAGTAAATGTAAACACCCTTGAAATTAATGAGAAACTTAACTGCTTGCAATGCCTGTGCAAGATCATTATGAACATCAATGATGATATTAATACATGAGTAAATGCTGGGCATGGTGGCTCATGCCTGATCCCAGCACTCTGGGGGGCCGAGGTAGTTGGATCACTTGAGGTCAGGAGTTCAAGACCAGCCTGGCCAACATGGCAAAAACCCATCTCTACAAAAATACAAAAATTAGCCAGGCATGGTACACACCTATAATCCCAGCTCTACTTGGGAGGCTGGGGCAGGAGAATCACTTGAACCCAGGAGGCAGAGGCTGCAGTGAGCCAAGATCGTGCTACTGCACTCCAGCCTGGGAAATAGTGCGAGACTCCTTCTCAAAAAAAAAAAGTACATGAGTAAACAAACAGAACACACATAAAAAAGAAAGGTCAACCCTATATGACCCAAGATACAGCACGTACCTTGCATTTTTAAACCACCTGTACTGCATAAGAAAATATTCCAGTTAATAGAAAGCCACCCTGTGTTCAAAGTCCTGGGCATAAAGAACATAGAAAAATATTTCCACAACCACAGATTGTTGAGGGAAAACAGGAAAGAAAAAGACACAAAGGAATCTGGAAACAACTTCATCACCTTGAGAACTAAGGAGGTTATAATAATATTTTTATGGTTTAGGATGTCTAATGCCCTCAATTACACCAGCGGTTCCAGTGGTGCTCCTAGCAGACAGCAGGACAGGATGCCTCACCCCCTAGCTGAAGAACAGGAAACTTCCACATGAACAATGCCCAGCCCTGTGGGTCAGCTGGCCAGGGCTTGCCCCGTGTGGGAGTAAATAATCCAAAAGGTGATTCTACCACTGGGGTCAAACATCTCTAGTGCAAAATTCTTCTCATCTTCCAGAATTAAAATCTGAGATTTGAGATGCACGTTCAACATACAGACCTTGAGACAGCTAAAAATTTTCTCCAAGAATATTAAGATGTGGCTGGGGGCGGTGGCTCACACCTGTAATCCCAGCACTTTGAGAGGCTGAGGCAGGTGGATCACTTGAGGTCACGAGTTTGAGACTAGTCTGGCCAGTATGGTGAAACCCTATCTCTACTAAAAACTACAAAAATCAGCTGGGTGTGGTGGGGGCGGGGGGCAGGGGTGCCTGTAATCCCAGCTACTCGGGAGGCTGAGGCACGAGAATCTCTTGAACCCTGGAGGCGGAGATTGCAGTGAGCCGAGATTGCACCATTGCACTCCAGCCTGGGTGACAGAGCAAAATGCTGTCTCAAGTTAAAAAAAAAAAAAAAAAAAAAAGAATATTAATATGTAAATATTTCACATGCATATACACATGATAAATCTGCGTAAGAATTTTAAAAAGCAATTATTCCGGATGGATTGCTTGTAGGGCGTTTTAATTTTCACAATTACACCTTTTTTTTGGTATTTTCTAATGTTTTTATAGTAAATACGTAATTCACTTTAAGGAAAGTAAAATAAATAGAACATGCCAACAGGTTTTTAAGTCACCGAATTTTTTTTTACAGTTGAAGAGAGTAAGGATGTGGGCACTATGCTGACAGCTACAACAAAACGGCATCAAACCCAAACTCTAAAACAGATGGCCTGGGAAAATTACCTAAGATGAAGAAAATACTACCTAGCTTGGACTTATTCTACTTTTTCGCTATATTTCAATGGCACACTGACCTCCTCTCATTGTATCTATGGCAGGGTTATTTGTACACTGGCACATTTGTCTTGTTTTTAAGTACCCTCTTCTCATATTATTATAAAATCTCAATGGCAGAAACCATCTCTTACTTGTGATGGTAACCTAAATATACGGAAGTTTTCGTCTGGCTCTTCTGAGTGGGAATGTTCAACACCGACATTGCCTTATAACAAGGGCACTTCAAATACATAAAACCTTAGATCTCACTGGTGGGTCCATGATCATCCAATTCATATCATATTCAAGTTAACTGTGAAAGCAAGGTTTCTCTGTCGTTGGGAAGGACGTTGTGAAATCTGACCATAAGGCATTTAATGATGTAAGTTATAATGATTAATAATATAAATTTTCACTCCCCTGAGGTATTTAAAAACTTATTAAAATAAACGTAATCATTACCCTTCTATGACTTGAAAACAGGCCTCCAAAACTGCAGGAGAAAGGATGAAATGTATTTATTTCTAAGTTAAATTTGAAGCGAAATCACAAGACAACAGATTGCAAATGTAAAATTAGATTCTAGTGGGAGGTCTTGGTTTCAAGCCTGTTTTTTCCCTACTGGAGGCTGAGCTTGAAGACGGTGTTGGGGGGTGGGGGTGAGGGAGAGCTAAGATTAAATTGAGAAGAAGTTCTGAAAGTTTTCGCTAAATCGTTACAACCCATGAAAAGAGTTTTGCCAAGTCACACACAAATACCCTGAACACCAGAGACTAAGCAGGAAAGTTTTGCAACAAATATAAGATGATCTTTGATTTTGAAAAGATTATTATTTTGACTGTGTTTATTTTTACTTTTCAAAGATTATCCAAAGCAGAAACAAAACATATCATTGTTTTCAAGTCAGATTTTGAAGCTCGGGTTTGCCTTTTTCAAACATAATCCGATATAAAGATGGTGAAGCCCGGGGATAAATTTACGAGATCCTGAGGGCAATTCACAGCGGAGAAAGGATTTCATAGGCACCTACTTTGTCTTTTCTGTTTTGTTTTAACGCTAATGCTTTCGAATTGTCAGATAGGTGTAACCCTAATCCAAGGAAGTGATTCCAAATTCTTTTTCCCACGAGCTACACACAACAATGATAGTAAAACGTATCTGTCCCACCACCTTTGAAGCATTTCCATTAATTCATACAAACATATAGGCTCAAATATACATATGCAAACCTACCTTAAAAGGCAACAGTGGTCCCCAGCCCAACTTGCTCCAAGAGCACTGTGGCATTTAGATATTGAGGTTGGAAATGATGTCCGGATGAACAGCCACAGGGCTGGGGACGATGTCAGCACCTGCCCCCTGCGGTGGCCATCACAGTTTCATCTAAGTCTGTGAGAATGCGCCAAAAACCTGGAGAGGAGCAGGTCAGAGGAGATAGAAAAACAGAAAGAAAATGATGAGGCAGAAGGAAGGAAATGGGCATTTTCTGTCAAACCCATTTCATCAATTCCATGACATCAACTTTTTGTGAAATACTGTCAGAGACGTTTGAACCACAGCAACTCCATCTTAAATAGGAGCTGGGTAAAATGAGGCTGAAACCTACTGGTCTGCATTCCCAGATGCTTAAGGCATTCTAACTCACAGGATGAGGCAGGAGGTCAGCACAAGATACAGGTCATAAAGACTTTGCTGATAAAACAGATAGCAGTAAAGAAGTCCGCTAAAACCCACCAAAACCAAGATCGTGACAAGAGTGACCTCTGGTCATCCTCACTGCTACACTCCCACCAGCACCATGATAGTTTACAATGCCATGGCAAGGTCAGGAAATTACCTTATATGGTCTAGAAAGGGGAGGCATGGGCTGGGTGTGGTGGCTCACGCCTGTAATCCCAGCACTTTGGGAGGCCAAGGCAGGCGGATCACCTGAGGTCAGGAGTTCAAGACCAGCCTGGCCAACATGGTGAAACCCCATCTTTACTAAAATACAAAAATTACCCAGGCATGATGGTAGGTGCTTGTAATCCCAGATACTCAGGAGGCTGTGGCGGGAGAATCGCTGGAACCCAGGAGGTGGAGGTTGCAGTGAGCCAAGATCACACCTTTGCACTCCAGCCTGGGAGGCATGAATAATCCACCCCGTTTAGCATATCATCAAGAAATAACCATGAAAATGGGCAACCAGCAACCCTCGGGGCTGCTCTGTCTATGGAGTAGCCATTCTTTTATTCCTTCACTTTCTTAATAAACTTGCTTTCACTTTATAGACTCTCCCTGAATTCTTTCCTGTGCGAGATCCAAGAACCCTCTCTTAGAGTCTGGATCGGGACCTCTTTCCTGTAACAATATGACATCCCAAATCAAACGATGCAACATTTGGATACAGCCATAAAATGACAGGCTTAAATCAGATAAATAAATAAATACACACCAGCCTATTTACATTTAGGGTAATACATAGCCCTACAGACTAAGTTATCTTATTATTTTAACCTATCTGTGTATATTAAGGTGTTGGACAACAGAAACAGGTTACTACAGAATGATTCCCATGTCCCACTCAATCTTCAGAGTCTCAAGAAACAGAAATGAAAGGAAACCAGCAACCCTCAGTTATTCTCAAAGTAGTGCTGTATTTATAACAAACATTGAAGAAAATGCTGAAAGAGAGTAAAACAGAAGCCCAAATCACTTACATAGAACTTTCCATTGTATACACGTTTTCTTACGAAGGCAAACATCAAATTCAGAGAAAATGCATGAAGAATATGCACAGGAAAAAATTTAGGTAAAAGATCCAAACTGCAATTTAACATGGAAAATCAATGGACAAGAGCTCCAGGAACACGTGGGGTTAATGGGGTTGTTTTATTTCCTTCATCTTTTTAAAGCCTGCTGGTAGAGGTGAAATTACAAATACTAAGGCAAGCAAAAGAAAGGCCTGAAGGGCCTCTTTGGGTGGCTTCATTTTGGTACTTTCTTCCCAGACATTCCCCTGGGGCTGCCCGCTGCTGGTGGTTTCAGCAGGTGGGAACCTGAGATGACAAATACTTTGAGCAGGAATATGAAGAAAACTGCCTATTTTGTGGAAAGGAGCCACATACAGGCAGTAAATAAATACATACGTCTATCCAGAATGGAACAATAAGCAAAGACAGTTCTTCCTTATCTTGGAAAATATGCTATTTAACCATGAAGTTAGTGACTCATGCTTGCAGGGAAAGGAGCACGAGTTCTCAGCAATACCCCATTATTACCCCACAATATATTCCCTTTCCACAATTCCCCCATTGCTACCCGGTTGGCTCCCTTTCCCTGGGCATCCTCCTTAAACGGCTCTCTGCAAATTTCCGAATTTCCAAAGCAGTTCCTGAATTGCTTAGGAACTGGCAGAAATTAATAAGCAATAGCCCATTTATGCTGAAATGGACTCATTACGGTGCCAGCTGCCAATAATTTGCAAGGCTGGATTCTTCCTGGCAAAGGAGGCTGGCAGGCGGCTGTCCTTCCACCTGCACAACGGAGGCTGATAATGCATTTTCTATACTTTAAAAAAATTACGTGTTCAGATAGAATAAAATTTTTTCTCTATCTATATTCTTCTAGTCCCTGAACAAAAAAAATATAAATAAATAAACAAACAAAAACTATACAGAGAGAAAGGGCATTATTTGAAAAACACGAAGGAAAGCAAAACGGAGTCGATTTGGTATAACTTCTTTCTGATTTTGGTGGGGAAAAAATTTGCCTCTGACCCTGGTTGCGGAACTGATCCACGACATGGACTAATGAAGAGCTCCACAATCAGCAGATATGCTAAGGTCACAATGTGCCAACAAGTACGTATCCATTTCCCTTACAGCAGGTTAATTGTATCATGGCCTTGTGAATGGATGCCACCATGGCAATTTGGGAACTATCAGTACTCTGGGTTTTCTCCAAGAGCTGCAAAGAACTCAGTTTCACTGGGAGACAGCTACGTACCAAGCTCAGTGTTGGGAGTCCAAGCTGGGAGTCGGGCTGCACGCATCCGGTCATATCTTGGCTTTGCAAGTCAAATCTTTACTTTCAGCGTGACTTGGGGCAAACTCTAAATGTCCTATCCCTCTAACAGGTGGGGATGATAAGATTCCTAAATCATTGGGTTGTCATGAGCATTAAATGAGATCATCTATGTTACAGAATTTGACTCGTGCCTATCCCATTATCGTTTCTCAATAAATGTTACCCTATCTCAGGATCGGTTCTCAATAAACATTAGCTATTATTTCCACTACTATTTAAAATGTTTAAACCATAAAGAATGTGCTACAGAATGGGCCAGTATTATGCAGGCTTCCTTAGCAAAATGATACCTAATTCATTGAAACTGAATCATATGTTATAAATTGAATGACATCAGTCACCTTAAATTTGCTGTGGAACAAGGAGAATTAACTAATCCAGCTAGAAGATGCATGTGGTCTACTCAATTGGCTACAGCTCACACAGACACACAGACACACACAGACACACACGCGTGCACACACACACACACGCACAGCCATACTGATGAAATCCAGCAGTACCAGTAGGCCTGCTTACATTACGTTAAGATGACTCCTAGGGAAGCGAATGCTGAAATTACCAAGTTTTTCAGTCTCACTCTGAGGCATCCTTGATATGGTTTGGCAGTGTCCCCACCCAAATCTCATCTTGAATTGTAACTCCCACATTCCCACATGTCATGGGAGGGACCCAGTGAAACATAGTTGAATCATGGAGGTGGGTCTTTCTTGTGCTGTTCTCCCAATTGGTGAGTGAGTCTCATGAGAGCTGATGGTTTTAAAAAGAGGAGTTTCCCTGCACGAGCTCTCTCTTTGCCTACGGCCATCCAGGTAAGATGTGACTTTCTCCTCCCTGCCTTCCTCCTTGATTGTGAGGCATCCCCAGCCACGTGGAACTGTGAGTCCAATTAAACCTCTTTCTTTTGTAAATTGCCCAGTCTGGGGTATGTGTTTATCAGCAGGATGAAAATGGACTAATACAATCCTCAATTCATATGGCCAATTTCTGTGTCATGTGTCAAATAACCAGTTTTCACAGGAAAATGTGTGTACTGGAAGTATTACCAAAACTAATTTCAGGCTTCAAATACCCGCAAAAATTGATGGGGCTGAGAAGTCCCACTGCTCCACTCCTGTAATATTATTTAAGATGAAAATACGGTGTCAGAAATACTGTGTCCACAGCATTTAATCCTTGGCTTTTCCAAAAATGTCTGCCAAACCAGAACTTTCTTTTTCACCTTCAAAGTGTCAAAGACACTTGGGGGTGGGGGGGCAGGGGACAGACACAGTGGCTCATGCCTGTAACCGTAGTGCTTTGGGAGGTTGAGGTGGGAGGATGGCTTGAGGACAGGAGTTCAAGACCAGCCTGGGCAAAACAGTGAGACACCCACCTCTACAAAAAATAAAAAAAATTAGCTGGGTGTGGTGGCGTATGTGTACTCCCAGCTACTTGGGAGGCTGAGGTCAGAGGATCCCTTGAGCCCAGGAGTTTGAGGTTATAGCCTGGGCAACAAAGTGAGACCCTAACTCAAAAAAAAAAAAAAAAAAAAAAACAATGACAAAAAAACACACTCATAAGGGAAATTCTGTCATTTTTAAGTCCTTGCAAGTTCCAGGCATCAGTGTGCAGAGAAAAGGATACTGTATTGTATTTGCCCTCAAAATACCCAGGTTCAATTACCAGGTGCTATTACTTCATAAATAAAGTGACTTTTGGATAGTAAATTACCCATTCTGAAAACCATCAGAAAAAATGAGGACGTAAATATTATTTGCCTTATCAATACTTACCTCTAATATCTTTTCTTATAGGAAAGAAATTAGATAATCAACATGTAACACTATAAACTATAAAATTTATGTAAGTATGGAAATTCTTACTGTGTTTACTACGATTTAGTGTCCCCAAATTTTCCATAACCAGTAGTTTAATGACAATCAGGAGGTTTTCCTTTACATTGAGCTTAAACAGTGGGGGCAGAGGTCTTGGATCAAAATCCTAAACATGTATTTCATATGCAATAAGCACCAACAGCCTTTAGCTTTTAACAGTCATACTTAGACCCCAAATCAGTACTGACAGATAAATAGGTGGATGGTAGATGGGTAGATGAATGGACGGATAAGTGGATGGATGGATGGATGGATGGATGGATGGATGGATAGATGGACAGACGGTGATGGATAATAGATATATGGATGAATGGTAGATGGATGGATGGGTGGTGGATGGAGATAGAGATATGGATGAATGGTAGATGGGTGGATGGATGGATAGAGGGATAGTGGATGGTGAATGGATAATTGATGGGTGGTAGGTGGATAGATGGATGGTAGATGGGCAGATGGATGGATGTAGATGGATGGATCTAGCACATTAGAAAATTTTAAGTGGCTCAGAAATTAAAGAAGTTTCATCACTTTTTAAACTGTTACTTAAGAAAAAACTTGGGAATGACTTCTAAGGATACACAATTTAAAAAGTAATAGGAGGAATGAGGGTAACCATGCATATCCTGTTGAGCTACACACCTAGCTCCATTTAACAGCAAGCTTTATAACAGCCAAGTCAAATAGGAAAAACATGGCAGTTGTAAAATTCACAATGTCCAAATCGATGGCTCAAAGGAAGCACAAAAGTTCTTGGTTCTTGGTACTCGGATCCAACAGGCATCTCCACTGGTGTTCCTCTGAGGCCACTGTGACATGATGAGCAATGCTCTAGACCTCATCCTTCCATGGAGGCTCAGTGACAAATTTCATAGGAATGTTTCTTGTCTTGAAAATTATTTTTTTTAAAACCGCAATTCAGCAGCAAGCAGCCGTCTTGAAGACGCAGGATACTGCTGCAGAGTGGACAGACAGTGTTCCTTCCAGGAAATTCTTCTTGAGCACTGCCTGCCCTCCACGGAGTGCAGAAGCATGACTGAGCGGGGGTGACCTTGAGATGGACTCTCTGGCTCACAGCTGATTGTAGCTGGGACATGCTGACAGATGACCACACCCCATCTGGTGTAAAGCCACTGTTTCACCAAGGGTGTGTCTGGCTGGCTTCTGTGAAAGCTGAGATAGCAATAAGGATTCATGCACACAGCTTCCTACCTTCCCACTGACGGCCCTGGGGCAGGGCCAGGACTCCCAGTGAAAAACCAATCCCTCCGAACAGATGAATGAGCCATGATAAGGGCCCCAAGTTCCTACTCCATAAAGCATGAATGAAATAGTTTTAGCCCCACCATATTTCAAAGGCAGGTATAAAAAGACACCCAAATCAGAAAATTATTAAAAAGTCCCCAGAACTTTCCATATCCACAGACTGCCCTAGTTTTGGGCAATGTTACTTCCTAATGTATCCAAATATATCCTAAATAAACTAAGCAAGAAAACAGATTCATACAATCAATATGTTTAAGTCAACCACAAGTTGGGAACTATCTAAAATCATAACTTTAATTTTAGAGCGGTAAATCTTTGACAATACTTAATCAACAGGTTCAGCCAGGACAGACATTACCATATTTCTTAGAAGTAAAGTCGGTACATTTCAAAGTGAAGTTACTATGTATGTCAACTTAGGGCGAGCTACCATTTATGGAAAGCTTACTATCTGGCTGGCACTGTGTTCATGGCATCAGGCCAAAGTGCTCTTTAGACTTCCCCTAAGTTCTTGGTGTTTATCACCTTGCAACTACACCTTTGACTGACAGCTGCCAACATACTGCAACACTGACACCACATCACTTCCTGCAAAGCTTCCTCCCAACAGGGTTTAGAAGCCACCAGACCCCCAAGGGCTGTGTTACATGGCCAGTGTCCAAATCTCCCAAATATTCATACAGCCTGACTCTAGGAATGGTTCAAATGAGGCCCCAGCTCGCTGAAATGGATGTAATAACTTTCTCAGGACACACCATGAGAATCATGTGCTTTCTCCAAAATCCAAGCAGCATCTCTTTTCCCATTTCTTTCTTTCTTTCTTTTCTTTCCCTTTTTATTTATTTATTTATTTTTTTTGAGATGAAATGTTGCTCTGTCACCCAGGCTGGAGTGCAGTGGCATGATCTCTGCTCACTGCAACCTCTGCCTCCGGGATTCAAGCAATTCTCCTGCCTCAGCCTCCCAAGTAGTTGGGACTACAAGCGCACATCATGCCCAGTTAATTTTTGTATTTTTAGTAGAAACGGAGTTTCATCATATTGGTCAGGCTGGTCTCAAACTCCTGACCTCAGGTGATCCACCCTCCTCGGCTTCCCAAAGTGCTGAGATTACAGGCATGAGTCACCGCGCCCATCCCCTTTTCCCATTTCTTAAAGCCGCAAAGCTACTGAACACTTGGGAATTCCACCCAACACTCCAAGAGTAGTTTCCATGGAATGCTAGAACACAGCTTTGGGCTCGCTCTTGGCTCCTAAATTCCAAGTTTCAGTCACATCAAAAAAGCACGCTTACATCGTAAGGCAGGGTAGAACATTTGATCCCCAAAGAAAATAGAAATGGAGCTGAATGTCATTAACTTCTAATGCTTAGATCTGTCCTTTGCTATTTCACCACACTGTGGCTTAACGTACAGGGTGTTCCCTGTGAGAGAACTAGGTAATCTAAGCTCGTGCAAGAAGACAGTGGGAGAGGACAGTATTCATTCTCAGTGTTTTCATACCTCCTATGAAACATAAGAGAGTAATAATCCTTAAACCGCACACCAAAATAATCGCCTCAAGAACATATCAACACCTTGGTTTAGAAGAGATGTCAAAATCAAATCACTTTATCCAACAACTCATTTTCCAAAATTGAGCCACCCTTAGGTCTCTTCCCTTGGACAGAGCTGCCTCCCACTCCCATGTAAGTTATAGAAGCTGCAGCAGGCACAGGAGGAAGCCACACTTCCTAGGACACACAGCAGGGTGGGTGGAGGGTAAACAGAGCTCCTCTTTCACTGTCAAAGACTGAAGTTCCAGGAAAGGAATTTTTTTATTTTTTATTTTTTTGAGATGGAGTCTCGCTCTGTCACCCAGGCTGGAGTGCAGTGGTGCGATCTTGGCTCACCGCAACCTCCACCTCTCAAGTTCAAGTGATTCTCTTGCCTCAACCTCCCAAGTAGCTGGGACTACAGGCATGTGCCACCACACCCGGCTAATTTTTTTTTGTATTTTTTTTAGTAGTGATGGGGTTTCACCAAGTTAGCCAGGCTGGTCTTGAACTCCTGACCTCAAGTGATCAGCCCACTTTGGCTTCCCAAAGTGAGGAATTTGGTTCTAATTCTCTGTTTTCCAAGCCTGAAGTTCAGCCTTGAGCCAGCCTGGAGACAAGGGAGTCTCCATTCCAAGGGACATGGCCCAACATGGGAAGTCAGGGAAAAAGGCACCGCAAGGGACTCTCAGACTCAGCAGCTTCTGTCTACCTCCAAGACATTCTCCAGACCTGCCCCAGTGACCCAAAAGCACGAAAGTGCAACCTGCAATTTCCCTGATGGCCTCTGACCCCTACAGCCTGGCTTCCCCTAACCTGTTCCCTTACCATGCAGCCAAGAGGAAAGTCTTTCAGCCAAAAATACAGTCAGGATATCAAGAGGTCCCCTTCCTTCATCAGGAAGCAGAACAGGATGTGGTCATCAGCTATGATTTCATTCCCCAAGCCACCCCCCAAAGCCAACTCCCAACCCAGAGCTGTCTTCGCACACAGAGGGGTGTGGCCACTCTGGAATCAGGGAAGAGCTTGTGGGGGGGCGGTGAGGCCATGAACTCAAGAGGCCAGGGTGGCAACTAAGCCTGTTGGCAACAAGGGCTGGGACTGCCTGCATCCAGACAACAGAGAAGATAATCCCAAGCCCTGCTGGAAAGGTCACGGGGATGGGGTGTGAAAATCTGCCTTGTTGTCCCTGGATGCTTTGAGCCTAAAGGGCCCATCCAAAAAGAATCACTCCCCCCATGGACTTGCTGCTTTCACCTTGGGGCTGTCTCTGCTGCTGTTGCACTTGTGTTGACGGCATGAAATTCTTTTAACAGAACATGGTTAAAGAGAGATTTCACGCCAGGCGTGGTGGCTCACATCTGTAATCCCAGCACTTTGGGGGGCCAAGATGGGTGGATAACTTGAGGTCAGGAGTTAAGAGTCCAGCCTGTCCAACATGGTGAAACCCTGTCTCTACTAAAAATACAAAAATTAGCTGAGTGTGGTGGCCCACACCTGTAATCTCAGCTACTCGGGAGGCTGAGGCAGGAGAATCGCTTGAACCCAGGAGGTGGAGGCTGCAGTGAGTGAAGGTCACACCATTGCACTCCAGCCTGGGCACAGAGTGAGATTCCGTCTCAACAAATTAATTAATTAATTAATTAATTAAAATAAAAGAGAGAGTTCAATCTTCCAGATAATGAGAAAGCTTTTAAGGCTATGACATTGTAAGTGGAGAGGAAGAAAGAGAATCTAGAAATATTAAGTATGTAAGTGTGTGTATATCATTGATCAGCAACTTAATTTAATAACTAAAAGGCATTGGGCAAGTATGATAGTTGGGAAATAAGAGTTTCCATATGTAAAAAGTGAAATTGTAATAGGATCCTGTGTTGCACCATTGCTACGGGGATATTATGAATATCATCAACCTTGATATGTGTTTAGGTAGCATAACCTAACAGAAGGATTTTAATCAAAGACTAAATAAACATCGCAGTGCAGCAAAGAATATTGCATTTTAAAGTTAATGATTTAAAAAAATATTTAAAGGGTCCAGGCACAGTGAGTGGCTCATGCCTGTAATCCTAGCATGTTGGGAGGCTGAGGCAGGAGGACGACTTGGGCCCAGGAGTTCGAGACCAGTCTGGGCAACATGGTAAGACCTCATGTCTATTTCTTTAAAATAAAAATATTTAAAGGACTGGGCTTGGTGGCTCATGCCTGCAATCTTAGCACTTTGGGAGGCCGAAACAGGAAGATCACTTGAGCTCAGAAGTTCGAGACCAGCCTGGGAAACACAGTAAGACATCACCTGTACAAGCAATTAAAAAACAAAATTAGTCAGGTGTGGTGGCATGCACCTGTAGTCCCAGCTACTGGGATGGCTTGCCCGGGAGGATCACTTAAGCCCAGGAGATCAAGGCTGCAATGAGCTGTGGCTGTGCCATGGTACTCCACCCTAGGCAACAGAGAGAGATCCTGTCTCAACAAATTGTGTGTGTGTGTGCATTTATTTATTTAAAGAAATTCTTCCCACAGATTTTCAAAATACAGATGATTCTTTTGAAAGAGAAGAACTGAGGTTGAAACTTGAGGACTTTGTCAGAGGTACCACAAGACAGAGTGACATAACCATGGTCAAAAAGCCTTGAGTCCCAAGTCACTCCCTGGGCACTTGGTCCCAAATTCTCCTTTAGTCACTCCTCATTTTAAAATGGAAAAAAAAAAAAATGACCTTAAGTTTTTATTTGCAAATCATTTCAAGTTGTTTCACAGTTATACAATTAAGACTACAAGCTCTAACATGTAAAAACATAATTCTTTATTTCACTGATTTTAAGAAACACTATTTTTGACTCTTAACATCTTTGAAATTGAATACATCTTACAATCACAATGGTGTATTGGGGTTTAGTGGTGCCATTTTCTCTGCTTCTTAGTGGTATGCAAAATAGTGGTGCATTTTACAAATGACAGCATATTATGAAAAAGAGTATATAAAAATAGGCTTCTAAATAGCTAAGCTTAGGACTATCTAAAAACTGCTTACGAATTGTTTGGGTAAGACAGAGTATCTATGTAGAATTTTACTGATGATCACACATTCAGTTCAACTCAACCAACATTTTACTGGGCACCTGTTATATGTTTGGAATGAGGAAATAGACCATTTCTTTATGATGCATATAATCTGGGAAGACAGTGGGCACCTACCCACTCAGACAGGGCTGTAACAGCTAGTCTGGCATTATTAATAGTGAAGGATGTGAAGAAATAGACTAATTCTGCTAGGAGAGGCTCTCGGTTGAACCTGGTCCTGACAGGTTAATAGGATTTGGCTTAGCTTAGGAGGATGAGAGGAAATGAACAGGGATAGGAGAGAGTTTACACAAAGAGAAGGACAGAAATTTCCAGTAAAAGAGAAGGGTATAAGCAAAGACTCTGAGGAATGAAAGTATCATTAGCCCAATGTTGCAGCGAGGCGAGTGCATGGGAAAAAGCTGGAGATGATGAAGCTAAAAAGATGGGCTGGGGCTATGGATGCTACACAAAGGAACTGAACATGATTATATTTGATGGGATTACACGATGAGATTTTATTATGGGAGTTACATGATCAAACATAGTTTTCCCTCCTGGGTAGCTTGGAAGAGAAGGGAAAGACTTATTGCAAGCCATCAATAAGTTGGGATGGCCCAACGGGGACAGTGAGTGCCTTGGAGTAGTGAGAATGACAGGTAGGATCACCAGGACTCGGTGGCCACATACATCCTTTGAGGAAAGAAGGAGGAAGAACAAGGAGGCATAGACTTCTCTGAAGTTCCTGGCTTGGTAACTGAAATGGAAGGTGACAATAACACCTTCCACTCTGAGGTATAATCAAGCACCAGATTCAAATTTTATCCCTGAGAGGCCACAATTCACTCACAGTGATCTTACTGGAAATTTGGTGTCCATTCCACAAAGGACCTCAAAAACAAAGGACTGGAACCCACTAGAACAGCAATACAGTTAAAAAACAAAAACAAACAAACAAAAAAAACAACCTTCCTGCCTTAGTATGTTTGGGCTGCTATAACAAAATACCTTAGACTGAGTAATTTATAAACAACAGAAATTTCTTGCTCACAGTTCTAGGGGCTGGGAAGTCCAAGTTCAGGTTGCCAGCAGATTCAGCATCTGATGAGGGCCTGTTCCTCACAGATGGCACCTTCCTGATACATCCTCTCCTGATAGAAAGGGCAAACAGGCTCCTTCAAGTCTCTTTCATAAGGGCACGAATCCCATTTATGAGGGCAGAGCTCTCATGACCTAATCATGTCCTAAAGGCCCCACCGCATGATACTATCACATTCAGGTATTAGGTTCCAACATATGAATTTATACCAACATTCAGAGCATAGCAACTCCCAAAAAACTTAGATCAGGGAGGATATTGGAATGGAGACACAAATAATGGCCAATTCCAATGCAGATTTATGGAACTTAAAACACACACAAAAACAAAACCAAACCCTCTAATTATCCATGAGAGGCCAGAAGTTTCAAACATCATCTCAGCCACACTTTGTATGGACTAAATCAATACCTGTAATAATAAATGGATTTAACAGCTTCAATAATTTAATGCAAAAATAAAAATAGGATGCCTCAGCCTTGGCATCATAAAGTTAAAAAGTAAATCAGATTTGGGTTCAGTCTCCAAAATATTCTCAGGCTGCAGGAAACCCACCATGCAGTTGACTCACACCTTGAACTCACTCTTATTATTTAAATAAGATCATTGGATGCAGGCAATGATCAAAGCTGTACAAATCACAGTGCAATATATCTGCAATGCATAAATAAGCATGCCCAAGTGCCACTTAAACACATGTAGCATTTAAGAACAATCATTTAACTTTTCTGTGAGTGTATAAAATAAGAAGTCAATAGCTTTGCAACACCATGCAGATCTCAGGCAATGCCCTGGTTTATGTGAGTGACCAGACCAGCAAAGGATGAGAGTGGAGCACATGGTGATGGGCACAGAGGGATGGCAAGAAAGACATGGGTTAACTATGGGACACAAGTGACTCGGCCCAACTCTCCTAAGCACCCATTCTTTTTAAAGTTAGGTGGATGGTCTGGAAGTTTTTGTGCTCCCTACGCCTGGAAAGAAGTCCATATTTCTTTAACTTTCTCAAGTCAAAACCCACGGGCATCACAATGGTAACCACCATGAGATTTTTCTCTACTGGGTATTCTTTTTTCAGTACAGGTGATTCAATTAAGGCAAAAGTACCACTGAGCTGGACCCCAGAAAAGTGACCTAAGCTCATTTAAAAGCCGGTGCAAGATATTTTGGCTGTACAACAATTACTGTTCATCCTAGCCAAATGACAAATTGGGAGAGAATAAAAAGCATATGAAGTCATTGTGAATCAGATTTGTTAAGTAGAAGAAAACAAAAATCAAACGGAGCCCATATTCCCCTCCCTAAAAATCATAAGAGGATAATCAGCCTCTTTTAATATAAAGGCAATTCCTGGGGAGTCATGGGAACGTTTCTCAAACAGTGATACATCAAAGTCCCCATGCAGAAATCCAATACATAAAATCACAAAGCAAATCTGTGTCTAGTATGACAGCAACAGGCTTTAAAAGCCTGACATTCACTGCCAAGTAATATCTATGGGACCACACACAAGGCAAGTGAAACAGACACTAGGCTTGCCCTCTATGAATCAATGAGTATACTCCTGTCCAGGGCACTATGATGCAAATGGTTTTATTGGCATCACCATTCAAAAAAATAGTTCTAAGCATGCCCACCCCGAAGAGTATGCCTACCACTGCCTATTTATTTAATGTATATATACATGAAGTACTGTTCAAATACATTATGCACATTTCAATTTTCTGTATTTATATAGCACATAATTTATTTGAACCAACAGAAATCTAAAGGCAAAAGATGAAACATAAATTTTGAAATTTCCTTTCATGCCCTGATGAATTCATCTTGCACATTCATCTGATATTGAAGGCCAGTGCTCAAGGAAATACAGGGCCGATCTGGGACCTACCAAAAAAAATCAGGAAAGGCAACTCGTGGAGAACTCAGGCTCAAAAAACAAACATTGGCTGGGCATGGTGACTCACGCCTATAATTCTATCACTTTGGGAGGCCACAGCAGGCAGATCACTTGAGGTCAGGAGTTCAAGACCAGCCTGGCCAACATGGTGAAACCTCATCTCTACTAAAAAAAAGAAAAAAAAAACACAAAAATTATCCAGGAATGGTGGCGCATGCCTGTAATCCCAGCTACTCTGGAGGCTGAGGCAGGAGAATCGCTTGAACCCGGAAGGCAGAGGTTGCAGTGAGCCAAGGTTGCCCCACTGCACTCCGGCCCCGGTAACAGAGCAAGACTCTATCTCAAAAAAAAAAAAAAAAAATTAGCAACAGATTGTGGAATAGCTTTTTACCAAAGAGGATCTGTTTTCTGCTGATGGCGACTGCTTTTGCAACTAGCAAACCCCACCTGTGTTTCCTCAGTTTCCCCATCTGTACAGTCAAAATATTATCTACATTTTAGCCTTATTACGAAGTCACATCATGTGTGAGGGCCAAAATCTCCCAGAATCTTCAGGAAGGTGGCACATCACCATTAAGGAGACATGTGCTGATATCCTCTGGCTCCTCTGAAATCATCTGGTGATAGCACTAGCGCTCACTAGGGACCACTAAATTCAGCTGTGCTTTTGCAACAACGATAATAACAAATTATCCCTTCACCAGTAGTTAATAAAACTGCACCATATGTAGAAGAAGAAAATTATAAGACAGAAGGGCTCATCTCCACCCACCACAAGTCAAGACAATACTGTGTATTGTGATTCACCAAGATGCAGTAAACAAAAAAACACCTTTCCAACCATAACTGCATTTCTCAGTGTGGGTGATTTCAGACACAGCCAGGGTAAGAAGCCAAGAAATTTCAGTTCTACAGTCTGGAAGAATAAAGGCTAACAATAACAGGCAATGAAAAATTATTTTTAAAAAAGTTATACAAAACTTTTCTCCTCATAGATAGAAAAAACAACAACAACAAAAAAGCTTAATCTTCCAGAAACCTGTCTCTGGCCAGCTTCCAATCCAGAAAGTCACTGCTGATGATGGAAGGAGCTCTCCTTAGGAACTCATATGGCTATGACCTCCCATCTGCATCTGATCCTGCTGATCTGCACCCCCTCCAAAATACACACCCTTCCCTCAAACTCCATGCCTTTATTTATTTATTTATTTGTTTATTTATTTATTTATTGAGATGGAGTCTCGCTCTGTCGCCCAGGCGACAACACAATGGCGTGATCTTGGCTCACTGCAACCTCCACTCCCAGGTTCAAGTGATTCTCCTGCCTCAGCCTCCTGAGTAGCTGGGACTGCAGGCATGCGCTACAACACCTGGCTAATTTTTGTATTTTTAGTTGAGACAGAGTTTTGCCATGTTGGCCAGGCTGGTCTTGAACTCCTGACCTCAGGTGATCTGCCCGCCTTGGCCTCCCAAAGTGCTGGAATTACAGGCATGAGCCACCGTGCCCAGCCGAATTCCATGCCTGTATAACCCTCAGATATTCCTCTTGCCCCAACTGTAGGTTCTGCCCACAGCCTTCTACATGGCTCCATCTAGTTCCTTCCAGACTCTCCTTCTTCAGCACAAATCCCTCTTTCTCACCTCCTGGGATTATCCTACTGATGATCCACCACTTAGGGTCAAAACCTTTCACCCTTATGAGGGCAGCGTGATTGGTAAATGTAACATAGGCTTAGGATCTGAGAGACCTGATCCTAACCTGCCAATCACTGCATCTGTGACCTTAAGCCAGCCACTTAATATCCCTACGAATCACTTTCTCCATCTGCAAAACAGGATACCTGCCTGCAGGTTTGTGCTGGGAATTAAGTGAGGCAATGTATGTAAACACACTTTTTCTTGGTATTTAGTCGGAGCTTCATGAATATTCATTTCTTTCTTTCCTCTTGTGTCCTTCTTCCCCTTGTTCTTCCCCCAAGGTCCCTGAAGTATCTTCTACATCTTGTCTCTTCTATTCCTACCCTTCTAATCCAGCCAGGTCAGGTCACCTTGCTTTCAATTTCCTTTTTTTTTTTTTTTTTTTTTTTTTTTGAGACAGAGTCTTGCTCTGTGGCCTAGGCTGGAGTGCAGTGATGCGATCTCGGCTCACTGCAGCCTCTGCCTCCCGGGTTCAAGTGATTCTCATGCCTCAGCCTCCCGAGTAGCTGGGATTACAAGCATGCGCCACCAGGCCAGGATCATTTTTGTATTTTTAGTAGAGACGGAGTTTCACTATGTTGGCTAGGCTGGTCTCAAACTCCTGGCCTCAGGTGATCCACCCGCCTCAGCCTCCCAAAGTGCTGGGATTACAGGCATGAGCCACCGTGCCTGGCACTTTTTTTTTTTTTTAAGACAAGGTCTCACTTTGTTACCCAGGCTGGAGTGCAACGACGTGATCTCAGCTCACTGCAACCTCCACCTCCTGGGTTCAAGTGATTCTCATGCCTCAGCCCTCCAGGTAGCTGGGATGACAGGTGCGCACCACCACGCCTGGCTAATTTTTGTATTTTTAGTAGAGACATGGTTTCACCATGTTGGCCAGGCTGGTCTCGAACTCCTGACCTGAAATGATCTGCCCTGACCTCAGGTGATCCACCTACCTCAGCCTCCCAAAGTGCTGGGATTACAGGCGCCTGCCACCATGCGCAGCTAATTTTTGTATTTGTAGTAGAGACGGAGTTTCGCCATGTTGGCCAGGATGGTCTTGAGCTACTGACCTCAAGTGATTTGCCCTTCTGGGCCTCCCAAAGTGTTGGGATTACAGGTGTGAGCCACCGTGCCCAGACAAGATTTACTTTAAAGAATTGGCTCATGCATTTGCGAGGGCTGCCAAGTTTGAAATCTGCAAGGTAGGGTTGGAGACCCAGGGAAAAAATGATGCTGCAATTTGAGTCCAAGGGCATCTGGAGGCAGAACTTCTTCCTTCTTGGGGACCTCAGTCTTCTGTCTTAAGATCTTTGACTGATTGGATGAGGCCTACCAATGTTATGAAGGGTCATTTGCTTTACTCAACCCCTACTGATGTAGATGTTAATTACATCCAAACATAACTGACAGCAACATCTAGACATCTAGACTGGTATTTGACCAAACGACTAGGCACCACAACCTACCAAGTTGACAGATCAAATGAACCATCATTCCCCACACAACAGACTTTTTCTCCAGTGCCTAGTAATGCCATCAATATTAGCCAAAGGAAGAAAGAGAATAAAATGTATTCCCACAGAATGTCTACAATGCAATATCCAACAGGTGCTCCTCACAGACTCTCTTCCATCCCACAAGGCCACCTGTCCTGTGCTCTGAAGGGAGGTCAGCTCAGGTGTTCCAGGTAGCCACAGTCTCCGGGGCATGAAGAGGTTGCTGCGAAGAGCGGCAAGTCTTGCAGAATGTCTTCCTTTCCATATATTTCAAGACAATTGCAACCATCCAAGCTTTTGTCTCTTGGTAGCCAACATCATCAAGAGTGGTGACTACCTTTTATTTCAACATGGAAAACTGCATTAAAATATATTTACAGATTGGAAAACACACATATCCAGGAACAATGTGGTAGTTTATACCACAGCTTCTGATTCTTGAAACAGCCCCTACTTTTAACCACCCTCCCTCCCCTCCCAACAAACATAAATTATGGAGGTCCTGGGTACATAAGCTACCCTGTTGGTGTTATTTCTGCTCTAGTCTTGGATCTGAAAGCATCCCCCTCTCCCACCTCTAAGCCAAGACTTCAAGCACACAGCATGGTGAGGGTGGGGGGTGTCCCCAGCAAGTCCTCAATTCCAATGCAGCTGGGCTTAAAGTTCAGCATGAAAGGCCAGCAGTGGGGAGGGAGGTTGGAATGATTGTTCAACAGCCTCCCACTCCCTGCTCATGACTAATGCATCATACTGGCAGAGCATTTCCTCCCAGCTAGTAAGAACTGACAAGTCACATTTAAACCAAACCAATCCCAAGAAGGCTCAGGAGGCACTCAGCCCCTCCAAGCCCTAACTACACCCCTTTCTGAAAATATCCATCTAGAGAGAAAGCAAGCTGAGAGTGTTGGCTTAGGAGTCCTTTCTAACTCTGCTTCTCCACCACAGAGCAGGGAGTTTGAATTTTCAAGGGTCAAAACAAAGAACATACATAGTGGGTAAGCAATTGGTATTCCATTTTGAGCACCAGGGTAACCTGTTAACTTGGGGAAAATCAGTTAATTTCTCTGTGGTTTCAGGTTCTTCCTCAGTAAAATTTAGCACCTAGTAAGGGCTTTAAAAATGTTGGGCTTCACAGAAAAGAGAGCCGTTGGGTATGGTATGTAAAGAGAAAAAACATGATTGTGGGCATCATTAATGTAGAGATTTATTTTTCCAGTAGTGATTTTCCATTCAAAATAGCATCCATGAGAAGAAGGAGGGAAATTAATCAAGTGTATTCACTAAATAGAGCTTGGTGATCAAAATAACATCAGCCTTCTGGTTCTGCGGCTGCCTCACTCGCACAAGCATGGGGAAGGGGGCCCCGCACACGGCCTGAACGCGTGTTGGCACCAGGGTGGCAGCTCTTGAGCCACCTGTTTGGTTCTGTTTCTCTCACTCTGTCCCCACACTCACAGGAACAGCCTGCCATCTGCGCTGCACCACCCAGCACAGCTCGGTTTTCCATAAAGGTAAATAAGATCCTGACGCTAGTTTTCATCTAAAAATTTCCCTTCAATTTATGGCTTCCAGACCTCCATCTCAATTCAACTCAACCCTATTCACTGTCACCATATGCTTAGCACCCACCTTGTGGATGGCATGGTTCACGATTCCACACAGCATGGTAGGACAAGGAAGGTTTAAGACTTCTTAAAGTGTCTTAAAGGGCCAGGTGCGGTGGCTTACGCCTGCAATCCCAGCACTTTGGGAGGCCAAGGCGGGCGGATCATGAGGTCAGGAAATCGAGACCATCCTGGCTAACACGGTGAAACCCCGTCTCTACTAAAAATACAAAAAATTAGTTGGGCGTGGTGGCAGGCGCCTGTAGTCCCAACTACTCAGGAGGCTGAGGCAGGAGAATGGCGTGAAACCAGGAGGCGGAGCTTGCAGTGCGCCGAGATCACGCCACTGCATTCCAGCCTGGGTGACAGAGTGAGCCTCCGTCACAAAAAAAAAAAAAAAAAAAAAAAGGTCTTAAAGATTATTTGGGTGGGTAGCAATGAAGACATGAGATGGGGACCCCAAAAATGTAATCTAAGGCTCAAAAGTTAGGTGCCATACGATAAACTCAGAGGCTATGAAGAGGGAGGCATGCAACTTAATGAAATTCTTTATGATGAACAGTTAACAGGTTATCCTAGTACTCAAAAGGAATACCAATTGCCATAGGACGGTAATAGAGCTGAGAGTCTCTACAATTCAATAGATGCCCTTAACAGGACAAAGGTAAAGAATACACGTACCTTTTGAGAATATGCACATTAGGATTCTCAGGTTCTTGACTCTGATTATTTTTGTTTGTTTGTTTTTTGAGACGGATTGGGCTGGAGTGCAGTGGAGCGATGTTGGCTCACTGCAAGCTCCGCCTCCCGAGTTCAGGCGATTCTCCTGCCTCAGCCTCCTGAGTAGCTAGGATTACAGGCATACAACACCACTCCTGGCTAATTTTTTGTATGTTTACTAGAGACGGGTTTTCGCCATGTTGGGCAGACTGGTCTCGAACTCCTGACCTCAGGTGACCCGCCCGCCTCAGCCTCCCAAAGTATTGGGATTACAGGCGTGAGCCACCGCACCCGGCCAACTCTGAATTTTTAACCTGGATTTGATGATTATTCAGGAAAATAGTATGATCATTTTGGTATACTATTTAATGTATAATCAGAATACTATTGAAATCCTTGGGAAAGGAAACATTTCTATTTCTGGGGGTAATAAGGAGTATTTGGATATACTTTTACCCTAAAATCCTGGTATAGAAGAGAATACTCATTCCAAAAAAAATATGCACACCTCAAAAGGTTTAAACTTTATTTAAATGAACAAAAACAGATAATTTCAAATTTTCGACTATTTATATGTGAAGTGGATGATCTTCACCTAAAAGTGACAGAGGACTTCCCCAACGGAGGCCCAAATCAAAAACAACCATTTTAAGACAGGCAGAAATGACAAAATACATAATTTTTAAAACTCCTGCTTATGCATGAATCATCTGCAAGATAATCCACAAGAGAAAAAGATAATACTTAGGTGCTGACACTCGTGTCTCTTCTATTTCAAATCCCTGGCTGAAGAAGAAACAAAATGAGTCTTCTTATCAAGGGAGTCCAGGGTCCTTTTAGTTTCAATTTGAGATTGGACTGGAATTTTTTTTTTTTTTGAGACAGAGTCTCACTCTGTCACCCAGGCTGGAGTGCAGTGGTGCGATCTCAGCTCACTGCAACCTCTGCCTCCTGGGTTCAAGCAATTCTCTTGCCTCAGCCTCCAGAGTAGCTGGGACTACTACAGGCATGTGCCACCACGCCCAGCTAATTTTTTGTATTTTTAGTAGAGATGGGGTTTCATCGTGTTAGCCAGGATGGTCTTGATTTCCTGACCTCATAATCCGCCCGCCTTGGCCTCCCAAAATGCTGGGATTACGGGCATGAGCCACTGCATCTGGCCTGGACTGGATTTCTGATCTGCATTTCTCAAAGGCATATCCTTGACATCCCTTCTCCTAAACTCATGCTACTAACTCTTCAGGGCTGTTCTAGAGGAACGCTCTAGGGATACATGCACCCTTCCAACTTCATGCTATGTAAAAGAATGGCACTAGGGGTGAGTAAATTAAGAAAATGAATAAAACTCAATTAAAATTTCACATTATATAAAATTAGAGGGTATACTTGAAAACATTATGCTAATTGAATAAACCAGACAAAAGAGGACAAATACTGTATGATTCCACTAATGCGGCGTACCTAGAACAGTCAAACTCATTGAGGCAGAAATAGAAAGGCGGATGGCAAGCTGTTGGTGAATGGGTACACAGTTTTGGTTCTGCAAGATGAAAAGAGTTCTGGAGATGGATGGCGGTGATGGCCACATAACAGTGTGAACGTACTTTCTTTTGAGACGGAGTCTCACTCTGTCACCCAGGCTGGAGTGCAATGGCGAGATCTCGGCTCACTGCAATCTCCGTCTCCTGGGTTCAGGAGATTCTCCCGCCTCAGCCTCCTGAGTAGCTGGGATTACAGGCACCTGCCACAACGCACGGCTAATTTTTGTATTTTAGGTATCACCATGTTGGCCAGGCTGGTTTCGAACTCCTGATCTCAGGTGATCCACCCGCCTCGGCCTCCCAAAGTGCTGGGATTACAGGCATGAGCCACCGCACCCGGCCAGTGGGAATGTACTTAATGCCACTGAGCTGTTCACCTGAAAACAGTTACAATGGCCAATTTTGTGTTTTACTTTAGGGTTTTGAGACCCCAAAAATATAATATAATGCTCAGAGTTAAGTGCCATACGATGAACTCAGAGGGCTATGAAGAGGGAGGGGTGCAACTTAATGAAATTCTTTATGATGAACAGTTAACAGGTTATCCTAGTGCTCAAAAGGAATACCAATTGCCCGTGTGTGACGATACATATATTATGGCAATAAAAACATTAGAGGGTGTAATAATAATAACTACTATTTGCAGGGTGCTTCATAATTTGAAAAACGTTTCTATGTACATTAGATAATCTAATCATCACAGCCACCTGGGTGGGGGAGGGCACATTACTTACTCTTACACCCATTTCTGTGTAAGTGGCCTGTCCACAGCTGAGCGGATGGAGTGGCTTGACTGTCATGAGAACCCAGGTGGGCTTCCTTCCAAACCTGCAGTGCCCACTTCACTCCACCACCCTGCCTTCCAATAACTGTGCATATTTCTGTAGAAATACAGGAATGTTACCAGGTGCTCCAAGAAATATGCATTCTATGGCTAAAGTTGGGCACTCCAACTCCAACAGTAACGAAATGGATTTCACTTTATTTAACCTAGTGTTTTCTAAACTTTCTTAATCATGAAAACTGATTTTCTAAACTGTCTATTGAAAACCTGTGAAAGAGTTAGTGTGTCATGGTGACTACCGTGGGAAATAATCTTAATGAAATGTGCTCAGTTCTACTCCTACAGATTCCATCTACTTGTAATAATCAAGTGATCAAGGTGTTTACTTAATTGGCATTTCCAAATATCAGTGTCATGGCTGGCCAGCTCTACTCTCATCTGGTATTCTTCCCTCTCTAATTGTCTGTCTTCCCTCATCTAAAACTTTCCATCAACCATAAAAGTACCACACATAATAGACCATGAAGAAGGTAATCACTAACCTGACAGACGTCATCCTTGGCTCCTGTACTTGTTACTCACCAAGCATGGATCAGATCAGATCCAACTGAGGGTTTGTGTGTGTGTGTGTAACAGAGAGAGAGAGAGAGAAACAATGAGAGAGAGACAGAGAGAGAAAAACAGACGGAGAGAGAACTGGGCCATGAGAAGTATAATGGTATATATCCTCCCCACCTCAAATCCCTTTTCACAGGCCTGCTACAAATGAGTCAGAGAAAGAAGCAAATATATCACTCTGTGTTAAATAAATGTTATCGGAGGAGGGAGGCGTAGGGCGAACAGGAACACAGGTTCAACAACAATACTTAGATTTGGAGTTTAATATACCTCATTAGCAGTTTCTTCACACTAATGGAAACAAAAACATCAGCAACCACAGACCAAAATTTCTAATCATGGGTTTCTTGTCTTGTTTTGTTATGAACACAGTGCATCCAAAAACCTTTAAGACAAAGCAACAATTTGTTCAAAAATAATTTATAATATGATAGGCATATTTAATTATTGAAAAGACTTCAATAGCTCCTTCTGGGATTCAATTAAAAATAAATGCCCCTCCCCTATGCCTTTCGCAGCCCTCCTTTTTAAGTTGTAAACCTGGCCATGCTACCATGTCACCACCTTCTCCCTTCCATGACATTTCTGAGAAGGCATTAACTGCTGACACTGGCCCAGGCTTCAGTGGAGAAAACACTAAACCTATCAACTGTTATTTCTTGTTGGGACTTGCACTGTTTGTTACGTATGTTCAATTTATAATGGAGTTTGTCAGCTTATTTTGTTTGAACTTGACACAATGGGAAAAGCCCTTACGGGTTAATTATTAATCTTGAAATCTGAAACAGATAATGAACAGGTCTTGAGCAACTGTGAAAGAGACCCAACAGCATTAGTCAAAATAGGAACTGTTCCCAGACGACAGCAGTCTCAAGCCCCAAGGCACGACATTACCCATTACGTGGTAGGGAGTAAGGGATTCGTGCTTGGGGAATGGACTTCAGAGCCAGACAGAATCGGCGGGGATTTTGCCTCTGCTGCTTGATGCCCAAATGACAGTGGAAAGTCACTTCACATCACCAAGCCTCGGTTTCCTCACTGGTAAAATGGGAATAATAAGAGTACATGGAACAATCTGTTGGAAATCACAGTCCGCTGCCTGAGCCACAGAAGTGATCAATAAATGGCAGCCTGGAAAAAACAAAAGGTCGGATCTTTCCTTACATCTGCATGTTGATTGGTCATCATAATCTCCAGTCTCCTGAGCTGACAGAGCTTGGATGTTGTCCTTGCCCAAATCTCATATTGAAATGTCATTCCCAGTGTTGGAGGTGGGGCCTGGTGAAGGTGACTGGATCACGGGGGAGGATTTCTCATGAATGGGTTAGTACCAGCCCCCCTTGGTACTGTCTTGGCGACAGTGAGTGAGTTCTCGTGAGATCTATTCATTTAAAAATGTGTAGCACCTCCCCACTCGGTATCTTGCTCCTGCTCCCCTGACTCCACACTCTGCCATGAATGGAAGTTTCCTAAGGTCTCCCCAGAAGCAGATGCCAGCATCATGCTTCCTGTACAGAACGGTGAGCCAATTAACCCTCTTTTCTTTATAAATTACCCAGTCTCAGGTATTTCTTTATAGCAATGCAAGAATGGCATGAGCCATAATAACTGGAATTTTTCAAAAAATAAACAAGTATGGAAAATGCTCTCTGAAATTAGTGCCTGAATTCACAGAATCTCATTCCTTATTGATTACAATGAAAACACACAAACTCTTTCATGGCCAGAGGAAGGCACAACATAGAACAGAGATGGGGGCATCCTGAACCCCTCGTCAATGATAAACGTCAAGGATAAGAAGCGTCAATGCAAAGGACCACTGACTTGTAAAGTAATAATACATCAATTCTCTAGCTTCTTCACATCTTTACTACGAGTTTTTGCAAAAGATTATTGTTGCTAAAGATTAAAGTCACAGACAGTTCATCTTCTAAACATAAGTAACTACTGTTGACTAAAGATGAAAAGAAGCAAAAATGTAAGGATCTTGGAAAGAACATTGCCAATGGCAAACATTATTTATTGCTCCAGAACTTATCAGAAAGGCACAAAGCAAATCAGAGTTACCAAATAGAGATACGGTAAAATGCTAATTCTATAATACTTAGATTTTAAAAGTCACACCTTTGAGGCATAATCAAATTCCAGCTATCTCATGGTAGGAGGTGCCAGTAGTAAAATGTATTTGCTGCTAAGTTGACTCAAGAAAGGCAGCACCAAAAACATGGCTTATAGTAGACAACCCCCAGTTATGTATGAAAGTAACAGTAAGGATGAAACTGCGTTGTGAATTTTGGAGCCGAGTGAGATTATAAGATGTGATCACTTTTTGTTAACAACCATACACAACAGCTATTATGAATATTCCCAGTGCTTAGGACAGGGGCGAGAATGGAAGTTGTATTAACTCGAATACAGATGTGCTATCCTCACGAGTTTTCCTGGAAGGATCCAGACCACAACAAGGCCAGGAAGCCAGTGGCCTGTTTCTAGAAGGCCTAATTCCTAAGAACTAGATTAATACAGTGGAATTTAAAATTCTACAATAAAAACCCTGGGTTCAATTTCTCATTCTTCTCTAGATTCTCTTAATAACAGCCCATAACTATGGAACACAGATGAGGGTATTAAAACAAGACACCATTGGGATTCTACAGCACAAAGGTAAGACCAGACAGGAATTACATTCTAGGTAAATTAATCAAAACATAGAATAAATAGGTAGTTATCCATCCATGCAATCTAGGTGGGATTTTGGCTTAGAGAATAAAAACATTATTCAACATATAATGGAGGCCAGGCACAGTGGCTCACACTTGTAATCCCAACACTTTGGGAGGCAGAGGAGAGTGGATCACCTGAGGTCAGGAGTTCGAGACAAGCCTGGCCAACATGGCGAAACCCCCTCTTTACTAAAAATATAAAAATTAGCTGGGCATGGTGGCACACAACTGTAATCCCAGCTACTCAGGAGGCTAAGGCAGGAGAATTGCTTGAACCCAGGAGGCAGAGGTTGCAGTGAGCTGAGATTGCGTCATTGCACTCCAGTCTGGGCAACAAGAGTGAAACTCCATCTCAAAATAAATAGATAAATAGATAAATAAATAAATAAATAAATAAATAAAATATATATAATATATATAAAATGTGTGTGTATATATAAGTGTAATACATAAAATATATATGTAATATATACAAAATGTGTGTGTATATATGTGTGCGTATATATATGTGTATATATAAAACATATATAAAATGGAGATGTAAATAGCCTGCAATGCTATCCAGAGTCAATTTTAAGTTACTTTTTGTTTCTCTAAAATTGTATTTTAATTTAAATTACAGGGCCAGTCTGAATTCTGATAAGAAATTCACTTTTCCTCAGGAGAAAGAAAATGTTTTCATGGCATTGTTAAAAAATGTATATATCTCCACTTTTTTAAGGGTTAAAAATCACTTTAAGTAACTGTCTTATATAAAATTAAAACTTTACAACACAAAAAGAAACCACTTCCAGTATACTAGTCTTGGTAATATGAATATATTTAACTATCATAACTTCAAATGCAACATTTCAACCTTGAATGTTTTCACATTGTTTTGTTTAAAAACAAAACCCAAGAAGTCTTAAGGACCTTCAGATTCCAACGCAAGAGCAACACATTAATGCTGTATTAATGAATGCTGTCTTTGACATACGGCAACCCCTCATTCTCTTCCACGTAAAAGGCTCTAGTGCTACAACATAATTGCCAAAGTAGAAGCTGTTGTGTTGTTTAAGTTCTAAGAATGAGCTGGGCAAGAAGACATTGCTTCCACTTAGTGTAATCCATGTTTTCACACTAACTCCAAACGCACAACACTACACCACAAAAGCCAGGATGCTGCATAACGGCCAAGTCTGCCTTCCTAAACATCCAAGAGATTTTCTTTTCAAGGAGACTAGACTGCTTTCACTGCTTTCTGTAGAAAAAGATGAATTATTTCACACAGATTCTGGTAAAGACAGTCTCAGGAAAAGATCATTATGATGTAGACTGCCATTTTAATAAAATTAAAATCTATCTATATTTTCTGGAGCTATTTTCCTAATTGATGTTCCTTGAAGATTTTAAAATCTCCTGAAACAGCAATTGGGAGGCCCATTTTACTGGCCAATATATAATTCCATTAGTAAGGCAGACTAGCAAAGAATAATCATATCAATTTCCTAATCAGCTGCAGCCATGCTGAATTTGAACTGGCAAACTCTGATGTGTAAGTTGCTAGCTGTGATCTTCATATCACTAAAACGAACAAGATACCATTCTAACAACTTTACACAGACATAGTCTAGGAGACATTGTTCTGCCATGGTCACAGTAACAAAAAAGTGGTATAAAATCAGTTACTTTATAAATACTGATAATTTGCAGCAATAAGGAACAGGACATTAAAAAAAGTAAATTTTCCCATAGGACACCTATGACTAGGAACTCTTCCTAAGAGAAGCCAAAGTTTTAATTATTCAGTTTCACAACTACTGTACTGGGTTACCTACTCTAAGAAAGAAAAGGTGCTCTACAGAGGTTTCCCACACACACAAAGAATCAGCATTAATTGAGCATGATCTCTGTCATTCACAGATCTGGCAGATTCATTAACTCATTTTAAATGAATAAGGCCAACAGGATGCGGGAAGGTGTGGCTGATTGAGTTCCAGGGCTGTATCTCAGCTTATTGATGGCACCCCATTAGGAAATTGAATACAAAGAATTGGTTTTTTTTTTTCTTGTAATGTTGTCATATTTAAATAACTTTTGAACTTAAACCTTCTGGCTTACAGGGCAGCATTGTCTTCATTATAATTAGCATCAAAATGATTTATAATTTTCAAAACAAAAAAGAACTAGACCTTTACAAAAACACCCTCAGGGAAAAAAATCACCAAAAGAAAACAAAAAGTGGTCGGGCATGGTGGCTTACCCTTGTAATCCCAGCACTTTGGGAGGCTGAGGCGGGTGGATCACCTGAGGTCAGGAGTTCGAGACCAGCCTGGCCAACATAGTGAAACCTTGTCTCTACTAAAAATACAAAAATTAGCCAGGCGTGGTGGCATGCACCTGTAATCCCAGCTACTCAGGAGGCTGAGGCAGGAGAATTGCTTGAACCCTGGAGGCGGAGGTTGCAGTGAGCCGAGATCGCACTACTGCACTCCAGCCTGGGCAATAGAGTGAGACGCCATCTCAAAAAAAAGAAAAGAAAAGAAAAAGAAAAAGCAAATGAGATAGTGAATATGACATAGCTCTGTCCCAAGGTTCTACTTTCAAAAGCAACGAAATAGAAGATGCTGGCTTGGTGGGGCTTCTGAGGGCTCTGGCCTTCATTTGGCTGTGAGAGCTACACACATGTTCATATACTTCATTTACTCCTCTAGCAAAGAAAAAGTTCTTTTTCCAATTTTCTCAGAAACTCCAGGCCAACTTAAAGGTTTCCTATCTAAGTTAGTATCAGAGGCATAAGAAATGGTAAATATAGCAACCATGCAAATAATGTGTAGTTAGAGGGAAGGAAAATGAAGAGAAGGAAGAAAATAAAATTAAAAAGTAAACGACAAAATAATCTTGGAAGCTTTTGTCAAAAGGGAATCAGGATACACAGATTAAATCCCAGTCTGAAGTTTGGAAATGCTCTTTATTCATTGGAAGCTATCAGGAAAAGCTGCTTTTAAGAAATCCATCTTACAGCCTCAAAATTAGGGGCCCAGTTCAATTCCACTCAGCCAAACAAGTACCGTATGCCACAAGTAAGAGCACCGTGCTAAAATATGAACGTGGTTAAGAATCTTTTTAAAATGTGGTTGTGGTTGCTGAAAATTCAATAAGACAAAAAGTGTTTTTCAGTCTTAGTAAATCCTGACAACAGATTAGAATATTGTATCATTGGTATGTCTTGAATTTTTTATTTTTGAGACCGAGTCTCACTCTATCGCCCAGGCTGGAGTGCAGTGACACACCCAGTGGCATGATCTCAGCTCACTGCAACCTCCGCCTCCTGGGTTTAAGCGATTCTCGTGCCGCAGCCTCCCAAGTAGCTGGGAGTACAGGTGCCCACCACCATGCCCAGCTAATTTTTGTATTTTTAGTAGAGATGGGTTTTCACCACGTTGGCCAAGCTGGTCTCAAACTCCTGACCTCAAAAGATCCACCCGCCTCGGCCTCCCAAAGTGCTGGGATTATAGGCGTGAGCCCACCACACCCAGCCCATTGAATTTCTAAATTCACGGAACTCCTGTCTCCAATAAATATCTTTCATCACACTGTTCTGTAGTAACTGTATATGTGTGCAAGAGACAGACAGACAACATTTATAAAATAAATGGTAAAAATTTAAAATATTTTGCTCAACAAAGATGTGCAACCGGAAGTGTTCATTCGGCCCTCACTCCACTAAAATGCTGACTTTTAAAAAATCTATCTATAAACAATGTTTTAAATTAAATTTGGAGCCAACAGTTTTCACTGATTACTTTCAATGTGATAAATGAGAATAAACCATATAGAAAATTAGATGATACCGAATAAGCGATTGGTTCTACAACTGGCCAAAAAGGCTGGATCTCAGGACTCAGCAGCAAGGGGGTAGCAAATGGATTAGGGAAGGAGCGATGGGCATTAACTCTGAAATAAAAAATAAAAAAAAATAAAAAACCAGTTCTCAGCCTTTTTCCTTCCTTACAGGACCTTGGATGAGAATTTTAAAACAATCTCCAAAGGTTCCACTGATAGCTGCCCCTCACGGGGGCTCACCTCCTTCTCTCTCACCCACACCTCTCTTTAAAAAGCTGCCCTCCTAGCTCCCTGGAAATTTTATCAACAGCCAGTTGCTGAGAGAAAAGTGATTACGACATTTTCAAACTGGGGTTTCAACATGACTGAACCCCTCCTGAGTCTTTTAATAATTTGTATGAGAATTTGCCTGGAGGCGCAGAGCTACCCTTCTGTGCCAGTTTATGAATTCTAAACAGGCCTCATTTTTTCAATTTAGGCACAAAAACAATTCTCCCTAAAACCTCCAGGAAAAAAAAAATGTCTATGGCTTATTTAACCCAACCTAACCACAAGATATACTTTTTTTAAAAACGTGGTGACTGGAGCCAGAAGGTGTCTGCTCACGGGGTTGACTACCATGGTGGTGTCAGAAGCCCCAAAGGGCAAGTCCCCCAGGGGAGGAACCGCCAGTGTCCTCACAATCCAGGCAGAGCACAGGATGGTGGCACACAACGAGACAGAGGAGCACACTTGAAGGGGTGCCTACAGGCCAAATCAGGGACAATTCGAGTACCAAAATAAATAACAGAATGGCCTGGCAACCCACCAACCTCATCTCTACAAAAAATTTAAAAATAAGCCAGGCATGGTGACATGCACCTGTAGTCCCAGCTATTTAAGAGGCTGAAGGAGGAGGATTGCTCGAGCCCAGGAGTTTGAGGCCGTGGTGAGTTCTGATTGCACCACTGCACTCTGGGTTGGATGAAAGAGCAAGACCCTGTCTCTAAAAAAAAAAAATCAATAAATAATACTACTAGCAGATTATAACCCACTGAATAAAATAGGAAACTACAAGTCCATATAGAGAGAAACAAAATTGGAAATCTGATGAGACAGAAGAGACTTATATAATTTCAAAGTATCCCCCCACAAAACATTTACTAACATTTCTTTCCTTCACAAAGAGGAAAAGAATAACTTCACAAGTGGGAAGGTTGGCAATGCTGTCTTAACCAAGTGGCCAAGGTGAATAGACAGCATCAGAAGTAGGACAGGCCAACTTCGGGAGCACTCAGAGAACACACAGGAGGAGGACACCCTACATCGTGGCCTGTGATGTGTCTGCCAGTGATGCAACGATCCAATGTGGAGTGAATCGTGAGAAAACATCTGGGCAAACCAAACTGAGGGGCATTCTACACAACAACTTGCCTGGACTCTTCCAAAGTATCAAGGTTGTAAGTCCAGGAAAGACTGTGCAACTGTTCCTGACTGAAGGAGTCTAAAGACACGAGACAATCATGTGCAAGGCATGATCCTCCACTGGAAACCTTCGCCGTTTTCCAGCGCCCCGACTGACTGGCAGGAATGGGTCAGCTCATGCTGTGACTCTGACCCCTGTATGGTGGCTGTATAGAACAGTGGCCTTGAAAAACACTAATGTCTTTGGTAAGAGCCAAAGACATTTGGTACTCTCGAATGATTTAGAGAAAATAAAATTCTTCATACTGCATTGCATCGCCAACTTTTCTAGAAGTTTGTGTCAATTTCAAAACAAAAACAAAATCTTAAACCCGACGGCTGATTTATTCTTAGTTATGTATACAGGTGAAAACAGATAATGATAACTGATATAATGAAATGAGGCACAAATTACCACATCACTTATTCTACTAATGTGAGAATTAATGACAATGTATAAAATTTGCTAATTTTGTATTAGAAAAAACAAAAGGCCCTTTAGCCACATGGGTTAATGTGCTCTTCTTGTCCCCACCAGAGTATCCACACCCTCAGCCAGCAGGTTGTGCAAATTCAGGGCTTTGCTCTGTCTTTTCATGCCAAGCCACTCTTATGACCATTACCAACCCTCTGAGTACACGGAGGGCTCAGAAACACCTCGTGCATCCAAGAGTCCCAGGACACCATCCAGAACACAGCCAGAACTAAGGAACCAAATAGGAATCCCTGTCAGGTCTTCTGCTTTCAAAGGCCATGCTGTCAGACTGAACAAACACATGGGTTCTAGTCCCGGATCTACCCCGGAGAACTCTGTGGCAGTATCACACTGGGCCTTGGTTTTGCTATCTAGAAATTGGGGAGGTGGGTGCGATCATCTAATTCTGATCAACTCCATCAGCATTTAATAAAGGTCTCCCCTTTTGCCAGGTCCTGGTTCTGTCTTCAAGGAGCTCAAGTCTAGCAAGGAGGGGCTTGCAAACAGATGCCTCTGGACAACTGAGGGGTAAGGGGAGAGGGGCCATTATCTCATTAGACGGCACAGGCTCCATCCTGTTCAGGAAGAAGACACTGGAGAGGAGGGAAGGTTACAGGAAGATGGAGAATCTCAGTTGAATTTACAAGATAAAAAATAGAGGTTTCCCTAAGTGAAATAAAAGGATGGGGAGAAGAGAGCCAAGTTACTTCAATCAGAGTCAATACTACACAATGGGCTGGGTGCGGCAGCTCACACCTGTAATCCTAGCATTTTGGGAGGCCAAGGCAGGCAGATCACTTGAGAAACGAAATCGGAATCCCTGTCAGGGTTCAAGACCAGCCTGGGTAACATGGCAAAACCTCATCTCTACAAAAACTACAAAAACTAGTTGGGCGTGGTGGTGTGCACCTGTAGACCCAGCTATTCGGGAGGCTAAAGTAGGAGGACTGATTGAGCCCAGGAGGTGGAAGTTGCAGTGAGCTAAGATCGCGCCACTGCACTCCAGCCTGGGAGATGGAGTGAAATGTCATCTCAAAACAAAAAACTAAAAGCTGCACAATGGTTCGTCTGCATGACCTTAGGCAAGGTAGGTAACCTCCGTCTCATTTCCTCGTTTGTATAAGGAAGATAATGGCATTATCTAACTCATCCTTGGGAGGAGGGTTAAATGTTTTCATATATTCTATATGCCTATATATTTTATATATTTAATATTTAACCTATATTTAATTATTAAATCACTAATATATGGTTTATATTATATATTAATTACATATAATTATTTTAAACATTTCATAATTTAATCTACATTTACTGTATTCTAAATGCTTCAGTCGCCAGGAATGTTTACTATAGTATACTCTATAAAAGGACCTGGCACATTGTATGCACGCAATAAACGTGTGTTGTAATTTGTTATGATGATATTGATAATATCCATTATAATTTGGTGTGATTCGGGAAGGGGATGCAGTGTGTGTGTGATGGGGGTGGGAGGGTTGCAGCAACTCGTGCAACCAGCTAATGCCAGATGAGCCAGCTGCCAGAGGCCAACAGACGCCAGGACAAGGAGTTTGAACTCAATTCTGTCAATAATGAGCGTCATTCTGTTGTAGTCCCTATGTACAGCCTATTGATTCTCAATTTAACAAGTTTAGTTATCTGGTTTGACAGCCTACAGCAAACTAAAGGCTGGGAGTTGGGGGGGTTAGTGCTGATGCAGAGGAGGAAACAGGGATGAAAAATGAAGCAACTATAGGAAGCAAATGCAATTAGCTTGAAAACTTCACCATTCTTGACCTTACAAGCTCAATGACCTCCACCTCACCAAATCTCTGCACGATATACCGATCAATTCTGTGGGAGGGGGAAAAAACTGACTAAAGATCAATTTAGAGTAATTTAACATATTCTGTCGAAGACGACTAGTAACAGATGAAAGGTTTAAAGGTCTTCCAAAATTAAGCTGGGTGCGGTGGCACAACCTGTAATCCCAGCACTTTGGGAGGCTGAGGTGGACAAATCACCTGTGGTCAAGAGTCCAAGACCAGCCTGGCCAACATGGTAAAACCCTGTCTCTACTAAAAATACAAAAATTAGCCGGGCACGGTGGCATGCACCTGTAATCTCAGCCACTTAGGAGGCTGAGGCAGGAGAATCACTTGAACCTCCGAGGCTGAGGTTGCAGGGAGCCAAGATTGCACCACTGCATTCCATCCTGGGCGACAGAGTGAGACTCCGTCTCAAAACTAAATAAATAAATGAATAAATAAATAAAACGAAACTCTTGCAAAATTATTTGAAAGGTGAAAAGCTTTTAAACTTATTGGGAAAAAAATCTTTCAGCAGGAAGAGTCATGTGCCTAGAATTCTAGAGTCCTAGACTGGAGAGTCTGGCTGGCGTCCTTCTGAAAAGTCATGAGAACGCTTCACAAATGAAAAAAATGAAGATGTGGCCTACAAGCCCTGGAAACCTAGGATCAGTGAGAAACTCAGGACAAACTTAAGGGCATCTCTGAAGTCAGCATAGATCCCTATAAGAAACTATATGAAAAACCCAAATCTGATTTCAACTAAAATCCATCATGCGTGACCAGACATTCATTCTGGCTCTCTGAGCTGGATATAAAGACATCATCAGGCAAAGAAGAAAAGTCTCCAGCATTTTAAAAAGTAAAAAACCCAAATCCCCTTCTTTCCCATCTGTGAGAAGCTCATAACCACCTAAGGCAAAAATAAGTCCAGAAATGCAAATCAAATACCCAGCTACCAAGTGAAGTAAATTGCACAGCTAATGTCTTCCTAATAGATACACTTCACCTTAAGATTAAGTTTAAATACCCAACAGTGGCAGAGATGCTAAATCAATTCCTTTTTCACCTGGGAAGTAAGGAAATGTACATTTCCAGGCCCATCACAGCTATGTGGGGGCCACACGCCTGAGTTCAGGCCAGTGAAATGTGGGTGCAAGGAATGATGGCCACTTCCAGACTCTGCCCCAGTCACGTCCCTGGAAGGCCTCCAAGCTCTATCTCTAGTATTCCCTGCACACCAAATGCAGAGAAGCCAGGTGAGGATTCTGAGAGCTTAGAACCAACTAGATAGAGGAAGCTTGGGTCCTTGTATGACCACATGGCGAGAGAGAAAGCAGTCCCCTCCCACAGCCAGCCAGCTTTGGCCTGTGACATAGGCAGTAAGTAAACCTATAAATCCATGAAGCCACTGAAATTCGGGGTTGTGCGTTACAAGAGTCAGCCAACCTGGGTGAAAAATGGCCTTGGGTTAACGAACTTTTGTGAGAATCTTCTAGGTAGTCACAAAGCTACCAAAACCACTCCAATAAAGTCTGGGAAATTTACCCCCATGGAGGTTAAACTAATTTCACAGACTTACAACCTGGACACACCTGATTCCTAAAAATCCAGGTCACTCGCTGTCTTTCAGATGCAGAAGGTAACCACTCCCTGATGGAAAACGCTACCTACTGCATTTCCTTCTACTACCAATTTGGTGACCCCAAAATGACAAAGCAGACAAGTTAGAAAAGTGCTCTTGTTAGCGTAGCCAAAAACCCTAAAGGAAAGGTTACACAATGCAGGATGAGAGAAGAAGGATGGCACTAACAACCGTCATTGAGGAAAATCATTTAAGGCAGGATGTCAAAATGTTTATTTCTACAGCAAAGCATAATTTGCATTTTCGGATATTTACATTTAGCTCAGTGACTCGTGCAATGCAATCCTCTGACAAAGGGCTGCATTCCAATTTTTCTTAAGAGAAAATAGAGTGCAAACTTGTCTTAGCAAGTCAGCAACACCTGCATTGGCTTGGCAGGACTCTCTCACGATATGTAAATAATGAACTGCCAATAAGCTCGTTCCAGAACAAAGGAGAAGAAATTTGATTCCTCTCCCTGATGTCTCTGCCATCAGGAAATGGTTTTTTTGTTTGTTTGTTTGTTTGTTTTGGTTTTTTTTGTCAAATTTGGAGGAATATTGTCAAAACTGCTAACTCAAGGAGGAACAAAGACCCTCCAAAGGGGAGCAGGAGGGCCTGGATTGGGCTGCCAGTTTCCTAAAAAGGGGATGGACTTCAGTTTGGGAACAATTCATATTACTAAGAAATTGTCTTCTCTAAGACATTACCCAATGAAAGACTAAAGCTTTAAACATTTAAGTCAAATCATTTCAAATATGCCCACCATGGGTTCCAGGGATTATGGCCCAAACAGAATGGGAGGTGATTTATCATCACCCTTGTCCAAATAATTTCCTGAAGACCATCTGACACCTGGGTCTAAGCAAAAATGCCAAAACAGCTCCATTTCTGCCACATTGGAATGTATCAAGTGTGTGATGAGCAGTCCATGAATTGAGGGGGAGAAGAGGATTCTCTACATCTCCTCACTAGCCTATTTATGCCTGGTACTTACTTCTACAAAAGTCTCTAGTACCCACTTCTTCATACAGACTGAGCAGTGATTGAGAATTTAACCTCTGCGGCCAGAAAGACGATGAGAGGTGTGATAGTTAATACTGAGGGTCAACTTGATTGGATTGAAGGATGCAAAGTATTGTTCTGGGTGCGTCTGTGAGGGTGTTGCCAAAGGAGATTAACATTTGAGTCAGTGGACTGGGAGAGGCAGACCCACCCTCAATCTGGGTGGGTACCATCTAATCAGCTGCCAGCACGGCCAGAATAAAAGCAGGCAGAAGAACATGGAGGGGACTAGACTGGCTAAGTCTTCTGGCCTCCATCTTTCTCCCATGCTGGATGCTTCCTGCCCTCGAACATCAGACTCCAAGTTCCTCAGCTTTTGGACTCTTGGACTTACACCAGTGATTTGCCAGGGGCTCTTGGGCCTTCGGCCACAGACTGAAGGATGCACTGTTGGCTTCCCTACTTTTGAGGTTTGGGGACTCGAACTGGCTTCCTGGCTCCTCAGCTTGCAGAAAGCCTGTTGAGGGACTTCACCTTGTGACAGTGTGAGTCAATTCTCCCAATAAACTCCCCTTCATATATACATCTATTCTATTATTTCTGTCCCTCTAGAGAACCCTAATACAAGGGAGTTAACCACACTAAACATCAGTTTTTCATCCATAGATGAGCTTCCTAATAATGACCCCCTCCCAGGTGAGCCATGAGAGTTAAGCACATAATACTGGTCTTGGAAGGGAAACAATATAACAGGTGAGTTAGCGTCATTAGTATACGCAGCATGTAGTGGCAGATCCCTTACAGATCATGGGAACATGAGGAATAATGAGATTTCAGGAGTTCTAAAAAAGACCCTCCTTGTTCACAAAACACTTTCCCTAACCAAAAATTTCACTGTTTGATTTTTAAATTATTTCTCTTCTTAAAAAACATACATACACCCAAAAGGAAAAAAACCTGAGCCTTATCCATATGAAGGTGTTTTCACTGAATCCATCCATAATAATAGGGTCACTTTACAATGAGCAAACTGAGGCTTGGAGAGGTCAACTATATGGCCCAAGTTCTCGAAAGTAGCTGAGTAGAAATGCCAACGCAGGTCCACTTGCTCTTAAGTTCATGCTCCTTTCCCAGAGGATTCTGCTAGATACAGTAACTGCATTCTCCCTAAGGGAAGGTTTTTATAGCCAGACAGAATGACGGGAAGAAAAGAAAAAAGAATATGAAAATAGGAAAAAAGGCGAATGAAAGAGGTTAGGTTATGATACAGAAATGTGTGCCAGGGGGCATCCTTTTAACAAAAGTCAAGCCCTCTGAGACATAGCTCAGCAATCTTCTCCAGCCCACATCACACACAACCCTTAAATTACGGCAGCTACTCACCTGCCTGGTGCAAAAAGAATGTTTCTGTGCATAGTGTGTCCAATATATTATTTAATAAGATACGACAAGCCCAAACATTCTTCTTGCAAATTGTTCAGAGTGGTGCAGAAGCAAAGTTTTCATGTGTAATTTTCTTTTCTAAGAATGTGAATACATTTATTTGCAGCAGGCATTTGCTTTTAGTATACTTAATAATCCTGGAAATTCAGTATGTTTCTTTCCTTAAAAATCAACGTGATACCTACAAAAAGTACTTCCGGAGGGGGATGGGGGTGGGGAAGAGTACACCAGGAAAATTGTTTAGCTCTTTGTGTGTTTTTTTTCCACTACATTTACTTTAATAACAAATCCTTGCAGTTGAGTTTCAATGTTATTCTGAGTCTTCTGGGAGGCTCCCATCTGGGTTCCAAATAATCACCATTTGCAACATTTGTAGGTGAACAGACTGTTGGTTCGCAATATAGAGAAAAGAAAGATTGTTCTTTTAATGTCATTCATGATATGTGGGGGCAAAATAATTTATTAAGAAATTCAGGAGTTCAATAGAGCACACTTTATTTTTTTTGAGACAGTCTTGCTCTGTTGCCCAGGCTGCCATCCAGTGGCGCAATCTTGGCTCACTGCAACCTCCGCCTCCCAGGTTCAACTGATTCTCCTGCCTCAGCCTCCCAAGAAAATGGGATTTGCAAGCATGCACCTCCACACCCAGCTAATTTTTTGTACTTTCAGTAGAGACGCGGTTTCACCATGTTGGCCAGGCTGATCTCAAACTCCTGACCTCAAGTAATCTGTCCGCCTCGGCCTCCCAAAGTGCTGGGATTACAGGCATGAGCCACTGTGCCCAGGACACTTTTTTAAAAAAGATTAAACAGATGCTTTTGAAACAAGGCCAGAGTGCCCATTCACTTAGTTAATGCAGTCAGAATGGACAACTTAACAGATTCTCAGAAATCCTAATGGCAGTGTAAGATGTGATTCCTGCATGGTAGACAAACAGTACAACTGCTACTAAGAAGAACAATGCTTATGGAAGAATTACGCTATGAATTTTACATATAAAAGCTCATTCAGTCTTCCCAACAATCCAGAGAGAAAAATATCATTATTATCAGGACCATTTCTCACTTACAAATGAGAAAAGTAAGGCCAAGGAGGAGAAGTCTCCCAAGTGAAATGGTTAACTAGTGGCCAATCACACTGATCCTTGGCGAGGATATTTTTTTTTTAAGTTTTACTATCACAGAAAATCAGAACATTCAGCAGATTTAAGCTCGCTGATATTAGAGGTATCCTGAGAATAACTGTGGAAAAATGATGACTGGCAGTAGGATATATTATATAAAATGTTAGTAAGCCCACTAAACTCTTTGACCCTACCTATGAAGAAGAAAAAGGGCCAACATAGTCAAAGCATATAATGAAAAGAAAGCAAATATTTCTTTAAATTGCTCCCACTGCCCTAAATATATAGTAAAACAAGCTGCGCATACATCAGTTTTTCTTAAACAGGGACCCATATTTTTATTTCTCAACCCCAGTACACACACATAATAGCTTGGTTTATTTTTTATCCTATTCCAATATATATTTTTTAGAAATATTGGCTGCAAACCACTAAAATTATTTTATAAACTCCCAAAAGGTTTCAACCCTCAGTTGAAAAGCGCTACGCAGACGGAAATTACAATTTTGCACACGGAGCTATTTGTATTTTTAAAACGTGCATGCTTGTAAAGGGTAGGGGTCACACAGACTTGCTAATTTCAGCGCTTCTGCATAGGCCCTGGGAATGGACCCAGGACAAGGATGCTTAGCACACGATCCCTGGAGGACTTTCAAAGGTATCTGAACCTTCTGGAATTGAGTGTAAAAATTGTGTGCAGGGACGTACCTACATGTGTATAAAGAGCAGTTCCATGGCTTCTACCAGCTTTATAAAAGTGGAGTCCATCCAAGTTTCACGTATTTATTTATTTAACTACTTTAAGTTTTTGGTGAGAGTCGCCAAACCTTGCATCGAAACCACATTTTGGTTAAATATAAATAAAATCAACATGCAATGAGGCTGGGCGTGGTGGCTCACTGTAATCCCAGCACTTTGGAAGGTCATGGCGGATGGATCACCTGAAGTCAAGAGTTGGAGACCAGACGGACCAACATGGTGAAACTCCATCTCTACTAAATACAAAAAAGTAGCTGCGCATGGCCGGGTGCGGTGGCTCACGCCTGTAATCCCAGCACTTTGGGAGGCCGAAGCGGGCAGATCATGAGGTCAGGAGATCGAGACCATCCTGGCTAACATGGTGAAACCCCTTCTCTACTAAAAATACAAAAAAATTATCCGGGCGTGGTGGCGAGCGCCTGTAGTCCCAGCTACTCGGGAGCCTGAGGCAGAAGAATGGCGTGAACCCGGGAGGCGGAGCTTGCAGTGAGCCGAGATCGCGCCACCACACTCTAGCCTGGGCAACAGAGCAAGACTCCCTCTCAAAAAAAAAAGTAGCCAGGTGTGGTGGCACATACCTGTAATCCCAACTACTTGGGAGGCTGAGGCAGGAGAATCACTTGAACCAGGGAGGCGGAGGTTGTAAGTGAGCCAACATAGCGCCCCTGCACTCCTCCAGCCTGGGCAACAAGAGCAAAACTCCATCTAAAAAAAAAAAAAAAAAAAAAAAAAAAAAAAAAAAAAAGGACAGGCGCAGTGGCTCACTACTGTAATCCCAGCACTTTGGGAGGCCGAGGCAGGCGGATCACGAGGTCAGGAGATTGAGGCCATCCTGGCCAACACGGTGAAACCCCGTCTCTACTAAAAATACAAAAAGGCGGGCGTGGTGGCGCACGCCTGTAGTCCCAGCTACTCGGGAGGCTGAGGCAGGAGAATCACTTGAACCCGGGAGGCGGACGTTGCAGTGAGCCGAGATCGCGCCACTGCACTCCAGTCTGGGAGACAGAGCGAGACTCGGTCTCAAAAAATAAACCTGCGATGAAAGGAGATCATCCCAACCATGATGACCCTGAAATTGTGTCACAAAACAAAGAGTGGCAATACGGCCGACTGTCAATAACCTTCACTCATTTCTTCTACATATTGAGTGCTTACCAAGGGTGATCCACTGTATTAAGATTCTGGGTTAAACTGGAAAAGGAGGAAGTTAAATGACAGGTACCCTGATGTCCTCTGCAGTGTTCTGGTATAATTACACTACAATTCTGAAATCCACAAAATTGAAGATTGTCACCTAGCTATTTCCTGCCTCCCACAGAGAAGCTGCCAGAATGCTCTGAAAGAGGATGAGTTTAAACCAAAAATCGTATCGTTTTATCACTGCTTGCTCCCAATTAACAGCCAAAATATTTCAAGGAAAGGTTTATACCGATTGAGACAATGGTGAGATGTAGCCACCCTCAGATGAAAAGGCATGAGCATTTTTCATAAAGGAGAGTATTTTGTGAGGGCTAAATCAAAAACTGCATTTCCACTTGAAAGACCATTAAAACACTAACGGTGCATTCTTCTCCTCACCCTATGGTTGGGACACAATAAACTCTGTCACTAAGAAGTAATCAGGACTGTGTGGTTTGACCCTTATCGGATCTAAGGTGTTCTGAGCCAAGATAGGATTGTGTGATGGGCATGCCTATGCCTCTTGTTTCCTTCCACATCAAGGATTCACAACTACAGCAAACTTCCTGGCCTCTCTGAGCCCTCAGGATGGCTCTGGGAAGGTGAGTCATTGATATCAACAGAGGAGAGAGTTTGGGAGAATGACCCACACTTGCCTAGATAAAACCCTTCTATTTCACTTGCTTAGGAATCCAGGCCTCTGGGGAACTCAAGGTTGGACCACCGTGGATCGTGAGGTAACTGGAAAGATCCTGCCCCCCAGGAGGGAGGCCTGTTATCCAGTGCCAGGTCTGCCTAGGTGGGTAAGTCTACCTAACTCAAATGGCCAGGGATGTCCAGGAAACCTATATTGCTGTACCTCTGAGTCACAACCTCAAATCCTATATTTACCAATAATAAAGCTGAGCTTTTGGTCTCCACTTGCTGAACCCTTTGTTTGTCTCAGTTGGTCTAGAAATTAAGCAGGAAAAAGAGCTTCTCAAGTCCCTGTAAGCTCTGTCCTCTCCATCTTCTCAATTTCAAGTGGATTGACGACACTTAAAACACTGCTTGGCCGGGCATGGTGGCTCAAGCCTGTACTCCCAGCACTTGGGGAGGCCGAAGTGGGTGGATCACCTGAGGTCAGGAGTTTGAGACCAGCCTGACCAACGTGGAAAAACACCGTCTCTACTAAAAATACAAAATTAGCCGGGAGTGGTGGCACATGCTTGTCATCCCAGCTACTTGGGAGGCTGAGGCAGGAGAATTGCTTGAACTCGGGAGGCGGAGGTTGTGGTGAGCCAAGATCGTGCCATTGTACTCCAGCCTGGGTAACAAGAGTGAAACTCCATCTCAAAAAAACAAAAAACAAAAAACAAACAAACATAAAACACTGCTTGGCCGGGCACGGCGGCTCATGCCTGTAATCCCAGCACTTTGGGAGGCCGAAGTGGGTGGATGACCTGAGGTCAAGAGTTTGAGACTACCCTGGCCAACACAGTGAAACCCAGTCTCTACTATAAACCCGAAAATCAGCCGGGCATGGCAGCACGCACTTGTAGTCCCAGCTACTCGGGAAGCTGAGGCAGAAGAATCCCTAGAACCCAGGAGGCAGAGGGTGTAGTGAGCCGACATCACGCCACTACATTCCAACCTGGGCAACAGAGTGAGACTCTGCCTCAAAAAAAACCCCAAAAAACAAACAAGAAAAACCCCACCACTGCTTAACTCATCTGTGACTTTCCAATTTTAGGACAAAAGTACATGTGCCTACTTGATGAGACAACTATAGGTCTTATTCATATTCTCAGGCAGCCCCAACACAGCAGAGAAGTTCCTAGAAATCAAAACATAACTAATGACCCAGCTCAACAGGATTTCAAAATGAGGATATTTTTCTTTAGGTTACTGCACAATCACAGAATAACAGCAGCTTTGCAGAGTGAGTTAAACAGTAATTTGGGTACAGCTCCCAGGTCTTTGCAGAAAGAGGATCAAATTCTTTTTTATTTTTTGAGACAGTCTCAGTCTGTCACCCAGGTGGGAGTGCGGTGGCACCATCTCAGCTCACTGCAACTTCTGCCTCCCAGGCTCAAGTGATTCTCCCACCCAAGGTTCCTGAGTAGCTGGGACCACAGGCACACGCCACCACACCCGGCTATGTTTTGTATTTTTCATAGAGACAGGAGAAAGGGTTTCACCATGCTGGCCACGCTGGTTTCGAACTCCTGAGCTCAAGTGATCTGCCTGCCTCAGCCTCCCAAAGTGCTGGGATTACAGGCATGAGCCACCATGCCCAGCCACAGGATAAAATTCTGTCATTCAAAGTGAATTTCCAAAATAACAAATATCAAGGGTGAGTGTCCCAAGACATTCCCACAGCCTAATAAAATCCAGGATGAATTATCAACAATCTGATAGTTAGTCAAGAGACTCTACTCTGTATATAGAGCATCCAAGAACCCAAAATCTACTGGTTCCTACTTAGATTTTCTATTTACGAATCTGATTAGCAAAATCTGTCAATTTTATCATGGTAAAGCCAACAAAATTTACTACTTTGGAAATAGTCCTTTTTGGCTTTGAGTCTGGGAGGGGAAAAAATGGAAAGAGTTCTGCACATAAATCTTCCTGATGTTATTTTGTCTTTATCTTGATAATGTTACTAGAAAGATAAAATCTGATTCAGCCTGGTTTCTCATTCAGGATACTTCCTCCGTAACACAACATTACAAGATGCCCTTCGAGTTGGTGGTTTTTGTTTTTGTTGTTTTATACAAAGACAGGGTCTCGCTCTGTCACTCAGGCTGGAGTGCAGTAGCGCAATCACAGCTCACTGCAACCTCGAACTCCTACGCTCCTGAGACCCTCCTGCTCCAGCCTCCCGGCTGGCTACAATTACAGGCCTATATCACCACGCCCAGCTAAACCTCTGAGTTTTGAATCAAATTTTTTTGTGTCTCCAGCGCATCACAATTGGGCCTCAGTTTCTACTCATTTGGCTTCCCATCATGAAGTACAGCATAAAGGTTGCCAAGCCTCTTGTTTCTGGAGCTTTACTTTCTGCTGTGCAACAGGCTAAACGCCCAGACAGTAACTAACCAGCCTTGAGAAGGGTGAACTGATAAAAAAAAAAAATACATGTTCCAAAGCTGCTCAACTGGTGTACAAGTGCATAGTTGAGTCCCCGTTTTCAATTCTTTTGGGCATATACGTGGAAGTGGAATTGCAGGGTCACATAGTAATTCTGTTTAACATTTGGAGGAAGCAGTAAATTCTTTTTCACAGTAGCTGTGCTATTTTATGTTCCCACCAACAATGCACAAGGGTTCCAATTTCTCCACATTCCTTCCAATACTTTATTATTTTCCATTAAAAAAAATTACTATAACCTGGCTGGGCACGGTGGCTCATACCTGTAATCCCAGCACTTTGGGAGGCCAAGACGGGTGGATCATGAGGTCAGGAGATCGAGACCATCCTGGCTAACACAGTGAAACCCCGTCTGTACTAAAAATACAAAAAAAATTAGCCGGGCATGGTGGTGGGCACCTGTGGTCCCAGCTACTCGGGAAGCTGAGGCAGGAGAATGGCATGAACCCGGGAGGCGGAGGTTGCAGTGAGCCGAGATCGCACCACTGCACTCCAGCCTGGGTGACAGAGTGAGACTCTATCTCAAAAAAAAAAAAAAAAAAAAAATTACTATAACCTTTCTAGTGAGCATAAGGTGGTACCTCACCATGGTTTTGATTTGCAGTCCCCTACAGATATTGAGCATCTTTTCATGTGCTGATTTGGCTATGTGTATATTTTCTTTGGAGAAGTGTCTATCCAAGTCCTATGCTTATTTTTTAAATTACATGTTTTGTTGTTGTTGCTGAGTTGTTTCATCACTGTTTATAGCAGCATTATTCACAATAGCCAAAAAACTGAAACAACCCAAATGCTCACTTACAGATGAATAAACAAAACATATGTATATATACACCTATGCTTACATGTATATAAACATATATATAAAAGATACATATATATATCATCAACCCAAAACAGGAATGAAATTCTGACACATACTACAACGTGAATGAACCTTAAAAACACGATGCTAAGTATGATGTATGATTCCACTTAGACGAGGTACCTGGAATAGGCAAATTCATAAACAGAAAGTAGAATGGAGGTTACCGGGGCAGGGAGGTGGAGGATGAGAAATGGGAGCTATTGCTTGCTGGGTACATTTTCTGTTTGGGATGATGAAAAAGTTCTAGAAATAGATCATGGTAATGGTTGTGCAATTGTTCACTTAAAAATGGCTACAGTGGTACATTTTATTATAGATATTTTATCAAACGCAAAAAATTCACTTTGTACTTCTAAATATCATTAGTCAAAAAAAATCCACAACATTACAAAAAATAATGGCTTTGGTCAATGATGGTTGAGTCTGAGGTCTCCAAGGCAGGAATGAGCCAGAAAATGGCATTGAGGATATGTGGTATCAGAAGCTTAGGACAACCCCAGCTGCACACTGACCAGTGAGCAATGGGAGGTGACTCCCTCTACCTCTCAGAGCCTCGCTAAATGTGGAATTGAAAAAAAGGAGAGTTGGGCTGGGCGCGGTGGCTCACGCCTGTAATCCCAGCACTTTGGGAGGCCGAAGCAGGCGGATCACTTGATGCCACAAGTTTGAGACCAGCCTGGCCAACATGGTGAAACCCGTCTCCACTAAAAATACAATAATTAGCCAGCATGGTGGCACACACCTGTAATCCCAGCTACTTGAGAGGCTGAGGCTGCAGAATTGCTTGAACCTGGGAGGTGGAGGCTGCAGTGAGCTGAGATCATACCATTGCACTCCAGCCTGGGTGACAGAGTGATTCTGTCTCAAAAAAAAAAAAAAGAGATCTGGGTACAGTGGTGTGCACCTGTTGTCCCAGCTACTTGGGAGGCTGAGGCAAGAGGATCACCTGAGTCCAGGAGTTTGAGGCTACAGTGAGCTATGATTGTGCCACCGCGCTCCAGCCTGGGCCACAGAAAAAAGGGGAGGGGGGGATGACCTGAGAGTTACAGGACAGATAGAGGAAATTCCCTATGTGCTTAGTGCAGGGACTGGCCAAAGAAGCCATTCAGCATCAGCAGGCCTGCACCTCCGCCTCAGACTCAGGCTCCTCCACATAATCTGAGGCCGGTCCCCATTGCCTTTCCCATGCTCTACTGTTTGTTTGTTTATTTGTTTTTGAGATGGAGTTTCGCTCTTGTTGCCCAGGCTGGAGTGCAATGGCGCGATCTTGGCTCACTGCAACCTCCGCCTCCTGGGCTCAAGCGATTCTCCTTCCTCAGCCTCCAGGGTAGATGGGATTATGGGCACGTGCCACCATACCCAGCTAATTTTGTGTTTTTGGTAGAGACGGGGTTTTGTCATGTTGGCCAGGCTGGTCTCAAACTCCTGACCTCAGGTGATCCACCTGCCTCGGCCTCCCTAACTGTTGGGATTACAGGCGTGAGCCACCACACCCAGCCTCTTCTGTGTTTTAAAAATAGTTCAGGACAGAATTTTAAAAGCAAGTAAAAATTGCTCCTTATAACATAAGAAGCCAAACTAATTGAAACTTTAACTCTCCTTGACAGCCTTCAAAAACCATCTCAGGCCAGGCACGGTGGCTCACATCTGTCATCCCAGCACTTTGGGAGGTGGACAGATCACCTGAGGTCAGGAGTTCAAGACCAGCCTGGCCAAAATGGTGAAACCCCATCTCTACTAAAAATACAAAAATTAGCCAGGTACGGTGGCGGGCACCTGTAATCCCAGCTACTCGGGAGGCTGAGGCACAAGAATCGCTTGAACTTGGGAGGCAGAAGTTGCAGTGAGCCAAGATCGTGCCACCTGCATGAGACTCCATATCAAAACAAACAAACAAACAAAAAAACAAAAAAACCAACTCAGCAGAGAAAGAAATAAAAATCTAGAAAGAAATCATCTAAATAGGAATAGTGAATACCTTTGATAGTTTTGATTGCCATCTTTTTGCTTAGCCATATATTCTAGTGTTCCTATAATGAATATGCATGATTATCTAAGAATATCATATGCAAAAAGGAAAGAAAATACTAGCTTGGAGTCCAGCTTCTCCCAAGTCTCCTTGCTCCTTCTTCTCCTCCTGGACCACAGTCTTCCCTCTCACTCTGTGTGTTACATCTGCCTCATAATGATGGGGAGGACAATTCTAGCTCGTATTCACAAAGGTGTACCTGTGGAGAGCACTCCTGTAAGTCATGACACACGTAAATTCATGTCCTACTCACGATACCTCTATGGGGGGGGTGCCATCATCTGCCATCTTATAGGGGAAGGAACTGAAGCTTGGAGAATGACAGCAACTTGCCCCCTGGGCACCCTGCTCGCCTGTGACAGCCCTGGCTTCAAACCCACACTGAATCCTGAAGCCAGTCTCTTGGCCTCAACAACCTGGCCCCTCCTGTGGGTGTTTCTACTTTTGCCACTGCCTGTCTCTGTGTCACGATGCATTGACTTTTCTGTCACCTCCGCCACACTGTGAAGCAGGGGCTGTGGCCCTACCCGAAACAGCTAACCCACAGTCTGTCCACTGAATTGAGTTATGGCTGAATATTAGGTCCCAAACGCAATGACATTTTAAACCTATCTACACATGCAATTGTATTTCTATTTCCACAAGGGGGTCAAGCAACCACCGGTCACTTCAGCAAGGCGGGGCCCACTTCATGGTTTTCGCACAGAACTCCCGCAGGTGAGACAAAGCGCCCCTCAGGGAACTCGGTTCCTTGGTGGAGTCCATGGTAGAACGCTGTAGGTGCACTTCAGGGCTCCACAGCCAAAGTAAAGAAAGATGAGAGGCCGGGCGCAGTGGCTCACGCCTGTAATCCCAGCACTTTGGGAGGCCGAGGCAGGTGGATCATGAGGTCAAGAGATCAAGACCATCCTGGCCAACATGGTGAAACCCTGTCTCTACTAAAAATACAAAAATTAGCAGGTCATGGTGGTGCCCGCCTGTAGTCCCAGCTACTCGGGAGGCTGAGGCAGGAGAATTGCTTGAACCCAGGAGGCGGAGCTTGCAGTGAGCCAAGATCACGCCACTGTACTCCAGCCTGGGCAACAGAGCGAGACTTTGATTCAAAAAAAAAAAAAAAAAGAAAGAAAGTGCATGAAGCCATAAAAAAAGTGGTGCTAAACCAGTCTGAAAAGACTACACATTGTAGGATTCCAAGTATATGACGTTCCAGAAAAAACAAAACTATTTAGAGACATCAGTGGTAGGCCAGGCGCAGTGGCTCATGCCTGTAATCCCAGCCACTTTGGGAGGCCAACGTGGGCGAATCACTTCAGCCCTGGAGTTCAAGACCAACCTGGGCAACAAGGTAAAACACCGTCTCTATAAAAAATTTAAAAATTAGGCTGGGTGTGATGGCTCACGCCTGTAACCCCAGCACTTTGGGAGGCCGAGGCGGGTGGATCACCTGAGGTCAGGAGTTTGAGACCAGCCTGGCCAACATGACAAAACCCCGTCTCTACTAAAAATAAAAAAATTAGCTGGGTATGGTGGTGCAGGCCTGTAATCCCAGCTACTTGGGAGGCTAAGGCAGGAGAATCGCTAGAGCCCGGGAGGCAGAGGTTGCAGTGAGCCGGGATCACGCCTCCAGTCTGGGTGACAGAGTGGGACTCTGTCTCAAAAAAGAAACAAACAAAAATTTAAAAATTAGCTGGGTGTGGTGGTGTGTGCTTGTAGTCCCAGCTACTCAGGTGGCTGAGGTGGGAGGATCACTGGAACCCAGGAGTTCAAGGCTACAGTGAGCTATGATCACACCACTTCATTCCAGCCTGGGCAATGGAAAGACCCTGTCTCAAAAAAAAAAAAAAAAAAAAAAAATCAGTGACTTCCTGGAATTAGCAAGAAAAGGGAAGAATTGGTGGAGCACAGAGGATTTTAGGGCAGTGAAACTATTCTGAATGATACTGTAATGGTGGGTACAGTAATGGCTGCTTGACCCCCTTAAAAACAGAACAATGACTGCGTGCGTGGATACGTTTAATTCATTGCGTTTGGGACCCAACATTCAACAATAACTCAATTCAGTGGACAGACTGTGGGTGGATACTGTCAAGGAGAATCACTTGAACCTGGGAGGCGGAGGTTGCAGTGAGCTTAGATGGTGCCACTGCACTCCAGCCTGGGCGACGGAGAGAAACTCTGTCTCAAAAAGAAAAAAAAAAAAAAAATTTCATTTGGTGCCTGCTTATGGGCAGAGGGATGCTGTCCATGATGGTGATAACAACAGTAATAGTAATTGACACTTGTAGAGGACCTACTATAAGTCAGACACTGAAGAAGTTTCTTAATTTTCTAACAATTCTTTCAGGAAAGTACTTGTCCCCATTTATAAATGAAGAATCCAAAGCACAGAGAACTTAGGCAACTTATCCAAGGCCACACAGCCTATAAGTGATGGAGCTAGTGATTTGTATTCCCACAGTGCTGCTCTCAGCCATCTTTTCTGCCTGCACCTTTCAGACAGCTGCCTCTAGCCTACCTCTGAATTCTAGGATTCCATCCACAGGGCCCCTAACATTGCCAAAAGCAAAGAGATTAACTGCCCAACTAGAATATGTGACATTCAGGCTGGAGACAAAGATTTTGGCTTGATTTGGTTTCCAAACAACAAAATCATCTCTTTAAATATTTCAAAAATATTTAAGAAATATTTTGGTGGCCGGGTGCGGTGGCTCACGCCTGTAATCCCAGCACTTTGGGAGGCTGAAGCGGGTGGATCACAAGGTCACGAGATCGAGACCAGCCTGACCAACATGGTGAAACCCCATCTCTACTAAAAATAGAAAAATTAGCTGGGCATGGTGGCACGCGCCTGTAATCCCAGCTACTCGGGAGGCTGAGGCAGGAGAATTGCTTGAACCTGGGAAGCGGAGGTTGCAGTGAGCCGAGATTGTGCCACTGCACTCCAGCCTGGTGACAGAGCGAGACTCCATCTCAAAAATAAAATAAAATAAAATAAAATAAATATTTTGGTAATGTTTCCCTGTACTGTACCCAAAGTACAGGGAAATGGTGAATACCTACTCCATACCAGCATCCCTCAGTAGGGCCACAAGGGTAAACAATGAGTACACCAACACTATAATAACCAAAGGAAAGAACAGAAGTATTTTTTTACAGGCCAGGCACGGTGGCTCACACCTGTAATCCCAGCACTTTGGGAGGCCGAGGCAGGCAGATCACTTGAGCCCAGGAGTTCGAGACCAGCCTGGACAACATGGCAAGACGCCATCTCTACAAAAAAAAAATACAAAAATTAGCCAGGAATGGTGGTGTGCAGCTGTAGTCCCACCTACTCGGGAGGCAGAGGTAGGAAGACCACTTGAGCCTAGGAGGTTGAGGTGCGGTAAGCTGTGATCAATCATGCCACTGCACTCTAGCCTGGGTGACAGAGGGAGGCCCTGTCTCAAAAAAAAAAAAAAAATTAGTTTTTACAGTTTCATACTACTAGAGAAGAATCATGGAAAGATACATTCTCATAGAGTATGTTTTTAGAATTTACTCAGAAGGGGCCAGGTGCAGTGGCTCATGCCTATAATCCCAGCACTTTGGGATGCCAAGGCAGGTGGATCACTTGAGGTCAGGAGTTCGAGACCAGCCTGGCCAACATGGCAAAACCCTGTCTTTACTAAAAATAAAAAAATTAGCCAGGTGTAGTGACGCTCACCTGTAATCCCAGCTACTCGGGAAGCTGAGGCATGAGAAGCACTTGAACCCGGGATGCAGAGGTTGCAGTGAGCCAAGATGGCACCACTGCACTCCAGCCTGGGCGACAGAACAAGACTCTGACTCAAAAAAAAAAAAAAAAAAAAGAATGTATTCAGAAGAAGGTTCATCTAAAATAACATAAATATTCATCATGTATCTGGGGAAATATAGATATGTTTCTACCTTTTAAGTCAAAAAGCTGGAAAGAAACCAGCCATCAGTGAGTTAAGAGGTGTCACACGGAGGGCGCATTGAAGAACCCACACTTTTCAATATTTTTCCCCTATACTGTTTACTTTCACATGCAACTGCAAATAAAAGCAGTAGATATACTACACACTGGCATTTTAATGGTAATACTACCATTTTAAACATTTAGAAATTGTTTAAAATGGAGCTAAAGACATTACATTTAAAATTGAAGAAGAGCATCCCTTTGCAAACCAACCGTGTTTCTCATGCCCTCCAGACCCTCCAGACCCTGCTGAGGCCTCTGCTTTTCCACTGTCAGGCAGAGTCCCCCTGTAGAAAAACTGCTGTGCATCTGAACACCCTGACCCCAGCAAGACCCCAACTCCCCTCCTGCAGGTGAGCCACTGAATTCCTCACCTATTAATGACATGTCCTGATTTTGTTTTGGTTTTGTTCTGTTCCATTTTTCTTATAGAACGCCCCATTCTCTAGGAATGGAGTTGAGCAGCTGCCACTCTGTCCTCTGATCAAAGTCATGGTCCTCTCTGTCTTTCTGTTGTCCCAGTTCACCTGAGAGACTTTCTGGGAAGAGACTCTTAGAGGGAAGGGGAGTACCATGCCATTCATGGAGAATTCCCAATGACCAGCTTGGAAGGCAGCTGAAATTTTCAAAGGAACTTCCTGCCTATCTGTATACCAAACTAAAAAGATAGAAAGAAAACCAAACAGCTTTACCAGTTAACAATACCATCCTTCAGTGCACACCATCAGACTCCAAATAATCCATATGAAGTGGTAAAAGCCCATGAACTGGAAAGAAAGAAGGCTTCTGCAATGACAACAACAAAAAGATAGGGCAAGTCCCTAGTATCTCAGGGTATTCCCCACGCCCTGCAGATGTGCGTGATCACACACTTCCCACCAGGTAATACTCGGGAAGTATTTAAGATGCTAGATGAAAGGCATTTGTTACCCAGGGGCAATCCCTCTAAGTTTCTTGCAGTGGTGATTAAAGCGATTGCCCTCCATCCCTTCCCTACCTTCCAGTGATGTGAGGTTTAATTAATGTGCACTTGGGGTTTTAAGATCCCTAGATGAAAAGAGGACCAGATGTGAAAGTTATTATTATTTTGTTCAAAGTAGACGGGTATACTAACATCTGTGGGCAAGTTTACCACACGCCACTTAAAACAGGCTAACAGGGTCATATGCCAAAACGTTCAGGTTTGCATTTTTGAAAAGCTCAGAGATCTGACAGATGCGTTCTGGCCGTGATTTAACATGCGGCTCCAGTGAGAAGGAAGCAGATATGACAAATGGTTCACTTATTCCAGAACTAAAACCCCAGAGGAGCAGCCTGAACCAAAAAGGGAAGTGATCAATGGAAAAGACGGTCAAATCTGCTCACGGGCAAGGCAAGGGGGCAACACAGAGCATGTGCAGGGAGGAGGAGCTTTCTGTTTGGAAGGTAAATGAAACATTGGGCTGCAGAGAACCTGAAATTATCTTCAAGCATTTTTTAGCCACGCTTGAACTCATTCTAGAATTCATCAGCTAAGTACCCTTATAGGATAAAAAGTCCCTTTCTTCATCTTCTATAAAGAAAGAGATCTGTGGGCTGGGCGCAGTGGCTCACGCCTGTAATCTCAACACTTTGGGAGGCTGAGGTGGGCAGATCATTTGAGGTCAGGAGTTCGAGACCAATCTGGCCAACATAGCAAAACCCATCTCTACTAAAAATAGAAAAAAATTAGCCTGGTGTGGTGATGCACACCTGTGATCCCAGCTACTTGGGAGGCTGAGGCATGAGAATCACTTGAACCCAGGAGAGGCAGAAGTTGCAGTGAGCTGAGATGTGCCACTGCACTCCAGCCTGGGCAACAGAGTGAAACGCCGCCATCTCAAAAAAAAAGGAAAGAAAAGAAAACAGAAAAGAAGAAAAAAGATTTGTGCCTAGAGAAGTTGCAAAAATAAAGACCACCCCACCACCACCCTGCACCAGTGGGATCCAGACTGTGTGAGCAATAAGAAAGTCTAATCGATGCCCAAACACGGGCTTACTGAGAACCATGGTCCACATGAAATGGTGCGTAGTCTCCTCCCAACGCAGCTGTCAGGGAGAACCTATGGACCTAAACCAGATCGTGTCTCCCTAGTCCTACCCACAACCCTCAAAGGCTTCCCATCTCACCAGCAGTCCCGCAGACCCTGCCCTGATGACCCTCCTCTGTCTTCATCTCCTTGGCTCTCCCACTTTGCTCTTTCCACCCAAGCTTCCAACATGCCCAGCCCAGCCCTCTGCCCTCTGCCTCGATGCTCCCTCTGTCAGCACAGGGCTCGCTTCCTCAACCCCTTGCCATCTTGGCTCCAATGTCACCCATGCAGTGGGGCCTTCCTAACTCCCCTATGTTCAAAAGCTCAAACACCCAACACTTCCTTGCTTCAAGGGCCTCCACTGTAACAATCACCTTCCCACAAGGTACATGTTGTAACTACAGTCGCCATTCCCTATCCACGGGTTCAGTATCCATGGCTTCCATATCCGTGGACTCAACCAACTGTAGATCAAAAATATTCAAAATAAATCAAGAAATGATTGTGCCTGTACTTAACACGTACATATTTTATTTTATTTTTTGAGACAAGGTGTCACTCTGTCGCCCAGGCTGGAAAGCAGCAGCACAATCACGGCTCACTGCAGCCTCAGCTTCCTAGGCTCACATGATCCTCCCACCTCAGTCTCCTGAGTAGCTGGGAACACAGGCACACGGCACCACGACTGGCTTATTATTATTATTTTTTTTTTATTTTGTTCTAGGTTCTGGGATACATGTGCAGAACGTGCAGGTTGGTTACACAGGTATACATGTGCCATGGTGGTTTGCTGCACTGATCCACCCGTCATCTAGGTTTTAAGCCCCGCATGCATTAGGTATTTGTCCTAATGCTCTCCCTCCCCTTGACCCCCACCCCCTGACAGGCCCAGGTGTGTGATGCTCCCCTCCCTGTGTCCATGTGTTCTCATTGATCAGCTCCCACTTATGAGTGAGAACCTGTGGTGAATTTTTCTATTTTTTGTAGAGATGGGATCTCGCTATGTTGCTCAGACTGGTCTCGAACTCCCAGGCTCAAGTGATATTCCTGCCTTGGCCTCCCAAAGTGCTGGAATTACAGGTGTGAGCTGCCATGCCCAGCCCAGACATTTTTTCTTGTCATCATTCCCTAAACAATACAGTATAACAACTATTACCTAGCATTTATTTTGTTTTAGGTATCCGGAGATGATTTTAAATGTGTGGAAGGATGTGCCTAAATTATATGCAAATGCTATGCCATTTTCCAAAAGAGATTAAGCATCTATGGATTTTGGTGTCCTCAGGGCAGGGAGGGGATGTCCTGGAACCAACCCCCCACAGATACGCAGGGACAACATCTCTTGATATTGTCTGTATCCAGAATGTCAGTTCCCTGAGGGTAAGGATGCTTCCCAGCCTTCTGCCCTATTGTCTCCTTACTACCTGCAACTGAGCACGTGAACGCAGTGAACACACAGATGCTGACTTCAAAAGTCAAAGACAACCCGCAAGAAGAAACGGTGAGGTCGGCTCCCAGAAAAATCCTCGTAACTGCTCACTTTCGTGCTAAGGTGCCTGTGCACACAGTCCTGACGACTCTTTGTGGGAAGGGTGATAAGACTGAGGCAGGATTTGACCATTTCTGGCCCCCAGGTCACAGTACATTCAAATACGACCAAATCCCTGCTGTCCGTAACCACCCTTGATGCAGGAAAGTGTGGCTAACACGGCATCTACCATATGAATCAGCTCACCAGAAAATGCATCCTTAGTGTCCACAGCGCAACACATGGCCAGAAGGAAGAAAACAGGAACGTGAAGTCAGTGCTTTCACAGCTATGAAGCCGCCAGGGAAAATCCCATTCTTAGAGTATCAGAGCCTCCTGCTTGATGAGGGATTCTCCCCTGCTGCCCAGTGACTGCTGCCCAAGCCGACAGGCTGCAAAGAACTTCAAGAAGTACTATAGGTCAAAAGACACTTTACTAGGTGTCATGAGTAGAATGCAGTGCTGTGTCTCCTCAATTTGGTTTGAATGTTGTTGCTGTTTCATACCATTTTATAGAGCAGTTTAAGGTTCACAGCAAAATTACGCAGAAAGCACAGAGATTTCCCGTATACCTCCTGCCCCACAGGCACAGCCTCCCGACTACCAAGATCTTTCAAGAGAATGGTCTGTTTGTTGCAATCAATAAACATATATTGACACATCATTATTACCCAAAGTCCATAGTTTACATTAGGGTTCAGTCTTGGAGCTGTAGATTCCATGGCTTTGGATGAATGTATAATGACATGTATCTACCATCACAGTCTCATACAGAGTAGTTTCACCACCCTGGGAGCACCAGTCCTGTGTGCCCTGCCTGTTCATCCCTCTCTCCTCCCTAGCCCCTGGCAACCACCTTGATGGTTCTTCCATGTTCTTTCATGACTAGCTCATTTCTTTTCAGTGCTGAATAATATTCCATTATCTGGATGTACCACAGTTTATACATTCACTTACTGAAGGGCATCTTGGTCGTTTCCAAGTTTCCAATAAACCTGCCATAAACATCCGTGTGCAGAGTTGTTTTTGGTTTTTTGCATGGTTCTTTGTATTTTTTGTTTGTTTTTGTTTTTCTTTTTTGGGGGACAGAGTTTCCCTCTGTTGCCCAGGCTGGAGTACAGTGGTGCAATCTCAGCTCACTGCAACCTCCTCATCCCAGGCTCAAGTGATTCTCATGCCTCAGCCTCCCAAGTAGCTGGGATTACAGGCGTGCGCCACCATGCCTGGCTAATTTTTGTATTTTTGTGGAGATGGGGTTTCACCATGTTGGCCAGGCTGGTCTCGAACTCCTGACCTCAAGTGATCTACCTGCCTCAGCCTCCCAAGGTTCTCTGTATGTTTTTAATAGCAGTTTGGTGCGGGGAGACACACCGAAAGAGAAATGAAAAGAATGACCTTAGTGAGTTAGAGACAAAATAGACTTCATACTCTCCAAGAAAGTCCCTCTTTCTAAGAACACTTTTGAGAAGTTAAATTTGGCAAAGAATTCTAGTGTTAGTTTTATATACACATGCATCCATTTCTAATACTATGATTTTTTTTCAAGCACTTCAGATGGATTTATAAACTCGGAAAGGTAAAATGTGATTCGAACATTTTCTTTTGTCCCTATTAAATAAACATGTCTGTGAAACTTCGCTGTAGATTCCATTATACTTAGGCTGTGTTTTCCCAACTGGTAATACCAGCCCACGTGTTCTCTGAGGGATCCACTGTTGTGACATACAGAGCCAGTGCTAAAAAAACAAAAATGCTGGGTTGAATGCATTTCAAAGATTCAACCAAGTAGTCAACGAAGATGATGACAAACTTTAAAACAAAGATGCCTACAAATTTCTGGACACAGGAGTAGAAATGAATTATGAAAGTAAGCATCCATCCCACCAATTATGTCTCAAAATCCATATATAATTATTAAACTGAAGTTGCAAAACTGTAGGCATCTCAAGGCAGATAGGTTCATCCCTTGGAAAAGGGGAGCTCACCACATCAAACACAGCCTGCAGGCCCATAGGCCCAACCAGCCACAATGACTCCCAGGGGAAGAATGAGGAAGGAGGATGTCCCAGAACCCAAACGTGTCTTAAATGTTATTCCAAAAGAAACTACTTCTCAACTATCTCTAAAATCCAAATGCATTCCTGGTAGGACAGAGCCTGCCCTACCACACTCCTGAGGACTGGGAATCTCCGGCTATGCCACACCAGCTTGAAACATCCAACCAAAAGGCATTTGACCAGGCCTTCCATTGGACAGCACTACTTTCCTACTGAGGGCTGACATTCTGCAGATAAATTTCCCAAATCCTGTATTTACCACTCTACGTATTCCTGGGCACTCACACCCACTGCCATTTGTGAGTCAAAAAGAGGGCTGGCAAGGAAGCCTGGTGGATACACAGACAGACGTCACAGAATGAGGGTCCCACGTGCAGGATTTCAGTCTGATTTCAAACGATGGAAATAAGAGGCAGGCAACTCACATTTCAATACCAACTTCATGTGCTCTTGAGAAAAGGGAAATATTGAACATCCAGATCTGCTTTTTGCTTTCTTTTAACTACAAGGTCCCAGCGAAAACATAATCCGTGTCTAACATATCCAATTACTGAGAAAAAGCACGTCCATGCTCCTGTGTTCTCTTCACCCGGCTAGTAACAAAATGGTATATTTTCCCATTTTGTTTAATTTTTCTGCTCTCAAAATTACTTCCAGATCCTATTTTTTCTTTAGTTTCATCCTACATGAAACCCCCTACTCCTGGAGTAAAAAGGAAAGAAAGAAAAGGAAACAACCAGAAGTTAACACGGTATTTTAAAATACAACACCAAAAATATAAAATCCAGCCACGGCATCTGAGACTGAAAGAAACAAATAAATAATGTGTAAATAAATAATGCAGCACTATCAAGCTAAAAGTTGAGTCTTGGTACATAATATCCATATTACAGGCTTTGCCAACTATACAGAGAGAAATTTCTATACACTCAAGGAACCTAAGGATGCAACTCACAGCCCTGAGCAACAGGCTCAACTAAGGTTGAAGAGTCAGGAAGAGCCCAGGATAAGAACTTTGGTCTCCTGACCTCTTTCTAGCCCAGTGCTCACCCTCTCATATTTCATATTAATGAAATACTAACTAGCAAATAATGATAATCATTTTGTTTAAACATACATGACTGAGCTTACCAGAAATACCCTCACTCACCTCACTCAAAAAAACTTTTTTTTTTCACCAAAAGAGAAAAATCACTGTGCCCTGAGCAGGAACCATTTCTAGCAGTATCAACACTGCCACTGGAACCACCCAGAGAAAATGCTCAAACCACCACCAGGGAACTCGTGATAAAACACCCACACTCACATTCACACTATGTACGTGATCATTAAAATCACCCTCCAATGATCTACAAAAAAAAAAGTCTGTTGGTTAGAGCTCTTCATGACTAAATGGCTCATCAGACATCTGCGCAAACTAGATTCCTCTAAATATTGAGAAAGGTGAAGCAGAAACACTAAGAGTCCACATTGGTTTTCTGTCCCAACTCTTAAAAAGAACTAAATAAACCAGGCATGGTGATGAATGACTGCAGTCCCAGCCACTCAGGAGGCTGAGGCAGGAGGATTGCTTGAGGTCAGGATTTCAAGGCCAGCCTGGGCAACATGGCAAGACCCCATCTCTCAAAAGCAATTTTTATTTTAAATAAATAAATGAATTAAAGATTGTAGATGCACTGTTCACTGCTTGAGCTACCAACACAGGGAAATCAGACCACAGAGGCTGGGGTTTCTCAGCTGCCCCGAGGGCTGAGGATCTGGGTAGGTTCTCCAACTCCGTTTTTTTCAGCAGTAAAACTGGAATGATAACAGCTCAATGGATTACTTTGAAGATTAAATGTCCTGACTCTTCAAATTTATCAAACTTCTAGTTTATACCTCTCATTTGAACCCTTCTAAACTTCTAGTTTATACCTCTCATTTGAACCCTTCTATGAACTCTCTTTTTGTTTTTTCTTTTGAGACAGGGTCTGGCTCTGTCTCCCAGGCCGGAGTGCAGTGGCACAAACATGGCTCACTGCAGCCTCAACCTTCTGGGCTCAAGCAATCCTCCTGCCTCAGCTTCCTGCGTAGCTGGGACCACAGGCATGCACCACCACACCCTGGCTAAGTTTTTTATTTTCTTGTAGAGATGAGGCCTCACTTTATTGCCCAGGCTGGTCTCGAATCTCTAGGCTCAAGTGATCTTCCCACTTCAGCCTCCCAAAGTGCTGGGACTATGGGCATGGGCCATCATGCCTGGCCTGAACACTTATGAATTCTTGATGGTATATCTTTTCTTCCCTTCTACACTGTAAGCTACGCTGTACCCCAAAGATGATATTCTACACTGTATCCCAAAGATGATATTCATAGCTACCCAACAAATGATTTGTTGAAAGAATGAATAAATGAGCTAACCATACCACCCTCCCCCCAAAAAAATTAATATGAAGCATAGTAACTAGATGTCACTCTCCTAACCTGAATACATTACCTTACCTTGGCTTGTTGAGACTTCTGCAAATACATTAGAAAGATAAATAGCAACAGTTACTACGTAGAGGTGAGAATCGGAAACGCTTCCAATCAAGGCTTATGGCTATAGGCTTTTCCACTTCGATTCAACCCCACGCTTGGTTTGCATGCAGGCAATTGCAACAGCCCCTAGTGTTCCATTCTAAAGCTGAAACCACGAAAAATCCATTTTATTTTCACTTAATGTCAACTCTTGTGCTTTCTTTGAAGAGGGATTCTGCTGCCTCCAGCCCTCCCCACCTGGGTGCTGTTTCTTTATTATCCCCACCCCCCTGCCTTTTCTTTTTTTTTTGACTTGGGATCTCACTCTGTTGCCCAGGCTTGAGTGCAATGGCGTGGTTCTGACTCACTGCAGGCTCAAAGTCCTTGGCTCAAGGGATTCTCCCCCTGCTCAGCCTCCGGAATCGATGGGATTTTATGCAGGAAACACTGCACTCGGCTGTTCTTCATCAATGCTTCAGTCCTCATTACACATATTGATGCTGTTTGATCAGCAAAAAAATCCCACTGATAAGGGCACCTAACTGCGCTATCTTGACTCTCCGGGGATTTCAGATACCCTCACCTGCACCTCCAGTAAAGCTAACCCAGGCCTCTGGAAAGAATTTTTTTCTAGCTCTGAAAGTAGTTATCTGCAGCCCATCCCTCCCTTCACAGCCCCCACATGGTCCATTCCCAACCCCATAAGCAAACTGAACTCTGCTGAGCATCAATTCGGAGCAGAGAGAAAAGGCTGTGTGCTTTGAGCAGACTGGCTCCTTCCCAAGCTAAACACACTTATGTGCATCTGACTCCATTACCGCCCCAGCCTGCACACGTACCAGGGCGCCCAGCCTTTCCGGAGGTGAGCTTATGTTTACCCACTGCCATGGGAGTATTTCCCAGTCAGCCTCTCCTCCCCGCAGTGGAGACTGGCTGCAACCACCCGACCCCCAACCCAGGCAACCAAATGTGACATTCAAGGAGTTCCCGGAGTGGCCATCTGTCCCTGCCACGCCAATGTTTACGCGACATGGGCAGGAGAAGGACAGGCCAGGGAAGCCTCCAGGGTATCTCGCATCAGACCCAAGGAATCCACATCCCAGGCCGTTTGTGCCACAAAACAAGACAGTGAAAGAAGAGTCCTCCGTCTAACCGGAGAGGTTCCCGGTTCCTAAAGAGAAGCATCCATCTCTTTAACTTTCCTGAGGGTGTTCAAAGAACCAGCCTGATACGTTTCACCTGTGGACGAACATCTAAAAATAAAATGAGATCCCTAATTTTGCAGTTTTTAAAATATTACCTCACCCTCCCCACCCTCCACAAAGTGAAACCTACACATGGTATTTCAGACAATAATGACTTCAACAAGTTCATGAACGGTGAAATGCTAGGAGGAATTGGCTAACGTAGAAAAGATTTAGATCAGAAATAAACTCAAGCCAGGTGCGGTGGCTCATGCTTGTAATCCCAGCACTTTGGGAGGCCAAGGCGGGTGGATCACCTGAGGTCAGGCGTTCAAGACCATCCTGGCCAACATGGTGAAACCCTGTCTCTATTAAAAATACAAAAATTAGCTGGGCATGGTGGTGCACACCTGTAATCCCAGCTACTTGGGAGGCTGAGGTGGGAGAATTGCTTGAACCTGGGAGGCGGAGGTTGCAGTGAGCTGAGATCACACCACTGCACTCCAGCCTGGGTGACAGAGCGAGACTCTGTCTCAAAAAAAAAAAAAAAAAGAAAGAAACTCAAGAGTCTCCAAATTCTAGAGTTAATATGACCATTAGACATGCTCATCTAAATGTCTCTGTTTATATTCACAACCGGAGCTCAAGATGTGTGGGAACAGTCACGAGTTTAGAAATCAGATAACACACACTTCAACTCTAGGGTCACTGCCACAATAGAGTGATTTTAGTCAAGCTACCTAGGTTCCACCAAGTAGACGTGGAGATGAGAATACGCACAGGCCCAGAGGGGCTGTGAGGTGCAATCATGTATTCTGTTAGAGATCACAAAGCAGAAGAATGCCAGGCACACAGTAGGTGCTCAATGTTTGCATCTTCCTTTCCAGCCCTAGCCCTCCTTCCATAGCCTTACAATGTCGGGGGCGCACCCAGGAGGCAGAAGATGTCCAAGACAGCATAAGTGAAGACAGACGCCACTGGGGAGCGTTCGGCCGGCCATCAGCTAAGACTCAGCGCACTGACTCTGCTGGGACATATTTCTGTTATCTTTCGAATGGGGACAAAAGATGCTTGACATGTTTCACCTACCATTTGCATGAAATCTGTTGAACTACATCCGAAGTACTGGGGGAGAATCCACATTATTCATCACATAAATGTGCTTAAACTCCCTCCGGGGGGAAGATGGGCTAGCCACTGTGCCTGAAGCCAAGAGATGACACATCCATTCTATGACTCAACTTGAGCAGCTGCAGTGTGAAAATACACACACAGGCTCACACAGAAATGGGCTAACAATTTTTAGAATTGCCCCTTGCTTTTTTTTTTTTTTTTTTTTTTTTAGTTTTGCTCTTTAACCTCATTACTTTCCTTTGCTCACAGAACCTGGAAGCAACGTTGACATTTCTTTGGACAGCTCTGACCGGGTTTTAATCCCAAAAAGAATCCCTCAACACTGTGGCACATGAGGCACAGGGCACAGTCACAGCTCTCAGGGACTCATGATCCTACTTCGGGGAGAGCTCGGAAGGGTAACATCATCTGAGAAGGAACACTGGTTCCGAGGGGCAAAAATCACAGTGGCTGGGGCAGTCCAGAAAGACAGCCGGGAGGAGGTGGACTTGAACTGACCCTGAAGGAGAGGTAAAATCTGAATCGGCAGAGAGCAGGCAGGAGGCCAATGGGGGTAACCAACAAGGACAGGTGCCCTGAGACAGGACTCAGGAAAGCTGACTCTGGCGGGCTGTGTGGCCACTCGTTCAGCTAACATTTACTAGGCATGCCATGGCAGTCACTATAGCCATGATGGGGCAAGTATAAAGAGAATCCAAGCAACCCACCCTGGAGGAACACACAATAGCACGGTGATCAAGAGACTAGACTCCATAGGCCAGGCTGCCTGGTTCAAATCCTGGTACCTCACTTTCCAATGCTATTGCTTTGAATAGGTTACTTAGGCCAGAGGTGAGAAGTCATGTATACATTTTTGATTAGGAAGTGTTTTCAGAGAAAACCAGAAAGTAGGTAGGGGAGATCTTGAAGGGAAGGAAGCCCTGGGGGCACTCTAGACCCAGGGCAGATAAGACCTCAGCCTTGGCCTGGAATATGTGCACCCTTCTCAGGGTTAGCCCTTGCTAGGGATGCCCTGGGGGTATAGAGACTACCAGGTAGTTGGCCAAAGGGAATCCAGCCCCTAAAGGCACCCTCCACCAAAGACAGCAGGAGCAAAAGCACTCAGGGAGAGGGAATTTACTAGACAGGTGAAGGGGACCCAAAGGGATAGGGGCTGAACATGGACAGCCGGTGCTCCAAAGGGTTAATAATTGTTGTTTTTATTATTATTGTTGTTATTATTATTATTATTATTATTTTGAGACAGAGTCTTCCTCTATTGCCCAGGCTGGAGTGCGGTAGTGTGATCTCAGTTCACTGCAACCTCCACCTCCTGGGTTCAAGCAATTCTCCCGCCTCAGCCTCCCGCGTAGCTGAGATTACAGGTATGTGCCACCAAACCAGGCTAATTTTTGTATTTTAGTAGAGACAGGGTTTCACCATGTTGGCCAGACTGGCTCGGACTCTTGACCTCAAGTAATCCGCCCACCTCGGCCTCCCTAACTGCTGGGATTACGGGTGTGAGCCACCACACCCGGCCTATTATTATTTATATGATTATTTTTACCCCTTGAAAAAGGCATGTAGCCTAATTATGATAATACAATGTGTCTGTATTATCACAGGGAAAGTGAGTGCTTTGGCTCCGCTCTCTGTTGGAGGGTGCCCTTAGGGACTGGATTCCCTTTAACCAACTACCTGGGAGTCCTGTACCCCCAGGGCATCCCTAGCAAGGGCTAACCCTGAGGAGGGTGCACATATTCCAGGTCAACCCGGAGGTTTTATCTGCTCCGTGTCCAGACAGCCCTTGAAAGAAAGGTTTCTCCAAGCCACTGTGTACATGCGGAGAAAGGAGTGGCTACGCTGCTGTGCGTCTGGATGCAGGCAGAGCAGAGCAGCAGGTAAGACTGGAGGAACAAGTCACAGCAAGATCTGCAAAGCAGGACCCGGAATGCAGGGTGGGAAACTCTAAAAGTTACAGGAATCATGCATTCCTCAGGAAGCACCTGTGATGCTTGCCCTCTCTCAAGTCCACAGTCTCCTATTGTGTTCAATTTCTGGACCAACCAACATAGGAGCCCAACCTGGTAAAGGTTAAATAATGCATCCCGATGTCACCTGCTAACAAGGTCGAAGTGCGTTTGTCCACGAGAGGAAGGCAAAGTTGAAAAGAACAAGAGCAACTTCACATAGCTAGAAAGCCCCTTTTGGTCTACGTCATTTTCCTCCTAGGAAGTAAACGGGGACTGCATGGGCTAACGTGACCGTTCCCACTTAGAAGGGAAACTGAAGTACCCACAGCCCTTTCTGCTGGAATTCCCTAGAAGGGGTCTGTGCCACATACAGGAAGTAGGGAGGGTGTCTTTGCACCATATTTCTTCTCTTGGAGTTAACTGCGAACGTTGCACGGCGACCGCTTGATCCATTCTGTGAAAGCCCCAAGCCTGTCATGCAATAAAGACGTCCAGTTTCACCGCAGCAGGGAGGCCGCATGAAATATTCCACTTGAACAAAACCCACCTAGCAGTTTACATCAATGCTTACCCTGTCGCATTGAAAGTGATGTGAACCCACACCCAAGAGCCCCCAAACCAGCACGTTGATACCAAGTTTCCCCAGCTGCATTCAAATCAATTCCTTCTTCCCCTTTCCTAGTATCATGGGGGCAGACAAAAGAGAAGTCAGAAAGACAGAGGATTACCCGCAGCCAACTCCACAATAAAATAACCATGGGAACCACCCAGGAAGAATGGGAAAGGTTCCCAGGAAACCCATTTCAAAGCCTCAGATTGCAAGTGGGGAGACTCAGCAACCCTTTAACCACCAAAACAATCGTCACGAACAATGAACTTTCTATTGTCCCAAAAAAGGTGGATTTGGGCAGGATCAAGATAATAAAGACTTTAAAAGCTTCAATCCTCATTCCCCAGCCTTTTGCAAACGCCACACTTACCCCATTGGAAACAGAAGAGGCTTTGTCAAGATCTCCAAATGGGCCATCTGCAGGGACTGCTCACATACTAGGTGAGAGACTAGGATTCAGAGCATTATGCCCATGGTACCAACCAGCCTCCTCTTCCTCCTCCTGGGCTTCAGGTCTAGAAAGGTGGGTCTCAATCCACAGTGATTCTACCTATAAGAGCAACATAAGAAAATAATGGGTTTTGTGCTTCGTTTTTACATACCTCTAGAGATTGCAAGATTATCCTCAGAAACATTTAACGTGATAACACAGGAAAAGTACCTTACATGTTGTAGACACTCAATACATTAGAGTATGGATATTTTGATAAGCAGTTCGTATTTTAATAAAGAAGCATTTACCAGGCTTAGTTATCTATAGCTTTGTAGAAAGCACCTTGACTGTAGAGATTCTTGCCCACCAAAATCTCATAGTTAATGGAAACACTGAAGCATGTGGCTGCAAGGTACTAGAGGAAGCTCTAGATTCAGTACAAGAGCTCACAAATCAATCCACCCTGAATCATTCAAGAAACAAAACTTTCCAAAAGTGATGATCTCTTCCCTAAAAGTGTTACCAATGAAAGCCATGCTAACACTTGTTTTCAAGCAACGGCATCAAAATAAACTGGAGAAGCGGGTGTTGCAAAATACTCATGAAAACAACGCCTCCTTGTTCTCCATTCTCATGAAAGCATTGGCTAGAACAAGATAGCACCACTGGGTCATAGTGGGCAGGCCAGACCAGGTGCAGCTAGTCAATCTGTCTTCATTGAAAATAACTCCACACTTGAAGCTGATTCACTACCCAAAATGTACACCAAGACTCACTCCTTGAGCAAAGCAGAACTTTAGCATAGCACCATAAAGCAAATGAAGCCTTTTCCCAGCTCACAATCCCTTTCCATCCCCAGTCCAGTCCCTTGCAATACTAGATGCATAAATAAATGCTAAGTAATTATGCCATTACATAGGACAAGGTCCTAATACCCTAGGACCTTGTCAACTGAGAGACCCTAAGAAGAACCAATGGCTCAGGGTTGGGCAAACTCAATAACGCTACATTCCCTTGTTGGGGAATATTAACCAGCCAAGCTCCTCTGTCCTATGCTCTTATTGTCCCTTTTTGGTTACAGCATCAACCATAATATCAAACAATCAACACTTCCCCCAAAAGTGCTTAGAAACTCCAAGGTCTGAAAAAGTACTCCAAGGTCTGCGGCATGAAACTGCTATGGCAGTCACCAGCATCGTCTATCTTCACGTTTAATTCTTTTCCTGTTTTAATTTAATTTTTAGAGATGGGGTCTCACTATGTTGCCCAGGACAGCCTCAAACTCCTGGGCTCAAGGAACCCTCCCGTCTCAGCCTCCTGAGTAGCTGGGACTACAGGCACACACCGCCATGACCAGCTTCCAAGTTAAATTCTTGAGTAACTAAATTTAACACACTTTGCCTTCATAGAAGCAACCCACTAACTTACATCTCAGTCGCTGCCAAGTTTCGGGCTTTGTACTCATTTCATTTTTACACTAAAGGCAGGCAAAAAAAAAAAAAAAAAAAAAGGAAAGAAAAAAATAACAGAGCAGAGCAGTGGGTAAGATCCTCAGGAGATAAGACAAACTGAGAGAAAAAAAAAAACCAACACTGGGAAAGTAAGATAAAAATTGGAGGGAAGAAATGGTAAGATAATCAACTAGGAAAACAAGATAAAAATACTGAAAATATGGAACTTGCCCATAATGAAGAGAGAACAAATGGGGGAAGTGGTTTTTGTTTTATTCTACGGCAGTAACTTCACCTTCCTTCACCTTCCATTGAGAGAAGTGGAAAGGTTGGAGGTAGGACAAGAAAGGGTAGGAGGCAGAAAATACTAATCGTTACACTGAAAACACTAAGTGTCACTATTAAATGCCTACTTTGTGCCAAACGAAGGATAGAAACCTTACATGAATATTCATAATGAAATCTCATTATACGCTGAATTCACAGTGCAATTTCACAATCAGTTTCCAGATCACATTTGGGGAAATACAAGTTCAGAGAGGTTAGGCAATTTTCCTGAGGCCACACAGTCAAAAGTGGCAGAGCAAGAATTCAAAGCCAGGTCTTTCTGACTCCAGCATCCTTTCTGATATACTCAGAAAGAATCTGTTCTGAGAAAACTTTAAAATGCTCAGACTCATGCATTAAATATGAACCAAAATGAAGTGTCTTCTCCAGTCATTACAGCAAATTTGTTCTGCTGTCGTACAAGGTAAATCTGTATTGTCAAGTGGGCTGAAAGTACCTACAATTCACTTTAAATTACCAGTAAGTCTTATGTAAATTCTAGTTACATTTTTCCAGAACAATATCACAGGGTGTGCCTCAATTAGTACACAAAACCCACCTTGGAACAATTTGGTCCACTGTGTGTGGTGTTCACAAACAGAAAGTATATTTTAATAAAACTGAAAAAACATAATCTATGTCAAACATACAAAGACAAATACATGGTGTCCTCCTACTTGCAGCTAACGAACTCAGTTGCTAATTTTCAAAGGCTGTTTAAGGCCTTTTTCGACAGAGTTCCACTGGGCAGAATTTTAAAAATGAATATAAACTCAAGAAAGGAGGTGGCCTTTGTTTGTGTTCCAATTAAGATACCATCAAAAATCGAAGTTGGTTCTTCCAAAAGACCAATAAAATTGATAATACATTAGCAAGACTGATGGGGAAAAGGTACAAATAACGCCATGAATGAAAAAGGAAACATATCTACAGATACTACAGTCTTTAAAAATATTATGAGGACAGCATGTTCAATATTATACCAAACAATTTTAAATTGTACATAAAATGGGAAAATTTCTGTAAAAATTAGGTATTAAAACAAACAATTTTAATGATCTAGTATCTATTAAACAAATTTACAATTTAAAAACAGTCAGATAAGGTGGCACATGCCTATAGTCCTAGCTATACAGGAGGTTGGGGCGGGAGGATCACTTGAGCCCAGGAGCTCCAGTCCAGCCTGGGCAACAGAGCAAGACTCCATCTCTAAAAAGAAGAAATAAGTGAATAAAATTTAAAAATATAACCAACCAGAGACAAACCAGCTTATTTACTGGGAGAGGTGGGGAGACAATATGAAAAGATAATGATACAGACATTGCCACTTTCTCTCACATCTACACGGTCATATACTAGCATTAACCCCAATTTCAAATGTCCTCATGATGGTATCTTCTAACAGTCACATGTGACAATATCTAAAAACCTTTGCTCTATGAACAATGCAGTTCCCCTTTTTGTAGCTAAGAATTATTGTTCCATAAAACTCCGTCTATTAGTCAGTTTCACCAGCATTATCATGAGATCCAATTTGGTTGTCTTTCCTGTTGAATGAGTTACTAAAGGTTCCTTGTGGGGTGGAGGGGCGTGAGGGAGTAGGTCACAGACCTCATGTCAGCATCAATTTCACATCTACCTGCTGCTGGGTCCTTTCTTGAGCTCAAAATGAGCTAGAACTCAGGGCTCTAGCCCTGGATCATGCAACCTGTTGTTCTTCCCTAAGCCATGTCTGATTTGGTTTAAAAGTAATTTCCTCTCCATCTGTATCTTTAACTTCAAGGAAGTGGGAGAGTCAGAGCAAGCTAAGCAAACTGCGGCCCCAGCAACCTGCCTCCCGACCCCCAAAGTTCAAGGGAAGGTATGCTGAGAGAGTCAGCCAATTCCGCTTTGATATAAGAAAAATGATAAAATCAGCTACTGACATTTTCCTGATTGTACCCACCCCAGACCCGGGAAAGAACATTTGGCTTGCTATAAATACAACAGGAGCCACACATTTTTCACCTTCATTTCTTCCCCTAAAAGTAAGATGATTCTGTAAACGTTCTCATGAAGGATTCGCTTACAAAAAAACAAAAACCAGCTCCAGCTGCTGGTGTACTATTAAGTTGTTGATCAGGTATGAAACAAGTGCAACAGTAACAGTTAACCCAATAGCCTCCCTCTGACCCCTACACACTGAGCAAAAGCTACACAGGCCAAATGGAAGCCCAGTGACCAGCTCCAGACTTGAAATAAAACCTAAAGCCTGTCTGTGAGAAGCCTCATTTGAGCTAAGTTTATCCTTTGCTGGGACATACTGCCACTTGCAATGATCCCAGCCCCCAGCGCCACCTTCCACCCAAACTTCCTCTCACAAAATTGACTTAGGCAATCGATCCAAAGATAAGCTAGCTTTCACAGAAAGACAGACATTTAAAAAAATGATCCAGATAAACAAATCACACCTCCACAGCCAGGAACCTAGAGTCGAACTAATTTAATCAGATGTAAAATTAATGAGAACCCCGAGACTTCCGATGTCCCACTCCAGAACTCCCATCCAGGTGCGGTCGGGAGCCACAGCTTCTGAATATTCCTTCGGAACTTTTTTCTCACTTGATTCCCAAGCCTGTCATGGGGTTCTTTTTCAATGGCACTGACCTGCAATTACCCAACGAGCAGCGGGACAGCCCCGGGCAGGACGCATCCTGGGTGGGTGACGTGATCCCGCAGTCTCCTCCCCGACCCCATATCCTATACAATGATCCTCGCTTACAGAAGTCAAGGGGGAAAGATGACGCTTTCAAAGCCCGAATCTCTTTACCCTGGAGCCAGAACCAACGTCGCCGGCGTCCCCTGCAGCTCAGCCGGCAACGCGCGCCGAGCCTCGGGGCGCAGCTTGGAGACGCGCTTGCTCGTTCTGGGAAGGGGCACGGGGCGCACGGTTCCCCGGCCCCAGCTGCACAGCTCAGCTCGGGGCTCTCACCTATCCTCGTTCAGAGCCACATTCGGCTGCCTCCCCTGACCACCCGACACAAAGAGATTCGCCGGTGGAAAGAATCGATTTCAAAATTCAAGCTCACCGCTGCTCAACAAGGCGCGCACGTTTCTCCCCGTCTGGCTTCACATGTCTCAAACTTCCAGTAACAGAAATGAGGAAGCAGCAGCCTTCCCCGGCTGCTGGCGGAGGCAGTGGGTGTAACTTGTGAAGTTTCGTGCTATGATGAATCTGGTCACTTGGGTGTGTTGGAGAGGGTTGGTCGCTCCTCCCTTCCTCCTCCCACCATCACCTCCCTCCTCTCCGCCTCCCTCTCCAATTTAATTCTTCCCTCTGGCATTCGCCGGCTGTCACTCAGAATCCCAGCACCCTCCCCACCACATCCTTGGGGGCAATGTATTTCGAAAAGGTCTTAACCATTTTACGGATGAACCTGGTCACCCTGCACAAAGCGTGAGTGCTTGTCAAATAATTTTCTACAGCACATGGCAAAAAAGCAGCGCCTCTTAAAAGATATAAAAGGCCAGCAATGTTACATAAGCGCCCCCCACCAGCCCTTCAAGGGCAGAAACGTGGGTAGTTCATTCAGTGGAGACCTAACTCCCAAACATCTATTGAAAAGGAGTGGAGGGCAGAAAAACAGAAACCAAACTTTCAGTTGGCTGCCTTTTCTTTAATATGTACTAGAAAGTATTTCCAATATACAACATATATTTGAAAAGAATATAATGAACACCCACGTGCCCACCATGTAGCATAAAAAAATTAAAATTACTCACATAGTGGAAACTATCTGTCAACCTCTTCCTTGCTGAAATACATCCCTCTTTCCTTCCCCCTGGAAAGAAAACTGCCCCAAATTTGATTTCCCATGAGCAATTTTTATATCAGTTTCTAAAAATGTGAAAGGGAACATGCTAACTTAAAGTTTACCAGAAAGCCATGCAATGAACATCCCTCTGCTGTGCTTGACCTTGGTTTCCAAACAGAAGTTTCTTTAAATAAAACTTTAAATGACCTCAGGTTAAATGATGCCTCAGGTGGCTGGTTAAAGAGAATGAAAGAAATCACAAAAGAAGAAAACGGTAAATCTGAAGTGACAAGTGAGAGGCTATATCTGAAAGGGTTGAAGCATTCATGGATGAAATTGATAGATTAATAGAGTATTATCATTTTATAAGGTTAAAAGCTGTGCCAAAAACTAAGGATACTCATCCATACTGCAAGGGACTTTCCTCAAAGACACAGGCTACAAAAATAAAAACCCAACATTCATTAAAGAAGTCATAATGACTCAAATGCCAGCCAGGGATTCAGCCTGGAAACAGTACTCCAAAAAGGGAACTTTCAGATACATTTAAACTTGACTCAAATATATATGTATATATATCCATATATATATTTTATATATATTCATATATATCCACACGGATTCACACATATATATATTCATATGTATATGAACATGAAGAAAGAGATGCCTGGTTCATCTTTACATTCTTGGTAAAGAATATAGGCTGGTATAAAGGCTGGTATAGCAGAAAATTTAATAACCACCTGATAAATGAATTAAGCAAATAAACAAAAGAGTGCCCACAAACACATCTAAAGGAACAGAATGGGCACGGTGGCTCACGCCTATAATCCCAGCACTTCGGGAGGCTGAGGCAGGTGGATCACCTGAGGTCAGAAGTTTGAGACCAGGCTGGAAACACGGTGAAACCCCGTCTCTACTAAAAATACAAAAATTAGCCAGGCACGGTGGTGTGTGCCTGTAATTCCAGCTACTCAGGAGGCTGAGGCATGAGAATTGCCTGAACCTGGGAGGTGGAGGTTGCAGTGAGCCAAGATCACACCACTGCACTTCCAGCCTGGGTGACGGAGTGAGACTCTGTCTTGAAAATAAATAAATAAACAGAATGAAGAAAGAGAAGAATGTTTGGATACAGCAATGGTCCTTAGTTGGAGGTGAATTGCCTCCGGGGAACATTTGGCAATATCTGGAGGCATTTTTGGTTGTCACAGCTGGGGGTTGCTACTGATATCTAGTAGGTAGAGTCCAGAGATGCTGCTCTACATCCTATCATGCATATAACAGGCCCCCACGACAAAGAATTATCCAGCCACAAATGCCAATAGTGCTGCTGCTGCTGAGAAACCCTGATTTAGAAGTTTCACTATCACCTGTCATTTAATTAATGTATTCCATCTATTCCATATAGCATCATCAATTTGAAGAGACTCTCTAGGGACTTAGAAAAACATGCAACAACACTTCTCCTTTTCCACCGTGCAGCATTCAATCGCTGAGAACCATACATATGGGGTCAGAAGAAAGCAGACATTGAGATCAGAGGCAGGAAAGCATCCCGTGGTTTTGGGTGCAGCCTTGGCATCCATGCACTCACCAAGCTACTGACTTACGCTGAATCTGGATGAAAACAATCATGAAGGGGATGGGAGAAGGATGATGTAAAGCCAGGCGGGACTGTCTTGAGAATGAGAGATCGCGTACTTCGGGGAAGCCGACATGGTGTGCAGCGAGAGATGTGACAGATACTGAGACAAAGCAGCCCCATCGAGGCCCATCAGTCATTTCTCCATTGACAATTATGAGTCTCCGCTGGAACTACTCCACACACAACAGGAAGGCGCTTCATCTCATTACAGCATATAGAAAAGAATGTTACAAATCACTCGTGGGAAGAGGAAGGCAAGCACCATGAAGTCAGTGGTCGGAGCATCAGAGCAGTGGGCTTACACGGGGAGCACATCTTGCCTAGAGGTTTTCTGGTCTCATGATTACCTAAGAAGGTTTCTTTTAGCTCTGGGTGGGTGGGGGGCATATACTTTTTTTTCACCTTCTTTCTGATATTATTATTTAATTTCTGCATGGAGGGGGAGAAGAGCTTTTTGTTGTTACTTAGTGTTTCTCTAAAGGGGAGGTGGGGGAACAGTAGGTTTGCTCATCTTGAATTTTCTTAAAGCCACATATATGGTGGGGACGCAATACATACATGTTGGATTAAACCAAATAGTCCCCACCTTCTTCCCTATCTCTCAGGCCTAAAAATAAAGGGTCCCCTGTAGATGCTTCTAGAGAAGAATACCTTGAGATCAAGAGTCTGAGCAACATGTGAACACGTTACATAAACCCTGCTGGCTCCATACAGTGGCGGGCAGGTTTTCACAGATCTGAACAGAACGGCTTACCTGATAGTGATGAAAATACAGCAATATCAGAACTGGAGAGGCCCCAGGCATTGGCCTTGGGCCTCGGAGGGAAGCAGGACTTAGCATCCAAGAATTTACTGCTATAGCAGAAGGGCTGTGTCCTCCTGCCCAGGAAGATTCCCCCACAACACTAGTAGACAAGTGGGCAGTAAGGAAGACGCCTATCCCTCTAAAGGTACCAGTTTCTTAACCTGCGGTTCTGAAAGCCACTAGTTTTGCTTTTTAAGTCATGCGAATTTTGGAAAAGAAAATGTGAACACAGGTCCGAGCTCCATCAGCAGCAATGAACTTATACACAAATGTACAGTATTTCTGCTCCAAAGAAATGCAACCAGTAGAGGGAGCACAGCTGACTTTTGTTGTTAATTTCTCAAGATCGGGATGAACCTGGGGATGATGCTAAATGATACAAAAATAATACACATCACCGCAAAAAAAAATATGTATGCACGAACATTTAGAGAAACTGTAAACCCTGACACCCTTAGAAGGTATGTGAATTGTTAGTGGATATTTGCACAAGAGCTGGCTAAACAGACAGAAGAGGACTATATAAAAAATAAATTCATGTTGGAAAACAATATGTGGCATGTGGAGAAAAGGTCACAAAGGGTTAAACTTCTTTTTCCCTTTGTCAAGTGGATTTACACTCAGAAATGAAAACGTATGGAGAGTTTATTTAAGCGTATTCTCTCCAAAAATTTTAACTCAGTGTTTAGCTTGCTCACTCTCTCTATATATATGTTAGATCTACAATAGCTGGGCTTTAAAATTCCTTTCAAATTGCATTCTCAGTGACAGAGATGGCTTCCAAAAGCAAGCATTTTCTGGATTTCTCTTCAGGGGTCTCCAGAACCAACTTGGTCAGGAATCAAGGTGTCTTCAAGATCTGCGAATTTGAAGCCATCAGCCACAATGGAGCTTACCTCCACCTTTTCAAGCCTTCATAGAACAAAAACAAGGTAAGAAGTGCTGGCACCAACCCGTCCTCACCTATGTCACCTAGCAACAATGTTATCAGCAGCAAGGCCAGGGAAGAGTCTCCTCCTCCTCCTCGTGTTAGGTGATACACAACAGGGGTGTTAACACCGTCAAATTACCTGAATCCAAACACGATTTCCCAGCATCACTGCAGTTCCAAATATGCATCCTGTTAATGGAATCCATATTTGGACTGCTATGGAAATGCAGAAGGTTTTTCATAACTACATTTTGTGGTTGACTACCAACGGATTGCCAAAATCAATCTTTTATATTTGAAACTGATGAAAGGTCTAAATATGGATCCATCCCACACACTCCCATGCTAGGTAATCTGAGGATCTGCTCGGGAATACGGACATGTTTGAAAACACTGCAAACACTTGTTTCAGCCCTGGATGGGGTCTTTCTTTTCTCTGAGAGACAAACAAGGTTCACCTTTCTAGGCAAAGTTTTAAAACACAGTCTTCATTAAATTTGATTTGATACAAGAATGTTTTACAACTTCAAAGTAAACCTTATGCCAACCAAACTTAGAGACTCTTTACATAGTTTTCTCTATCTGAAAACAGAATACCTAACAAATACATAGAGATATTCCTAAAAAATACAGGGCCAGCCAAAAAGAGGCCAGGAAACTCTAATAGCTTTTAAACACCACCTCCAGAATGCATTGCAGGGACTGTGTGGCAAATTCCCTAAAATCCAAGGGCTTCAGTTTCCTTGACTATAAAATGATGATGTTCGATTTAATTTTCTCTGCCTTCTGAGCTCTATCTTCCAATTATAAGTTTCCATGATTTTAAAGCCCCCATTGTTTTCATTACCCCAAATTAGATTTCCTTACAGAAGAACAACTTTCATCTAACAAGTCAAAGTCAACAGGGTCAGGACTCCTTGGTAGCCCACATTCTTGTAAGTGAAGCCAGGTTTGTAACCGAAAGGGTGAAGGGAAAAGGGAGGAAGTGCAACCAGAGTTAGATAAAGGTAACAAAGAAGGCCAAGGAAACATCCGTGAGCTCTTAGCTCCCACCAGCAATAAACCATATGGGGCCAGATGCTGTCCCACCCACACACACAGTAAGGCTTTTGATTTCAAGGGCCCTGGGTGCCTTGCACAAATGGTGCATGTGTTCACGGGGGTAAAAGCATCGAAGTTTTTCCTAGTTTGGGACCTTTCAGATACCTCCCTGCTCGGCAGCAATAAACAATAATAATTGTTAATGGCACTAGAAGATAATATAGAATAACTAAGAAGACAAAAAGTCAAGTTCTAATTTCAGTCCTGCCATTTCTTCAAAGAATGCCAGGATAGCTTTATAATCCCCAGTATAGCCTCTTGAAAAAGCTGGGTCAGGGAGTATCCCATCGGGGAGGCCTCATTTGGTCATGAGAGAAGCAAGGATACAAAATGAGAAGAGCCGGTTCAAGTCCAGGGTCCAGCGACAACCAGAAGAGTAACTCAGAGCAAGTCCCTCTGCCTACCCTTCGGTAAAGTGGGAACTTAAAATAGTAGATGCCTATTGGCAATGGAATGCATGGGTTAACAGGCTTTGGACTGGGCACATGCCCAACACTGTCTCTAAATGGGCGAATGGGCACTAAACATGTCAAGACAATTTTCAATCAGGAAATAAGCCAACCCTGTTTCTTAAACGATCTTAGCATTTATAATGTTCTCAATGTTTTCACACTGACGGTGCTATTTTGGCAAAAAGTACAGTTCTGGCACTAGTTACGTGTCGGATAACAGAGTGGAGGTCCTTCCCAATGGGGTCACAGAGGGCTCACCCTCTTGAGCCCTAAGCCTTCCCCAGAGAGTCCCTACTGTGGGGAAGTAGCAGGCCACCCTTGTGAGGGTGGACGCAGTGAGCCACAAAGGCCCGACACTAACCAGGTCCAACCAATTTAATGGTATTTAATGGTATTCATGGGTGGGAATCATTTTGATTTTTATTTTATACTAAGATATAGTAACTGTCACTTTAAAATTTTGGGGGGCCAAAACATACTGGGGCAGGGAGTGGAGAATGACACTGGCTAAGAAGGTGATATAGTTTGGATATTTGTACCCACCCAAATCTCATGTTGAATTGTAATTTTTGGTGTTGCAGGTGGGGCCTGGTGGGAGGTGATTAGATCATGGGGGTGGATTTCTCATGTATAGTTTAGCACCATCCCCTTGGTGCTGTTCTCGTGATAGTGAGTCAGTTCTCGCAAGATCTGGTTGTATAAAAGTTTGTGGCATCTCCCCGCATCTCTCTTTTGCTCCTGCTCTGGCACGTGACATGTCTGCTCCTGCTTCTCTTTCTGCCATAACTGTTAAGTTTTCTGAGGTCTCCCCAGAAGCCAAGCAGATGCCAGCATCATGCTTCCTGTACAGCCTGCAGAACCATGAGCCAATTAAACCTCTTTTCTTTATAAATTACCCAGTGTCAGGTATTTCTTTATAGCAATGCAAGAATGGCCCAATACACGATGAGACATATAGCACAGGGGTAGGATGGTGAAGTGAAAAGGACCCCACCTATAGACCTGCTTGTAACACATGACACCTTACAGAGTTTTGTACTAACCACAGGCACATAATCAATTAAAATTAGGTGACTTCTAATGAATAATGGCTAGGGAAACGTGTTGATGAGAATCCACTTGTCTTGTGTTCCCTTCCACTAACATAGGCATTTGATTTCACTCTAGTAGTACTTGCTGCCATCTTCCCTAATGTAAACGAAAACCAAACATGTAAAAGTTACTTTCAATCAGAGAATATGACAAACCTGTATCTCAAAATATTAAAGGGTCTAACATAGGGGTGACACATTTAGGGTCATAGACCTCTATATGTAAGAGCAGAAAGGAGGTCTTATAAATCACTCATTCATCTGAAGTCAGAAGGAGTAAGTGACTTGTTCAAGCTCACATAATAAAACCATGACAGCTTCAGCCCAGTACCCAGGTCAACAGAAATAAACTTGCTGTATGTTCCACTCAATTATTACCTCCTTTAAAAAATATATCCATAAAATGAACATTCAATGCAGTGTATGCACATATAATTTGGGGGCCCCAACCTAGTACAAAAGGCACATACAAATAAAAAACAATATAAATTGAGCCCATCTAGAATTAATAAGCAAACCATAAAAAGTGGGTACATGAGAAATTCTTGGCTAAGCTCCAGACAAGCAAGCAAGGGGCCCAGAGACCTGGGAGGGAGGATGCAGTCAAACCCGGATGGCTGGAGGCAGCCTGACTCACCAGCAGCCAGCGTCCTCCCAAACAAATTACAGAGGCAGGCTCAGCAAGAAAGCAGGGGAAAGATCCACATGTGCCCAAGGGGTTAAGATAGCAACCTGGTCAAAGATACAGACTTCCTCAGTTAGGAAAGCTCTACCCCTGGAATACCAAGAAATTAAAGTTCATCTCTGGCAGGGCGTGGTGGCTCATGCCTATAATCCTAGCACTTTGGGAGGCCGAGGCGGGCAGATCACCTGAGGTCAGGAGTTCAAGACCAGCCTGGCCAACACCGCGAAACCCCATCTCTACTAAAAACACAAAAATTAGCCGGGTGTGGTGGTGTGTGCCTGTACTCCCAGCTACTTAGGAGGCTGAGGCAGGAGAATCGCTTGAACCCACGAGGCAGAGGTTGCAGTAAGCCAGGATCACACCACTGTACTCCAACCTAGGCAACAGAGCAAGAGTCTGTCTCAAAAAAAAAAAAAAAAAAAGTGCATCTTTGCTAATGCCACAAAATACCATCATTTTCACTTGTCTGTGAATATTCATTGCAGCATTACTCACAATAGCCAAGAGGTCGAAACAATCTATGTGCCCATCAGCAGATGAATGAATAAACAAAATGTGGTATATCTCTGCAATGGAATATTACTCAGCCATTTAAATATTGAAGCTCTGATCTGTGCTGCTACATGGATGAACCTTCAAAATATTATGTTAAGTGAAAGAAGTCAGACACGAAAGGACAAATATTGCATAATTCCACTTACACCCAAGTTTTGGACATAGATAGTGGTGATGGTTGTACAACATTGTGAATGTAATTAATGCCAATGAAGTGTGTACTTAAAAATAGTTAAAATGCCAACTTTTATGTTATATATATTTTACCACAACTTTTAAAAAAGATTCCAAAAATATCATTTTCAACGTTTTGGCTCACATATATGTAGCTTTAAAAAAAAAAAAAAAAAAGCTGCTGGCCTGGTACAGTGGCTCATGCCTAAAATCCCAGCACTTTGGGAAGCCGCGGTGGGCGGATCACTTGAGGTCAGGAGTTCAAGACCAGCCTGGCCAACACAATGAAACCTCATCTCTACTTAAAAATAAATAGATAAATAAATAAATATTAGCCAGGGATGGTAACGCACACCTGTAATCTCAGCTATTTGGGTGGCTGAGGCACAAGAATAGCTTGAACCCAGGAGGCGAAGGTTGCAGTGAGCTGTAATCATGCCACTGCACTGTAGCCTGGGCAAAAGAGCAAGACTCTGTCTCAAAAAAAAAAAAAAAAAAAAAAGTTGCTGCTAAAAACAAAAGTAATCAAAACTTTACACACATTAACCAAGCCTTCCAATAAGCCAACTCTTCCTGTCATATCACCATGATCTTCACACGCCCAGATAAGTGATTTTCTCTGATTGTAAGAGATAAAATGACATTGCCTCACCTGTCAAGGTAAATCTTTCACAATTATGAAGATAAAACAAGGCACACCTTTGCACAGTATGCTGGAGGCACAGCAGTAGGGAACAGCTGCTTCCACCAACCCATCCCAACCCCAAATTTCAAAGCATATCAAGAAACCAAAAAGGGTCAGATATGAGTCCAAAACCCTAACAGTGGGGGAAATGAATCAAACCCAAATTCTTAATTGTAAATATTAAATGTTACACATGTTAACTGACCACATTCAGGTGTACCCTCAACTCGCAGTAATTTCAGCAGTTAAGACGTAAGCAGGGGTGCCAGGCAGTCTAAGTCAGCCAGGAATTCCTCTTCCAGTCACAGGCCTATCCCTTAATCTTCATAAAGCCTCAGTCCCTCATCTGTAAAATGGGAATAAGAGCATTTCCCTCATAAAGCTATGTGAAGACAACTTTGATGACAATGAGTTGCTGACATTTCCTGAGCACTTTCTCTGTGAAAGCCACTAGGCTAGGGGCTGCTCATTCAATTTTATACATGGTCCTCATGACAACTCAGCAAGGTACTACTTATTACTAGACCCATTTAACAGATAAAGAAAACTGAGGCACGGAGAGGTTAAATGAACTGCCCAAAGCCACTCAACAAGTAAGAGGCAGGTCTAAAATTCTAACCTAGTCTCTGTGAGGCTGGGACCCCAGCTCTCTCCAACCTCACTACTGCATTTGGGCTACAATCTTGTCATTAATAACCTTGACATCCTTACATTTGATTTATTTGTTTTTATTTATTTATTTATTTATTTATTTATCTTTTTTTTTTTTTTTTTTTTTTGAGACAGAGTCTCACTCTGTTGTTGCCCAGGCTGGAGTGCAGTGGAGTGATTTCAGCTCACTGCAACCTCTGCCTCCTGGGTTCAAGCGATTCTGTGTCTCAGACTCCCAAGTAGCTGGAATTACAGGTGCCCGCCAACAAGCCCAGCTAATTTGTGTATTTTTAGTAGAGATGGGATTTCACCATGTTGGCCAGGCTGGTCTCGAACACCCGACCTCACACAATCTGCCCACCTCGGCCTCCCAAAGTGCTGGATTATAGGTGTGAGCCACCATGCCCGGCCTTATTATTACTAATATTACCCTTTGTATCATGAATCTCAGTTTCTGGGTTCACAAAGTCAGAGGGCTGAGTGTGACTCCCAAAGCCTACACTTACTCATGGAGAACCTCATGCCCTCTTAAGGACAAATGTGGCAGGCAAGCAACATATTTTAGGGTTTGTCATGAAGCTCCTGGAAGTTAATTGTCACTCCGTCTGAGAAAGGTGAGTGAACAAGGTATCTAACGTGAGCCAGCTCAATTGCACAAGAGGCAAATAATATGCATAATGCATGTGTGGGAGATTCCTAAATGTATTCCCGGGGCCCTTTCACAGAACCCCCCCCCCCTCCACACCCCCACCGCACGAAGAGGCAAGTTCAAACTCTGGACTGAGATAATTAACGGCTGGTGGATATTTTACACTGACCTATTTATAATACCTCCCTGAAGTACTAATGTTGGTTCACAATCAAAAGAAATACATACTGAACAGAATCTTGCTCGCAGCTGAACCACCCAACTTCCCGGTAAAACATGCATGACAGGTGACTCACAAGGATGACACAGTTCCTGGCACAGGCACCAAGAGTTACTACTGGTGTGGAGTAGGCTCAGCCAGCAAGTTGACAAACACTTCACCACATCACCTAAAACACCAAAGTTCAACCCTATACTCTCAGATGCCTGGTTCCTGAGAAAGGGAATTTCTCAGCATGGGACCACGACGCTGACAACCTGCCCAGCTGAGAATCCTTGCTGTGGGCTGGCAGACGCCAAGATAAGTCATCTCTGACTTTTATTTTTCTCAGCCTCAACAACTTCACACACCTTGCTTAGGCTCAGGCTTATGATTCAGACTTCTCACCCCTCCCAAAGCCCTGTACCCTGGGAGCCTTTGTTCTTTTTCTGGCCACAGATGAACTCAGCCCATTAAAGAAGAGCTGTAATCCCTTACACATATAACTTTCCATTGGCAAAAATTAGTCAGGTCGGCTGGGTCTGAGGTCAGCAGTCTCCTGCAGAAACACCCACCAGACACTGTTTCCCCACCACCAAAAAAAAAAAAGGTAGCGGCTAATGAACTGCCCATTAACCGTCTGGTAGACACATACACACAGATACTACTGACTCATTCCATTTCAATAACCAAAAACAATATTCTTGGCCTTTGGCATGAATATGGGTTTTTGTTTTCTTAAGGATAGTGGCCACCTTGGTCTATTTGCTCCCGTGCAAACTTGTTCTTCTTCCGCATATGAAGGTAACCTTAGACTTGAGGTCTTTGTTCAACATCACCTTCTCAATGAAGGTGTCCTCCTGGCCAGTGGCCCCACCCCACCACCTCCGCCCCTCATCCCTGGCACATTTCCTTTCTTACTTCCCTGATTTATTTTTCTCTCCTTTATTTTTTATTTATTTATTTATTGAGAAAGAGTCTCACCCTGTTGCTCAGGCTGGAGTGCAGTGATGTGATCTCGGCTCACTGCAACCTCCACATCCCAGGTTCAAGCAATGCTCTTGCCTCAGCCTCCTGAGTAGCTGGGACTACAGGCGCGTGCCACCACACTGGGCTAATTGTTGTATTTTTAGTAGAGACAGGGTTTTGTCATGTTGGCCAGGCTGGTCTCAAACTCCTGGACTCAAGTGATCTGCCCGCCTCGGCTTCCCAAAGTGCTGGGATTCAGGCGTGAGCCAATGCGTGCCCAGCTATTTTTCTCTCCTTTGTACACATGCTGGATATTTTCTTATTTTACTCTTTTTCTTGTTTCTCTCCTCCACTAGAACATGAGCCCCACAAGAGCAGGCACTTTTATCCATTTTGTTCACAATTCTATTGCAAGTGCCTAGAAGAGGGCTTCATACGTGGTAGACTCTCAACAAATATTGCATGATTTGAATAACGGTCATTCATTACCCCGAGATGATAATTCAAGACAAGAAGCATGATCAAAACCACCCAGGTCTGAGGTCTCTTCTTTAACCATAGAGAAAAAGTCCTTTTAACCAATTCCTTCTGAATCCTTAACAGCAAAGAAAGAAATAAGGAACAATAGGAGAAATAGACATTTATGTCAATAATCCACAAACACTTGGAGTTTTCAACTTATACATTCACTAAGGATGTTCAAGACACTGCATGCCAAATCTCTGAAATACACAGATTATTAACAATAAAGGGTAAAGATACCAATTGCCCGTGTGCCATCATTGTCATGCATCCCCCCCACAGCTCACACCTCCCATCTTTTCAGACCACTCAATCTCATACTCTGTTAGGGTCTGAATGTTTGTGTCCCCTCAAAATTCATATGTTGAAATCCTAACCCCCAAAGTGATGGTATTCTAAGGTGGGGGCCTTTGGGAGAGGATTAGATCATGAGAGCAGAGCCCCCAGGATTGGGATTAGTGCTCTTTTAAAAAGAGGTCTCGGAGTTCATTCATCTCTTTCACTGTGTAAGGACATAGCCATAAGGCGCTGTCCAGAGGAAGCAGCCCCTCACTAAACACTCAATCTGCTGTTGCCTAGATCTTAGACTTCTCAGCCTCCAGACTGTGAAATACATTTCTGCTGTTTATAAATTATCCAGTCTGCGGTATTCTGTTATAGCAGCACCAATGGAATAAGACACACTCCAAGAATCCCTTCATATCTTCGATGTTTCATGCTCCTCCTTAAGAAATGTAGATTCCAGCTGGGCGCAGTGGCTTAGGTCTGTAATCTTAGCACTTTGGGACACCGAGACATGAGGATGGGGCTTGAGCCCATGGGTTCGAGACCAGCCTGGGCAACACAGCAAGAGCCCATCTTTAAAAAATAAATGAATGAATAAACATTTTTAAAATTTTTAAAAGAGAAGTGTAGATTCCATCATCTGTCATTAATTTCCCTCCCTCAACTCCCTGGCCCATCTTTTACTTGGTCATATCCTTTTGGCAAAAACATCTGGTTAAATCCATCAGACTGCCCAGTTCACACCTGTACCCAGACAGCTGACTGTGGCTAGAGAAAACAGAAGAAAGCGTGCAAACATGTTGGCTGGCCTCACTTTAAATCCCTGACCCCTAATGTCAAGTGTCCCCTTAAATGCCACTGGCAATCACACCAAAATTCTCTGTCTATTCCCTCACCCACACTCACGAAGTTTATGTCTTCTGCTTTCCTTCCAGATTCCCAACAATTTCTTCCCATCTGATGACCTTTTGTTCTACTTCTCAGAAAAATGAAGCAATCAGAGAGGACTACCACAAACTTCTAAGACTATATATATTCTCTGGTGATCTATCTGCATGCAGGTATATACACTCTACCTTTCTGCCTGTTGATGTAGACAACTATCCATGCTCCTCTCTAAAGCCAACCCCTCCACTTTTGATGAGGTCCAATCTCCACCCCTTGCTCACTCAAGGGCAATGTTTTAGCAATTTTCCTGTCTTTTCTCCACATCATCAAATTATAACTATGAAAATTTGCTGCTTTCTCCCTCTCCTTTGCAGAAATATTAAAAGAGGCATCTGTATTTGCCATGTTCCCTTATTTTCCCCATTCTCTCTTAAACCCACTCCAGTGTGTCTTCCATCCAACCACGTGCTGTTCTCAAGGGCACTAATGATCTCCCGGTTTATAAAGCCAATGTTTCTCTCTTGTCTTCATTGTACTTGACCTATTCTATCAGCAGCATTTGACACCACTGATTACTCATTCTGCTCTGGTGTACTTTCTTCAATTGCTTCCAAGACACCATAAATTCTTCTGCCTTGCTGGCTGCCTTTGCTGGTTCCTCCTCTTCTCCCTGACCTCTTAATGTTGGAGAACCACAGGGCTTAGTCCTTGGCCCTCTTCTCTCTTTTCTTTACACTGTGGTCCTCAGTGAGGGAGATAGGTAGATCCACTGTCCCGATCTTAACCCAAAGAAAGACTTGCTGTCCAGCTACGGGGGCTGTGGTCAGAAGGCAGCCTCAAGCCTTCAGTTCCTGCAGGACCTGTCTCAGGGCAGAGGGCGGCATCCCAGGGTAGGCCATATCTGGTGACTGAGTGAGGCAGGGAAAAAGGACTGGTCATATCAGCCTCTGCAGGACAAGGATGATGGGCAGTATTAATTCCAGAGCTTCCAGCCAGGTTGTTCTACATCACTGTTTGACTTCTCCACACACTCCTGCTTCCTTCCTCTTTCTTTTGCAGATCATCTAAATGCCATCTTCTTGCCTGCTTCTGGAGAAATCAACCTACAACTCTTGGAGATCCCCTCCAGTCTCATGACTGTGAATACTGTCCACATGCTAACAACTCCCAATGCATGTCTCTAGCCAGTGCTTTTTCCCCTAGACTCCACAATCAAATACCGCACTGTGCACTTACACCCTCTGGGTATCTTCCAGGCGCCTTTCCCAGCTGAGCTAAGCGCAACTGAACCCTCCCAACTATTCAGACCAAAATACTTGGTGCCATACTTGCGTTCCCTTTCCTTTCACATTCCACATCAAATCAGTCAGAAAACTCTGTTGCATCCACTCTCCAAATATGTGCAAATCCAAATCTCTTCTCACCCCCTCCTGCTGCTGCCACTATAATCCGAGCCACCATTCTCTTTCTACTAGATTACTACAAAGCCTCTTAACAAGTCTCCCTGTTTCTACTCTTGTCCTTCTACAATCCATCCTCATCCAGGACCATGGGGATCCTTTTAAAGTATAAATCAGATCACAGCATTCCTCTGCTCAAGGGGTAAAAGTCAAACTCCCTAGAGGGACCCACAGAGCATATCACTCCTCTGGCCTCGTTATTACTTCTCTGTCTTCATCTCCTGCTGCTTCTCCCCTTGTTCATGCCACTGAAGCCACACTTGGCCTCCTCGATGTTCCCTGAACTTTCCAGACACACTCCCTCTTTCTGGAACATCCCAGGTAGGCTGCTAGCTAATTTCTTTATATTCTTTTAGTCTTCATTCAAATGGTACCATCTCATCACTATACCCTAATCTACCCCGCTTACCTCCCAGAACTGCCCACCCACCCAAAGCAGGTCTACTTTGCTTTTTTAAAATATCATTTCCCACTTCCAACACACTGAATCATTAAGTTAAACTTAATTAATTCATTTAAAATGAAGACATAACTCATTACAATTAATAAACAATTATTTATTTTTTAATAGTAATTCACAAAGACAAGGGTCTTTGCCTCTTTTGATCACCAAAGTATCCCAAGTACCTAGGACACTGCCTAGCACACAGTAGGACCTAAAAATAAATACATTTGTTCAGTGAACAAATAGTATTTCCTCTTCACAAGATTAGGTTGGCACAATGAAGCATAAAGGGACAAAAATAAAACAAAGAAAGAAAGAGAAGGTAGGAGACATAGAAAATACAGTGAAAGGGCCAGGCATGGTGGCTCACGCTTGTAATCCCAGCACTTTGGGAGGCCGAGGCAGGAGGATCACGAGGTCAAGAGTTTGAGACCAGCCAACATAGTGAAATCCTGTCTCTACTAAAAATACAAAAATTTAGCAGGGCATGGTGGCGGGTGCCTGTAATCCTAGCTATTCAGGAGGCTGAGGCAGGAGAATTGCTTGAACCCGGGAGGCGGAGGTTGCAACAAGTTGAGATCACACCATTGCACACCACCTGGGAGACAGTCCACAGCTCTGTCAAAAGAGAAAAAGAAAGAAAAAGGAAGGAAGGAAGGGAGGGAGGGAGGGAGGAAAGACAATGAAAGGATGTAATAGGAAGAAAAAAAGAGAACTGGATGAAGAGATACAGGTTGGAAATTTCCCAAAATGCAAAAAAGATACCAACCCATAGATTCAAGAAGTCCTACAAACCCTGAACAGAATAAATAAAAATATATTTACACCTAGACATGTCATAGAGGAACTGGAAAGCCAAAGGCAGAGAGAAAAACCATAAAAGCAACAAGAAGGAGACTGATGAGCTATTGTACTAAGAAGCAACAATTAGGCAGAGAGCCGACTTCTCAGCAAGAACAGATGCCAGAAGATAATGAACTGGTATCTTCTAAGTGTTTGAAGAAAATCATCGCCAACTGAGAATTCTATATGCAGCAGAAATAAAGATAATTTAAGACAGACAGAAGTATAATAATAATAATAATTAACAATAATGTCTTAGATGTTTAGAATAGTATGAAAGAAAAAAATTTACTATATATTATAATCCAGTAGAGAATAAAAGGAGTTAATATACTCTAATGTCCTTGTATTATCTAGGAAGGCTAATGTCCTTGTATTATCTAGGAAGGCTTCAAAGTACTAATTTATATTAGACTTTGCAATCCAAGGTAGCTATGGGTAATCCTGAGGTTTTTTTAATAGGATAGACATTAAAAAGCCAGTAACTGATCATTCTGACTACATTCTGGGTAAAAACTTAGTTGTTTACTTAAAAAATAAACAAGACAATAAAATGCAAGCCACACGGTGAGACAATATTTGTGATTCATGCAACCAACAGGGAGATATTATGCAGAATAATTTAAAACACACACATGCACACAACTGTACAAATCAATAAGAAAAACATCAACTACCAAATAAAAAATGACAAGTGACATTTGTCAGGCAGTTCACAAAATAAAATATTCCAATGACCAATAAACCTATGAATAGGAGCTTGGCCATGCTGGCTTTTCCAATTTACAAAATGTAAATTCAAACCAGGAAATCCACTTATTACCAGAAGAGCTAGAATTGAAATGACTAATAACACCAAGGTTTTCTGAGGGCATAATGCAAGAGGAACTCCCTTATCCTACTAGGGAGAGTGTAATTGGGTCAGGCACTTTAGTAAAGATGAAAAATCAGCAATTTCAATTCTAGAAATAAACCCCAAGAAACACATGGACATGAGTGCTGGGGAAGGTATCTCCAAAAAAAGTCCATTGTAGCACTATTCACAATAGTCAAACATTGGAACTAATCCAAATGATCATCAGCAGTAGAATGGATTATGAAGTTATAGCCTATTTATACCATGAAATTGTATAATAATTAAAGTGTACAAACTAGAGCTACACCCAAGAGAAAAGTTGAGGAAATAAAGCCAGACCCAGAATACTTAATAAAGTATGATTCCACTGATATACAGTTCAAAAACAAGCAAAATTAAACTACAGTGCTTAAGAATCTACACTCAAGCACTAAATGTGAGACAAGAAGCAAAAATATGATTCCATAAAAATCAAGCCCGGTTGTTATCTTTAGGAGGCAGGGAGAAAATTGTGATTGAAGATGGGAGGGGAGGCTTTCTTGGGGGCTGCCAATGTTGCATTTCTCGAGCTGGTGATGGCCACATTACCCAGTAGGCTGTACAGTCACGTGTTGTGCACTGTTCTGAATGTGTGGCATGTTTCACAATTTAAGAAGAGTTTATAAAATCCACATAAACTATCCTGTAGACGAATATTTCCCACTGAATAGTAACCCCTCCCCAAATAAGAAAGCCTTTTAGATTTTGGCTATAGATATAAAATCTTGTATAAATATCACTGCTTCATTAAACCACTCAAAAGCCCAATGAGTAACACATTTAATGACAGATAAGACAACTAAAGGTGATACTTAGTTCATTAAGACATTCTCCTCTTCCAACTATTAAACTAATAGCAGATGATATTATCATAGATTCCTTTGAGGAAGAAAGATTAGATAGATAGATAGATAGATAGATAGATAGACAGATAGACATGTGTATACATTTGGCATGTATACATATACACATATATACATATACATGCATGTAAGTGTATCTACACATACACATATATGTGCATGCAAGTATACATATATGACTGACATAAAAACATGCTCCTTGGCTGGGCACAGTGGCTCATGCTTATAGTCCCAGCTACCAGGGAGGCTAGACAGAGAGATTGCTTGAGCCCAGGAATCCAAGGTTACAGTGAGGTATGATTGTGCCACTGTACTACAGCTTGGGTGACAGAGCTGTCACCCTGTCCCTTTAAAAAAAAAAAAAAGATATACTCTTTACTGTGACTTTATTTGAAAATGAAGGCAGCATAAGAGTGAGTTCAGTGCATCCACCCTCTTCCTTCACTCTCTCTCTGGTGTCACTGGACTGGATGAGTTATGGACATGACAATTCCAGCCCAAGGGCACTAGAAAGTAAGTGAGAAGGGAAGAGCTGACTTATCCCACACTGAGCCCAGAGATTCAAACCAGCCACCCAAGGTTCGCCTTTCTCTTCATGACGAGTCATAGATCCATTACCCATTAATACGGTGACAATTATTATTATTATTGTTATTATATTTGAGAAAAGGTCTCGCTTTGTCACCCAGGCTGGAGGGCAGTGGTGCAATCTTGGCTCACTGCAACATCTAGCTCCCGGGTTCAAGCGATTCTCCTGCCTCAGCCTCCCGAGCAGCTGTGACTACAGGTGCCCACTACAACACCCGGCTAATTTTTGTATTTTTAGTAGAGATGGGGTTTCACCATGTTGGCCAGGCTGGTCACGAACTCTTGACCTCAAGTGATCCACCTACCTCAGCCTCCCAAAGTGCTTGTATTACAGGCATGAGCCACTGTGCTCAGCCAACAATTATTTTTAAAGCAATGCTAGTCCATCACCCCTTAGGGCAGGGAGCGCTCACTCTCATTCTTACTTACACTGTGAGGGGGTTTATCATTGTATTTTCTGATTAGGATGCCCTACAGAACAGGACATCGAGTTCTCTGATGGGTATTTTTTTTGCATAGGATTGGTGGAAGAGACTATTCCTTTCCCCCTTTATTTGTAATGTTTTCCTCTGTACTGCACCTCCATACTTCTTCCACCATCCTTAACCGCAAGATGGGCACAGGATCCAGCTGGGATCACTGTTGAACCTCAAGCCCTGTACACAGTGATTGGTCCAGAGGTGGGTTCACGATCGATATTAGCTAATCAGAGAAATTCCTTGGGAATATTTTTATTTTAAAACTGTGGACATCAGCCTAAAACTGCTGGCAGCCATGCTTCTGTTTGGTTCGAGCTGGCCTGAGAAGAACTAATCTGATCCAGGGAAAACAGGGATGAAAGACAGAGAGCATTTGATCATGTTAACTTCCCTGGGTCCAGCTGTCCCCTAACCCCAGCCTAACCCTGATTGGTACACAGACAAACGTATTCCCACTTTGGCCCTAAATCAACTTAGGTTTCTGATCCTTACAATCCAACATTCTAACAGGACCGGGATTTTGTTTTTTTTCCGGGTTTTTTAAATGGTTTTACTGCTGATTGTTGTTTTGCAGGGGTAAGAAGCAGAGAAGATCTGCTCCTGTGATTCACAACACTCCTCCATACCACATATTTGTGCAAAAACATCTTGTTAGTCCCTAAGCTTCCTCTAATGATGTCTTTTAAAACTGCACCTTACATGTCTTCTCCTTGATTAACACCCTTGTTTATTACCTCATTCAATCCTCCTTTTCCCTTTTCCAAATGCTGAATGATCACACGATGAATGTCTTAGATTTTTCTCTCTTCTGTGAAACTGCTGATCACTCCCAAATTAAGAATTAAAAATGGAGCAGCTGCAGACGCTTCGCTAGCATCCAGATTACAATCTTAGAGTTCTTCCAGAAGAAAGCTCTCTGTTTCTGAGGAAACTCTGGTTGGTTGGGGGCAACCCAAGGAAGTACCTCTGAAACCACACAACATGCAAGGAAACCACAGGAAAAAAAGGGGGAGGGGGCTCTTCCTGTGTATTTGCTGAAGCATTTTGCTTTAAGAGAGATCAGTGGTGTTCAATTTCAAGAAAGAAACACCCATGAGGAAAAGTGCAGAGCAAAACAGCCCCAGGATATCTCTACCCAACACACAGGCCTGCTGGTGTCACTTGCATTGAACTTATACATTTCTTCATTATCCTAGTAATAAAGTCTGTGATTTCAGCATTTTACAGGAAGGTAAAAACACATTCACAATAGCACTAGCCGGTAGCTTTCTTAAGTAACTGCATGGTGAGCTTCATAGTATCCCCCGTTCCTAAAGACAGATTAGAGGCCCCAGCACTGCACTGTTTCAGATTTCTGTGGGCCACCAAAAATAAAAAGCATCCCAGGTGGAGTAAACTTGTTAACCAAAGGGCTACTTAAAAATAAAATTGCTTGTAGAGAGCTCTCTTACAGCTTAATGAATGAGGCACCATTTCTCAAACTAAGATTGTGATCAAATGAGAAACCCTCCAAAGACCTCTGCTGAATACCTCACTTACACTCAAGCCTCCGCAGAGGGAGCCAATGAATGAGCCCCCAGCAACTGAAGTGGGTGTGGGGGAGTGGAGAAGGTTATATTTGAGCATGTGATGGTAGAATTGAGAAAGCACTGAGACATCAGCCACAGATGGAGAGGAAAGAGCAGCTCTACCTATAGGAAATGTTAATAAGAGTTCTGTACTCTCTATTAACAAATCTTGGAACAGCTGACACCATGATGGCCAGGGACCATGGATGGACGGATGGATGGGTGGATGGATGGATGGATGGCTGCATGGATTGATTGATGGATGGATGGACGAATGGACAGACTGAGTAAAGAATGGTGGCAGTTACAGCTGAGTGGGTGTGTGTTGATGGGGGAGGAAGGACAGAGGACAGGCCAACCACACCATAATTGTTGAGGAATGGCACAGTCCAGAGTGGGCAAAGTTTTTCTTTAAAGAATCAGATAAATATTTCAACCTTTGCGAGCCATATACTCTCTATTGAGCTCTGCCCTTGTTATGTAAAAGCAACCAAAGACAGTAAGTAAATGAAAATGACTTTGTTCCAATAAAACTTTATTCATGAATGCTGAAATCTGAATTTCATGATTTTTACATGACACCAATTATTCTTCTTTTCCCCCCAGCCGCTTAAAAATGTAAAAGACATTTTTAGTTCAAGGATCTTACAAGAATCAGTGGAATTTGGCCCTCAGGCCAGAATTCAACAACCCCAGATCTAGTCTCCAAACACGCCAGTCACTCAGGATAGTGATCAGGAAAGAAGATCTCACCAGCAGATCCTGGGAAGAGATCTAACACAACGCACATTTTCTATTCTGTGCTCTGTATATACTTCTCCTTCTGTCTTTATTGCATAATTCTCCATGGATGTGCTGATGTTTCCGTCTTGTCCAATGGGATATAGGAAGCACCTGCTGGCAGGGTCTGTGTCTCACTTATTTCTTTTTTTTTTTTCTTTTTTTTTTTTTTTTGAGAGGGAGTCTCGCTCTGTCGCCCAGGCTGGAGTGCAGGGGCATGATCTTGGCTCACTGCAAGCTCTGCCTCCCGGGTTCACGCCATTCTCCTGCCTCAGCCTCCCGAGTAGCTGGGACTACAGGCACCCGCCACCATGCCTGGCTAATTTTTTGTATTTTTTAGTAGAGATGGGGTTTCGCACCATGTTAGCCAGGATGGTCTCGATCTCCTGACCTCGTGATCCACCTGCCTCGGCCTCCCAAAGTGCTGGGATTACAGGCGTGAGCCACTGCGCCCAGCCTGTGTCTCACATATTTCTAAATCTTCAGCACTTGGCATAGTACCTGGAACATAACAGGTGCTTGAGAGATATTCCCTGAATCAAACCATATTCCCCAACAACTGCAAGATTTCACTGTCAAAGTATGACATAAGGCCGGGCACGGAGGCTTATGCCTGTAATCCCGACACTTTGGAAGGCTCAGGCAGGTGGATCACGAAGTCAAGAGATTGAGACCATCCTGGCCAACATGGTGAAACCCCGTCTGTACTAAAATATACAAAAATTAGCTGCACCTATAGTCCCAGCTACTCAGGAGGCTGAGGCAGGAGAATCACTTAACCCGGGAGGTGGAGGTTGCAGTGAGCCGAGATAGCTCCACTGCACTACAGCCTGGAGACAGAGCAAGACTCTGTCTCAAAAAAAAAAAAAAAAGTGTGACTTGAAAGGCAATCCACCTTGATACCAGGCATCCCCTATCTGATGTCACAGCCATGAATACTATGCCCTTGGGATGGTTGACAGAGGTCATAGGAAGTAAACCGTACTCATAACCTTGAAGCTGGATTTCACCCTTTGCCAAAAGCAACTCTTAGTTTGCCACATTGTAAAAGGCAGGAAACCAGTTACCTTATTCTTGCCATGACCACACAGATGTTACTTAACTTACGCATGTCCCAAATGGAAAGAAACATATCCATCCGTTAGCAGAGAATGAAAAACATGTCACCCTTTGGCTCTCAGTTTGGGAATTGATGGGCAATGAACACACTCCTGGTTCCTTTTCTTTCCCATCCGTCTCTCCCTCCAGGCCATCCATCAGGAGAAAGCTCAATGTCATCTTCATGGTGAGCACTATGTAGCCATATCCTACAGGCTTTCTTTGCAATACTTAAGTTTCCAAGGAAGGCAGAGACTATTAAAAAGAAGATGCTCAGGGGCTTTCTTTTTTCAGACAGAGTCTTGCTCTGTCACCCAGGCTGGAGTGCAGTGGTGCCATCTTGGCTCACTGCAACCTCCACATGCCAGGTTCAAGCGATTCTGCCTCAACCTCCCGAGTAGCTGGGAATTACAGGCATGTGCCACCGTGCCTGGTTAATTTTTCTATTTTTAACGGAGACGGGGTTTCGCCATGTTGGCCAGGCTGGTCTTGAACTCTTAACCTCATGTGATCCACCCGCCTCAGCCTACCAAAGTGCTGGGATTACAGGTGTGAGTCACCATGCCCAGCCTCTTTTTAACACTTTACTGGAAATCTTGAATAGAAGTATGCCAGGGTCAAATCTGTATACAAAGGGAATACAAAGAACCACAGGAGAATCTGTAAGGAAATGACTCATAAGTATTCAGATTTGGATGGGTCCCAGAAAATAGCTCCAGAAACATAATTGCAATCCCAGGCAGGAAGCCAGGCAGGCAGGTAAGCAGGCAAGAAGTAAGGAGAGAAGGAAGGAGGGAGGGAGAGAGGAAAGGAGGAAGTGAAGAAGAGAAGAAGGGCACAAACAGAGCAACTCACCTGGTTCATCCTCAACCCCCACCTGCCCCAGCAGTATCTTTCAGTTGCAAGCCCTATGAACAGCAAAGGGGACACAGAGCTGGAAGAACGCCACTATTGCCTTTCTCTAGGTAGGTCTGTCAGTAACTCTTTGCTTGATTTGCACCAAGACTTAGTTTCCCAGTCAACAGAATGGGACTAGAAGTACCCAGACCAACAGGCCGAAATAACCTCATTCTGTACATTTTTGAAATTCACTAGTTATCCATTTTAAATGGTATTTGGATTCTTTTTTTCTTTGTGAAGAAGTCTCCATAGCAACTGAACTTGAATACCTTGGTATTCAACCCAAACTTACCTACCTAATAAGTTTGGCAAGAATGTTTTTATTCTTTTCTTACCAAAGGCCACATTTAAGAGGATCCAGAAATTCTGACAGGCCTCGTGCATTCTATCTGAGACCAAAGAGCAGACAACCAAGAGACCTGTGTATCCGCAAAAGCAGCAACATTCCGTTTCTTCGCCATTTGGGTAACTCTGTCCTTTATCAATTACAGTCCTTGACAGGCTCATTCCTATTCGTCACCTATTTGTTCTTGTGTGTTGGTATTATATCTTCCACATCCTCATGGGCCACTAAATTATAATATTTTAACTTCAAATGACATCTAACTTGGAATCACGTAATCAATATTACTTTACTGAGTGTTTATCTTCCCTAAACTGCTTCATGGACCACAAAAGAAGACCTAAAAAACAACATCTGATGCTCAGTTTCAATGGATCAATGAGCTGAACCCAAAAATAGCCACTCTAGAATATTCATGAGAGGCCTCTCCGTATAACTGGAAACTTCATACCAAGTTTCACTTTCAAAGAATTCATTTTAAAACATGTTCTCTGATTTTAAACTCAGTTATTTATACGATGTTAAAGAGACTTTAACCAACTTGATGGCAAACCTAACAAAAGATGTCTACCAATTATTTTAATTTCATCAAAGGTTTTAAGGGGAACTATTTAAGACATATTAACAACTTCCTATTTTGTTCCATAGGCCCCATTCTTAAAAGGCTCCTCAGGGCTTTAATATTCCATAATATTAAAAGGGCTTTAATATTCCATAATAATTTATTTTACGCTTTCTTAATAACCTTTTCTCAAACTCCAGGTGAATCATTTCTGCAATTTGTTACTGTTTGTAGCTCAACAAATTATTCATTTGAGCTGGCTGAGCCACACGCATAACATTTTTAATTAGAGTGCCACAGTTGACTTCAAATCCAAAATATCCCAATCCAAAATTATTCTGTAGGCTTCGGATTTGCTGCCAGGAGTCTAAAAAGCTAAAAATAGCAACCAAACTTTCACATCACAAGGCAGAAAAAAGCATTTCAAGAAAGTGTACAGGCTTCAAATAGATGCGTGAACAGATCCCAAAAGGCAGGCATAGGCTGACAAGACTTCAGATTTGACCGTCCCCAGTATACTTATATTTGTAAGAAGAAAAGGATGGGAGAAAAACTCAGTAAAACAGCAGCTCATAATGATAAACTACATAGAGTAGCAGCAGGGGGAAATATGGCACAACTGGTAAAATACAAGCGTCTAGACTCTCTTTAGTATAAAACTAAAGATATTAAATTAGCATGTCAATTTTGAACAAATCTATAATAATGCAATCAGCAAACTTCAGAATGTAAGATACTTTACAAAGCAAAGGACTTGGACTCTTAAGTAAAGAGAAAAGAGAAGAAAGAAAGGGATGATAGGCCGGGCGTGGTGGCTCACGCCTGTAATCCCAGCACTTTGGGAGGCCGAGGCGGGCGGATCACGAGGTCGGGAGATAGAGACCATCCTAGCTAACATGGTGAAACCCCATCTCTACTAAAAATACAGATAATTAGCCGGCCGTGGTGGCGGGAGCCTGTAGTCTCAGCTACTTGGGAGGCTGAGGCAGGAGAACAGCGTGAACCCGGGAGGCGGAGCTTGCAGTGAGCCAAGATTGTGCCACTGCACTCCAGCCTGGGCGACAGAGCGAGAATCCATCTCAAAAAAAAAAAAAAAGAAAGAAAGAAAGAGATGATAATGAGGAAGCTACATGAGACTGAAGGTACACACGCATCAGTTGCAAGGTGCTTTGGTCTCAATGTCTGTGTGCCCTTCAGATTCATATGCTGAAATCCCAACCTCCAAGGCAATGGTATTAGAAGGTGAAATATTAGATGGTGGGAAGGGTAGGAGGGAAGGGAGGATAAGGAAAGGTTGCTTAACAGATAGCAAATTACAGCTAAATGGCAGGAATAAGTTCTAGAGATCTATACCACTATAGGGTGACTATAGTTAACAATAATTTATTGTACATTTTCAAAAAGCTAGAAGAAAGGATTCTGAATGTTCCCAATGTAAAAAAATAATAAATGTTTGAAATGATGGATATGGTAATTACTTTGATTTGATCATCACACATTGTATACTTGTATCAAAATATCACTCTGTGTCCCATAAATATGTACAATTATTACATGTCAACTAAAAATAAAAGGAAAAATACATTTAAAAGAAGAAGAAGGGTTAGGAGGCTGAGGCGGGTGGATCACAAGGTCAGGAGTTTGAGACCAGCCTGATCAACATGGTGAAACCCCGTCTCTACTAATACAAAAATTAGCTGGGCATGGTGGCACGCGCCTGTAATCCCATCTACTCAGGAGGCTGAGGCAGGAGAATCGCTTGAACCCAGGAGGCAGAGGTTGCAATGAGCCAAGATCACGCCACTGCACTCCAGCCTGGGGTAGGACTTTTGGGAAATAATTGGTGTCCTTATAAAGGGGGCCTAAGAGAGACCCCTTTCCCTTCCACCACATGAGGACACAGTGAAAAGACAGTAGTCTATGAACCAGGAAGCAGGCCCTCACCAGGCACTGAATCTGCCTTGGTTTTGGACTTCCAATACCCAAGAACCATGGGAAATAAATTTCTGTTCTATCTAAGTTACCCAGATTAGGGTGCTTTGTTATAGGAGCCAAATGGACTGAGACACAATGTATGGATGTTATTTGGATCATAATTCAAAAAGATGAGCTGTTAAAAAATTATGAGACAGAGGTTAAGTTTGAAAACTGACCATATGCTTGATAATATTGAGATACATAGGCAATATGGCTTTTCTTTTTATTTTTTGAACCCAGACAGAGGCTGGAACAATATGGCTTTTTTATGTTCTTATCTTTAGCAGTATATACAGATGAAATGAGAGCATATCTGTGATTCATATACAGACAGTCCAGTATGGGTATGTGGGTGTGTTTGTGTGTGTGCACGTGCATGTGTGTGTAGTGACTGCAGGCCAAAGTAGATTGGCCACAGGTTGATATTCCCCGAAGGTGGGTGATGAGTATGTGAGAGTTTCTGTGGGGGTTTATATACTATCCTCTCAATGTGTAAATGTTTGAAATTACCCACAATAAAAAGGTTTTCAAAAAACAATATGTACAAGACATACTGCGGTCTATATGCCCAGACTATACCTCTGGGTGGCCTGAGGGTGTGTGTGGCCTGCAGACATATTTTGTTTGGACAGTGGACTGTTTAAAAAAATGTTGTTTCCTTTTTGATCCAATATTTAAAAATAAGAAGACTTCACATAAAAATTAGGATTTCCAACTAACCTTGAAAAAATAGAAAGATCTGGCAACAGTAGGCTATAGCAACAAGCCCTGGAATGCAGCCTGTGCCGCCCTCTCTCAGACCCAGCACCCACACATTTCTGGGGCTTCCCTGGTCTGTGGCCATTTGAGTTTGGCCCCCAGTGTCCCGGGCTTTTCAGAGCAGCCACTCAGTGCCAACCTCCAGGGACAAACTTTCCAGAATGACTGTGTTCTTCTCTCAGCCCAGACTCCTAGAGCTTTGTTTTCTGACCAGTCATCAAAAGTTCCTGACAACAACTTCAATTCAAGCACTTGAAGAGTTTTAGTTTATATTACACAAAGCAGTGATTCAAAACATATGGGTAGTCAACAGACTGGAAAAGAAAACCCCAGAGTTTCTGAAGTTTATTTGGCTTGAGGACCTTTGGCCGGTTCTGCCGACTCTCCTTATCATTCAGGCAACAGGACTGGCTCCTGTCTTGCTCCACAGACTCCCAGAATGCAAAGTCAGGAAGGGGGCTAAGAGCTCATTTAGTACCTTCCTCCCCATTTTGCGATGAGACTCAAGCCAAGGGAGGATGAGTAATTCACCCAATCACTTTCCAAGGGGTCTCTGGAGGAAGGGATGGGAAAGAAAATGTAATGTGAGATAGAGTGCTGACAGCTCCTATACACATCCCAGAGTTACTGGATGACAATTTGTTCCTGCATGTTTTTACTCCCTGCAAAATACTTTTCCAGTATGATTATGGAACAAGAGCAACGTTTCTCTAGAAAAAGATAGATTTTCAACCTTAAAAAGAACTAAGGGTTGAACCACTTGGGTCGTGATATTCCTGTTTAATGGACCACTCTAAGAGGAATGACCATTGATGAGGTCTCCTGGCACCTAACTGATGTTCCTCACTTGTACAATTACTTGTCATCAGGCAAGAAGACAAATAAGAGGAAGGACAGGAAAGTCCTTCTAACTCCTCAGGTTCTCTGAAGACTCTTTTAGATCCTAGACTCTTCATAACGGCTCTCAGACTCATTCACCCCTTCAGCCCGGCTGAGTCAAAGGAAATTCTCAAGGTCATGCAGTGGCCACCATATTTGCAGAGCCCACCCTCGGTGAACTTGGGTTCTTCCCAAAGTGAACTCACCCAGTTAACAATAGACTATTCTTGAAATTTAATTAATTCAATGGCAGACAAGCCAAAAGAAGAGAAATTAAAGCAACCCTGAGGCAATATGAGTTTGCACAGTGGAGTACATGTAATACTCCCAGCTCCCCAACGCGGAAGGCTCATTTTCCTCTAGTTCCACCTCATGGGCTGGCACATCCCATCAGCTTTCTCATCACTTCTGATGGGCTTTAAGTTAGCAACTCTTTTCTCCCATTAAAAATGTAGGAAAACATCATCAGATTTTGCCATCCAAGGTCTATAGGCACCATAGCAATCACTTAGCTGGGGTTCCCTGGCTTTCTGGGCATCAAAAACTGGGCTTGAGGTGCTCCTTCTGGGCCAGCGGTCACAGGTTATATCACATTAATTAGTCTGACAAATGAACGGGTTATGACTCATAATTGCTCACCACCACTGTTAAGCTGAAAAGGTTTGAACTGAGTGCCCAGTAGGAAATATGGAGGCTTTGGAGCCTTAGGGGGGCATCTGTGACCAACCCCTGCTCAGCCGGAACCTAAGAACCACGAGACCAGTGGGAGAGGAGCCACAGAAATCAGTCTGGCAAAAGAGGGCCAAAGTTGAAACTGAGACAGTGGCCACAGAGGTGAAGAGACGATGTGGACGGGAAGGGGCAGGGGAGGGTAGGGGTGGGGGCAGGGTTTGAAAAACTAGGTAGCTAGAGAGGCTATGTACCAACATGACATAAAAGATACAAAACTGGCTGGGTAGGTGGCTTACACCTGTAATCCCCCAGCACATTGGAAGGCCAAGGCAGGAGGATCACTTGAGACCAGCCTGGGCAACTCAGTGGTGCGGTGGCTCACACCTGTAATCCCGGCACTTTGGGAGGCCAAGGCAGGCAGATTTCCTGAGGTTGGGAGTTCGAGACCAGCTTGACCAACATGAAGAAACCCCATCTCTACTAAAAATACAAAATTAGCCAGGCGTAGTGGCGCATGCCTGTAACAGCAGCTACTCGGGAGGGTGAAGCAGGAGAATCACTTGAACCCGGGAGGCAGAGGTTGCGGTGAGCCGAGATTGCACCATTGCACTCCAGCCTGGGCAACAAGAGCAAAACTCTGTCTCAAAAAAAAAGAAAAAGAAAGAAAAGAAATTCCTTCTCTACCAAAAACAAAAACAAACACAAAAATTAGCTGGGCATGGTGGCATGTGCCTGTGGTCCCCCAGCTACTCAGGAGGCTGAAGCAGGAGGATCATTTGAGCCCGGGAGGCAGAGGTTGCAGTAAGGTGAGACTGTACCACTGCACTCCAGCTTGGGATACAGGATGAGACCCTGTCATAAAATTCCTTTCTTTTGCTCTGTATTAGTCTCTTTTCACACTGCTGATAAAGACATACCCGAAACTGGGAACAAAGAGAGGTTTAATTGGACTTACAGTTCCACATGGCTGGAGAGGCCTCAGAATCATGGCAGGAAGCGAAAGGCACTTCTTTCGTGGTGGCGGCAAGAGAAAAATGAGAGAGAAGCAAAAGCAGAAACCCCTGATAAACCCATCGGATCTCGTGAGACTTATTTATAAGCCAAACCATATCATGCTCATATAACAAATATGCCTTGAGCACCTAACATATGGCAGGTACTGTGCAAAGCACTAAGATACAAGAGACAGCAGAAAAGAACAGGGAAGAAACAGAAAGAGAGGCAGGAGGGTGTCTGGAATTTTTTTCTTTCAGGGGAGTACTAGAGATGAGAGAAGAGTAATAAGCCCATTCAGAGAGATGCTGAGTTAAAGAGAAAGCTGATGAGCAGAAGAAACTAGAGAAAACTAATTCAAGAAAATGATCAAATCTAGCCATGCGTCTACATAAATATACTTCCTTTTCCCCCATCGTTTAAATCAAAATCCCTCTTACCTGGTCGTTCCCTCTTCCTCTCCCCACTCCCTCCATATCCTCAAAGCCGCCATCACCTACAACAGCTCCCTCTGGAAGCAGCAGCATCCTCTCTTCTCACTCAAAAAGCACAGCCCCAACCAAGGTCACCAGAAGCCCCACCCCCACCACATCTGTCACTCTAAATGGCCTTTCCCCTCCTTGGTATCTGGGTAGCCCCTGAAACCACCAGCCATGCCCTTGTTGGGGAAGCCTCTCATTTAAATTCTGTACCAATTACAGAAAATTCCATGTAAGTTCCAGGCCCAACTCGCTCAGTGCTTGGCGCTGTGAAGAATGCCAACACCGAGTATGGAACCCATTCCTCCCAAACGGCACAGCTGGTGTGCAGCGGGCAGGGGGCGATCCCATAAAACAGTACTGGGTGCTGGTAAGAAGAGAATGGGAAACAACCACTGGGCAAACGATCAAAAAATATCCACTACAGCATCCAAGTTTCCTTCCTGTAGCTTTGACAATTTCTTCCCAAACTTCCTCCGGCTCCCTTTCTTTCTCCCACCTCATATACCTACATATACGGAATATTCTGCATCTGTCCCTCCAAATGCCCATTGGAACTCTCAGCAACTTCACACATCTACTGGAATCCAGCACTCAGGACTAAAGGATCAGATATCCTCCCTCCCTGACTCCTCAAATTGACCTGAATCTCAGGGTGGAAGGAAGAGATGGACAGGAACAGGAGGGGCTGTGAAACCCAAGACTCCCTGGGACAAGCTGACACTTGCTCTGGGTTCCCACCCATCACGCTGCTCCTGCAAAGAAGTTCATCCCATCAAAGTGAAGGAAAACATCAGGTTCCCAGCAGGGGGACAGATTGTTCCAAGGCAATATGGGATAAGACTTGGTTCCCAGAATTTATTTATTCAGCTTCTAGGACCAAAGCGACAACTAGCCAACTGATAATTTTGGAATATATTTATAAAAGAAAAACAAATATTCGTTATTCCTCTGGGCCATTAAATTATTTTAAACAGATAATACCCTCCTTTAAAAAAAGATTAAATTTCTATTTTCAACCACTAAAAATGAAGTTTGGCATAGCTTCAGTGATGAGGGGAAGCAGAGAGAAATTTAGCAAGAAATGGCAGAGAAAGGGTGAAATTTCTGGTCTTTACATTAGACACAGTGGCTCAGATTCTTTAGTTTTTGACCTTGTACTAGAATTCTCTGTATGTTTTTTACACACAGCAGAGAAATATGCCCACTTTTGAACTCTTAATTTTGACTCTTTATTCTTTACTACTAAATAATATTCTAAGAAACATCCAGTATGCGGTTGGCTTTCACAAACATTTCAGATAAATAAAACATCAGAAAGTCACTGTTTAATAGAAAAAAAAGTAATTTCCAATTACCACCAACATTCTAACAAACACTAACAGAGCAAAGTCATCTACATTCAGGCAAATGTGGTGTTTGGGTACAAAAATGTACATGCATTTGTGCATGAATATGTATATATCTCCGTGTAGTATACACATATACATGTGTATGTTCAAGTAATAAAGACTAAACAATGGGCAAAATACCAAAATTATCAGAATCACTTTCAGTGGTAAGTAAATAACAATTATTTTCCCCTTCTTCCACCTTTTCTGTTTTTTCAAACTTCCCACCATGATCATTCATATACAGAAAAGGAAAAATCAACAACTTTATTTTTATCACACATATGAAGATGTATGTTCTTATAAGGTATGCTCATCTTCTTATATCAAAAAAGCCAGGTACTAAATAGAAACCCATACACCCTGTGCCACCAAAAAAACCCATAAATTGCAAAGTGAAGCTGAGTTTCTCTTTTTTTTACTATATGCAAACCTTTTTATTAAGAGTAGAAAAAAGGCCAGGTGTGGTGGCTCACGCCTGTAATCCCAGCACTTTGGGAGGCTGAGGCAGGAGGATCACAAGGTCAGGAGTTCGAGACCAGCCTGACCAACATGGTGAAACCCCATCTCTACTAAAAATACAAAAATTAGCCGGGCGTGATGGTGGGCGCCTGTAATCCCAGCTACTCGGGAGGCTGAGGCAGGAGAATCACTGGAATCCAGGAGGCAGAGGTTGCAGTGAGCTGAGATTGTGCCACTGCACTCCGGCCTAGGTGACACAGTGAGACTCCACCTCAAAAAAAAATTTTTTTAAAAGAGTAGAAAAAAATAGAGTCCTTTGTGTCAAATTGCTATGTATATGCTTAAGGGCAAGCGTTTCATAAACGATACTGCCACATCCTACCCTTTGTTTTTTGAGATCTCTGGTTCTCTATTTCCTTAATTGTGCTTCCCCACATAGAGCTAAAATGAGTAGCATGAACAGATGTATACACTCACACACGCATGTACACATGTGCACACTCACACACCATCCCTGATAAATGCATCTCAGTCTCTGACCATAACACCAATCACCAAGAACATGATTCTCCCCAAACCATAGGTGCTATCTCAGGCTCCTGGGCTCACTGTCTCGCACTCCACGGTATGCAGGGCACCCAGGTCTCCGTCTGCACCCTCTCCATTTCATGTTTCCACAGGGAAAGACATACAGTGTTTAAAGCAAACTCCTGATTATGCGTGCTAATGAAGGCAAACATTGGCACAGATGCGTGTTTGGCACGAGATTTCCCTAATTGCATTTTGCTTAGGCTACCATCAAAATTAGTTAGTGCTCCCCCAAACACACGCACAGCAGAGGGAGGAGGAGATGCCAACTGAAAGGACTTGTGGGTGATGGAGGGATGGCTAAACTGTGACATCGGCCTCAAATAAAAGAACCTTTTCCATACTCAGTGCCTACATGCTGACTAATGTCACGTTCAACTGGTCTTTAAAGTGCAGAGGAAATCTAGAATGCCTTCTATAATATCCTGGATGAATGGTAAGTGATGGAGCTCCAATCTAGAAAGCACAAAATTTTAGGCAACTCCTTGCTCTGCTTCTGAAATAGGAATTTTTACTTTATTTTATTTTATTTTATTTTTTGAATCAGAGTCTCACTCTGTCACCCGGGCTGGGGTGCAGTGGCACGATCTCAGCTCACTGCAACCTCTGCCTCCCGGGTTCAAGCGATTCTCCTGCCTTAGCCTCAAGAGCAGCTGGGATAACAGGCGGACGCCACCATGCCTGGCTCATTTTTGTCTTTTTTTTTTTTTTTTTTTTTTTTTGGAAAAACACAGGGTTTTACCATGTTGGCCAAGCTGGTCTTGAACTCCTGACCTCAAGTGATCTGCCCACCTCAGCTTCCCAAAGTGCTACGATTACAGGTGTGAGCCACTGCACCCGGCTGAAACATTTTTTTTTTTTTTTTAGATAGATTTAAGAGATGCCTTTCTGCAACTCCCACCTGCTGGAGAAACTCAGACCAATTCTCTATCATTTCTGTATGGTAAGCCTTCAAATAACAGAAGAAAGTGGTCCTGTCTTCCCTCACTGCTTCCTCCTCCGGGTAAGCTGCTACCCTTGGCAGGGTTTCCTGTCACCATTTTGGTTCTGCTCGTCTGACTACTCAACTCACTCAAGGTCTTCCTTAAAACACTGACCATGGAGCTGGCTCTAGTCCTCAAGGGCTGGAGTGCCCTCCTGAAAATTCAGTGGGATCAGGACACTATGCTCCCCTTAGCCCAAGAGTGGGCTCATTCATCTGCAGTGACTACATCACGCCTCTGACAGACACTGATGCCAAGCCAAACCCTTCTGTATATGTACAACAATTTATTTTTTGTCTCATCGTCCTCAAACTGTACAGGACATCACATTCCTGCTTTTTAAAGGTTATCTAGCAGGTTTCTGTCTGCCATCCTAGGCTACTAAGGGTATTTAGACTTTGTACTGAAGATCCCGCAGGGGTCTTCTTGGATACCACATCTCCCATCCAGATGCGATATCCAGTTCAGAAACAGTCAGCAGCTACATTTTTCACTGTGTCCATTGAGGAATAAGAAAAAAAAAAAAAAGTGGGCCAGGTGCGGTGGCTCACACCTGTAATCCCAGCACTTTGGGAGGCCGAGGTGGGCAGATCACCTGAAGACGGGAGTTCAAGACCTGCCTGACCAACATGGAGAAACCCCGTCTCTACTAAAAATACAAAATTAGTCGAGCGTGGTGGTACATGCCTGTAATCCCAGCTATTCAGGAGGCTGAGGCAGGAGAATCGCTTGAACCTGGGAGGTGGAGGTTGCAGTGAGCTGAGATCATGCCATTGCACTCCAGCATGGGTAACAAGAGTGAAACTCTGTCTCAAAAAAAAAAAAAAAGTCATTAAAAGCTGCAGGAGAGAGAATGACATAAATAAGGAGAAACAAGATAAGCCAAAAGAGCCACAGAGCCCAGAATCCTGGGGGCCTCACCATCCAGCACAATCCCTAGATAGGTAACATTACTGTTCATGTTAGCCAGGAGGCACCTTATGTCTTCAAAAAAAATTAACACCAACCTCCTTTAAAAAAAATTCACATGATCTTGGCTTGATGTATGTTATTTGCAAACAGGAGTCCTATCTAACATAGAAACTATTCTGGTAGAAAAAGTCAGTGTCCCACATAAAGTACCTTGCCAATTTCTATTAAGGTATTGGGCAGTCTGTCCTACCAGTGTGATTCACTAATTAACTTTCTTTGGTACGTTCCAGCCTGCTTCAAATCCGCAAGGATCCCTGCTCTCCAAAGGGCATTTTAGTATCTTAACCCTCAAGGCTTTTAACCATTTTACTCCCATTTCTACTTGGCTTCCCTGATTCCCTGAAGACAATCTTTTTCCCACTCATACTCGCTGCCACACAATTTAGCCAAGAGAGTTGGTCTTTGGTATCCGTAGGTTCTGCATCCCTGGGTTCCACCAACTGCAGATCCAAAATATTTTAAAAAAGAAAAAATAGATGGTTGCATTGCGCCTGTACTGCATATGTACAGGCTTGTTTTGCTTGTCACTATTCCCTAAATAATACAGTATAACAACAATTTACATAGCATTTACATTGCATTAGGTATTATAAGTAATCTAGAGATTGCTTATAATATATTGGAGAATGTGCATAGGTTTTGTGCAAATACTAAACTATTTTATTTGTTTTATTTTGTTTTTTCAATTGAGATGGAGTCTCGCTCTGTCGCCCAGTTGACAATGCAATGGCGCAATCTCGGCTCACTGCAACCTCCATTGCCCGGGTTCAAGCGATTCTCCTGCCTCAGCCTCCCAAGTAGCTGAGATTACAGGCACCCGCCACCACACCTGGCTAATTTTTGTATTTTTAGTAAAGACAAGGCTTCGCCATGTTGGCTAGGCTGGTCTTGAACTCCTGACCTCAGGTGATCTGCCCGCCTCAGCCTCAGCCTCCCAAAGTGCTGATATTACAGGCATGAGCCACCTCGCCTGGCCTACACTATTTTATATAAGGAACTTGAGCAGCCATGGATTTTAGTATCTGTGGGGGAGCAGAGGTCTGGATCCAAATCCCCATGAATACCAAGGGATGACTATACAGTGACATTAATGAAATAATATCAATGAATAATTTCTGCTTCCAAAAACACTACACTGTGCCCTAGCCAAAGAATCACCCAAGGTTGGACTTTAGGCAAGTTATAAGTAACTCTAGACTCCAAATGGATAATAGAAGACCCAGTCCTTAAGAAAAAAAAAAAATGTGAAAACGTATGTCCACACAAAAGCTTGTACACAAGCTTCATAGCAGCATTAGCTGTTATAGCCAAAAAGAAAAATAACCCAAATGTCCATCAATTAATGAGTGGATAAATAAAATATGGTACAGCCATACAATAGGGTATTACACAGCAATAAAAAGAAATGAAGTACTGAGACACAATACAACGAAGATCAACCTCAAAAACATGCCAAGTGAAAGAAGCCAGTCAAAAAAGACTCCATACTGCATAATTCCTTTTATATAAAATGTCCAGAACAGGAAATCTATGGAGACAAATTAAATGGTTGGGGTTGGGGATTGGGTGGGAAGAGCTGGAGGGAAATATGGATGGCTGGTAATGGGTACAGAGTTTCTTCTGTCCTAAGAACAATTTTGAGGATGGTGGCAAAACTTTATAAATGTACTAAAATTATGGAACTGGCTGGGTATGTTGGTTCATGCCTGTAATCCCAGCACTTTTGGGAGGCTAAGGCAGGCGGATCATTTGACTCAGGAGTTCAAGATCAGCATGACCAACATGGTGAAACCCTGTCTCTACTAAAAATACAAAAAATTGGCCAGGCATGGTGGTGCACACCTGTAATCTCAGCTACTCAGAAGGCTGGGCAGGAGAATCGCTTGAACCTGAGAGGTGGAGGTTGCAATGAGATCACGCCACCGCACTCTAGCCTGGGCGAAACGGTGAGACTTTGTCTCAAACAATAAATGTTAAGTGGCTCACGCTGTAATCCCAGCACTTTGGGAGGCCGAGGTGGGTGGATCACTTGAGGTCAGGAGTTCGAGACCAGCCTGACCAACATGGTGAAACCTTGTCTCTACTAAAAATACAAAGTTAGCTGGGCATGGTGGCACATGCCGGTAATCTCAGTTACTTGGGAGGCTGAGGCAGGAGAATCACTTGAATCCAGGAGGCAGAGGTTGCAGTGAGCTGAGATCACACCATTGCACTCCAGCCTGGGCAACAAGAGCGAAATTCCATCTCAAAAAAATAAAATAATATAATATAAAATAAAGTAAATATAAAAATAAAAAAATTATGGAAGTGTACATTTTAAATGGATGATTTGGAAGGGGTATGAATTATAGTTCAATAAAGCTGTTTTTTAAAAAATCCATCAGAGGATAATTAATCTATTACCACAGTATAAAGAAAAGGAATAGACTCAATACCCTAGTTTTTTTAGTTCATTAAAATGTGGGTCAAAATCCTAAATTTAACATATCCACAATGTTCATAAAGCAGTTTATACAGTTAATTGCATATAATTTGCATTGTACCAGATCGGTTAGGGACAGGGGCTTTGGAATAAAACTAGGTTTAAGTCCCAACCCCTTCACTCACATGTTGAATGACCTGGGATCCTCCCCCAAGACCCAGCTTCTCTATATGTAAAATGAGGAAAATAATAGTGCTTCTTTCACCGATGAGTGAGTACCTGACACAGTGCAGCACTCAAACAGTAACTTTATAAGTAAATAAATAACAACAACAAAACCAAGTACTTGTGTGCAATATACTAAACCTTGCTAGAAGACACAGATAATACAGTCCCTTTCTTCTATTAGATTATGACACCAAGCTGACTGTTTAGTGCTGCAATAATAAGAATGCTATGGACTGAACATCTGTGTCCCCGCAAAATCCATATGTTGAAATTCTAATCCCTAAGGTGATGGTATTTGGAGGTGGGGCCTTTGCGGGGTGATTAGACATGAGTAGAGCCCTCATGAATGGTATTAGTGTTCTTATAAGAAGAGACACTACCAGCCTAGACAACATGCTGAAACCCCACCTCTACAAAAAATAGACAAAATTAGCTAGGCAGCCAGGCACAGTGGCTCACACCTGTAATCCTAGCACTTTGGGAGGCCGTGGCAGGTGGATCACTTGAGGCCAGGAGTTCGGGACCAGCCTGGCCAACATGGTGAATCCCTGTCTCTACTAAAAATACAAAAATTAGCTGGGCATGATGGTACACGCCTGTACTCCCAGCTACTCGAGAGGCTGAGGCACAGGAATCACTTGAACATGGGAGGCGGAGGTTGCAGTGAGCTGAGATCACGCCACTGCACTCCAGCCTGGGCAACAGAGTGAGACTCTGTCTCAAAGAAAACAAAAAAATAGCCAGACATGGTGGTGTACACCTGTAGTCCCAGCTACTTGGGAGGCTGTGGTGGGAGGATCACCCGAGGCTGGGAGGTCGAGGCTGCAGTGAGCCATGATCACACCATTGCACTCCAGTCTGGGTGAAAGAGTAAGACCCTGTCTCAAAAATAAAAAACAAAAAGAACAGACACTAGAGACAGGATATCCTCTCTCTCTGCCATGTCAGGATATATATAGAGAGAGGCTGTCTTCAAACCAGGAACCCAATCATCAGGGACGTTGGTCTTGGACTTCCTCACCTTCAGAACTGTGAGAAATAAATGTTTGTTGATTAAGCTGCCCAGTTTGTGGTATTTCATTATAGCAGTTCAAACTGCCTAAGACAAAGACCAATAAAGCATTATGAGGAGAGACTTGTGCAGAAGACATTTAAACTGGGTCAAGCGGAAATTCTTGAATTAGAGAATGAAAAGAGGGAAGGAAAGGAACAAAATGATAAGCACATCTCCCATGCAATATGCTTTTGCTAACTCTTATCCAAACACCAGAGACCTCTGGGGCTAGATGTTTGAACGCTTATCAGCGCACTGTATATCCGTATGAAAAACCACAAGGTAACTAGAAACCATTGGCTAAAATCACAGGTGACAAAAGGCATGACTTGAGATTTACGCCGTGTCTAGAACATAAGGGCAGAAGAAAATAAAAAGCAGACAGATTAATCGTGTATTTTGACCAAGGTACAAGGATCAAATACATACATTTCAATTTCCAATTTCCACATTTCTGATCATTAGCTACCACACTCCTATGTGTCTCATGAAAGAAAGCAAGAAATGAATTATCTCAGAGCCAAACAACCTCCTGACAACTCTTTGATCTGTTTTTTTCCAAAAGACTGATTACCTCCAATGACACTGCTCTCTGAAAAGGCAATTAATGAGATGGATGTAGCACACTGAATGAGAGGATTGAAGTACCTATGCTTTTTCTTTTGACAGTTTATAAAACAGATTTTTTTAACATGTCAGTCAATTGGTGATATTTTAAATGAGATCACAAAAGTCAAGGTCTTTGCTACAAAAAACACGGCAAACAAACTAAAAAAATTAATAAAAGCATGTGATTCTAGTGTGAAACAACGACCCATGTGTCATTATTGGTTCAAGAAGTATGTTTTTATGCCTTCAATATGGAAAAGTAATCAATTTCACCTTGGCGAATTACCATTATGCACTTAGGTTTAAACTAGATGTCTCAATATTATCAATATCTTTTAGAAGTGTAAAACATAGGCCAGGCGTGGTGGCTCACACCTGTAACCCCAGCACTTTGGGAGGCCAAGGCGGGAAGATCACCTGAGGTCAGGAGTTCAAGACCAACCTGGCCAACATGGTGAAACCCCGTCTCTACTAAAACTATGAAAATTAGCCTGGTGTGGTGGTGGGCACCTGTAATCCCAGCTACTCAGGAGGCTGAGGCAGGAGAATCACTTGAACCCAACAGGCAGAGGTTGCAGTGAGCAGAGATCGTGCCATTGCAGTCTACCCTGGGCAACAGAGCAAGACTCCTTCTCAAAAAAAAAAAAGTGTAAAACATAATAGTTCCATAAATTCAGAATACTTAAAAGAGTAAAGCTTTTAATCCCAGCCCTGTCATGATCTAAACATACAGTGATTCTCTCAGTGCCAGGGGCCACTAAGCATTACAAGGATTGTGCAAAATGATGTTCAGTGAATACCTATTATGTGCCCGACCCTAGGCTATATCCCAGTCCCCAGGAACTCAAAAGTTGGTAGGATGAGTCCTTTCCCAGGCACCTCTTCACACTTCAACAGTTCTTTCACTCAACCTTACAAACAGGCTCAAAATGGGCTTTCACAGATTCGCCACACTGATACTGGCTTGTCCACCAACACTGCACACCTATCTCTTTCAGGCTGTCATTTCCACGGACAATTCCTGACATGCCTTGGGAAAGAAAACCTCCTGTATCTACATGGGACTACAGGTATCACATCGTATATATGTATCTCCATACCTTGTATCTATCTACTACATAAGGTTACACACCAACAGGACGTGTCCATGTAAACAAGGTAGGCATGAGAAATGAAAAGCGAGCTCATTACAGTATGTGGGGCACTCGATTTCTTTAAGACCAGCTTCATTTGCTGTGATTTTCCACTTTCCGGAGTGAAAACCTGGAACGGAAAATGAAACGACGTTTCCAAGGTTATGCTGCAACTCATCAGAACAATCTGGGCCAATGGACAGGTTTCTAGATCTGACAGCTGCTCCTCTATCTGCTGGGACCTGCTGTTTCCAAATTATCATATGCAATCGAGCACCTCAGGAGCAATGCAAATTGCTAAAATCTAAGTAGAGCAGGTGAAGACATTTGCTGGCTGATGACCATATTCTTGTAACGCACTCTGGGGCCACATATCCTGTGGTGTTCATAGATGCACTTCCAGTCTCAAGCAGGGGACTGGGCACCTCGTAAGTTTAATGAACAAATAAGGCAATTAAGATACTCAAGGAAATATATAACATCTGAATAGGATGGAAATAGAAGTAATCAAGCAAACACATCATCAAATGAAAAAAAAAAATGTCAAAGATCAAGGGGGAAGGTACCCAAATTAAAAATGTTTTTCCTGGGAGGCCAAAGCAGAAGAACTGCTTGCAGCCAAGAGTTCAAGACCAGCCTGAGCAACATGGCAAGACCCCATCTCTACAAAAAAAAAAAAATTTTTTTAATTAGCTGGCATGGTGGCACACATTAGTGGTCCCAGCTACTCAGGAGGCTGAGGTGGGAGGATTGTTTGAGCACAGCAGCTTGAGGCTGCAGTGAGCTATGATCACACCACTGCACTCCAGCCTGGGTGACACAGCAAGACCCTGTCTCTAAAAAACAAAAGAAAGAAAGCTTTCCCAACCTCCTTGAATTATTCTGTATCGTCTCTTGTACTTCAGGATCATACAGCTTGAGTTTGCTTTAAATTTAAAAACCAGAATCTACAAAATATCTTACCTTAAGTCCCACAAATAGGTCAAGAGCTGTGAGTGGAGACCCAAGAGGGTTGCACAGAAGTGCTACACATACCACTAATGGAACAGGAAACCATTTTTAGTGGTACATGGAAAACCATGTTTCATCTTTATAGTTATAATTATTTTTCAATGTGTATTAAAAAATGTATTAGTAGCACATTAAGCCCATGACATCAGGACTAGGTAAAGTAACCTCACACCCACACAAGCACACACACACACTGATATGATTTGAATGCTGTCCCCTCTAAATCCTTTGTTGAAATGGAATCCCCACTGTTGGAGGTGGGGGCTAGTGGGAGGTGTTTGGGTCATAGGAGATGCCACATGGCTTCATGCTGTCTTTTTGTGTGTGTGTGAAACATGGTTTCGCTCTTATTGTCCAGGCTGGAGTGCAATGGCGCGATCCAGGTTCACTGCAACCTCCGCCTCCCAGGTTCAAGCGATTCTTCTGCCTCAGCCTCACAAGCAGCTGGGATTACAGGCACCTGCCACCATGCCTGGCTAATTTTTAGTATTTTTAGTAGAGACGGGGTTTCACCATTTGACCAGGCAATGCTGTCCTTTCAATAGTGTGTTCTTTATAGATAGATAGATATAGATTTTTAAAAAACAAACTTTATGAGGTTAATGACTATTATCAACCATCATAAAATAGAATGGGACTTTCAAAATCATACAAGCCACAAGGCTGTGGGCTGGTATGAAAGAAGGGTGGGGTCAAGGGTCCCAAGGCATTTTGGGGTGGGAGATGCAGGGAAAGCCTGAGAGTCACCCAGTGTCTGTAGGGACGGTTGGGTCAAGGCAATAAGCTAGGATCTGTACAAGTGAAACATTCATCAGAATGTGACCCACCCTGAAATAGGAGGGAGGAAAATATTTAAGAGTCTTACAGGTAAGGTCCCAAAACTACAAAATAATAAGGGGGTAATGTATATTCCTCACCCAGTCTTGGCATCAATTTGTGCTTTAAAAAATATACTGCACTGGAAGATTTTTTTTTAAAAAAAGTTACCCTACACCAGCTGTTTAAAACATAAATCTTATGAACAAATATGTATATATAATAAATTTTTAATATTTAATTTAAAATTAAAATGTTTAATATATTATATATTTATATATAATACATATTGATTATATATTAATTATATTAGTTAATATAATTAATTAGTCAATATAATTATATTAGTTAATATAATTAATATATTAATTGATAATATATTAATGTTATTTATACTGGTATTAATATATTATATATAATATATATAATAAACATTTTAAACAAATAAACGTATTGTACCTATGCAGAAATGAACCAAAGTTAAACTCTAAGAGAGTTAACTTCAAGGTCAAAGCAAGGACGAAGGTGGTGGCAGATGCTGGGGTATGCTATGTGGAGGGGCTGCCAGGGACAGGGCATCCCTCTCCTGCCAGCAGCCTGCGCCAGCTGTCTCGAGGCTCTGAGAGGGGCTGTGATGAAATGGGGCTGTTTCCCTGGGCCCGCAGCCCTGGCACGGGTGCTGAGCAGAGACTTGTGTTGGCTTCTGTGAGGCTCAGCTCTGCTCCTGGTCTCCCCTATCCTGCCCTGCCCCCGGCTTCTCAGGGAATGGAGACCCACTCACCCTCCCTTCTTGGTTCTGGGGGTCCCCTGGCATGCCCAGAGCTTCTGAGGATGCACTTGGGAAATCTCACCTAGAAAAGCAAAAGCAAAATCAAACCCACACCAAAAGACCCATAGAAGATTAAAGAAATGCAACCATGTGCAAAGGTGTCTAAGCCCAAGAGGTAAGTGGCTACCTGGAGACATGGAGGAACTGCCGCAGCCCTTCCAGATGGGCCACTGAGACACCCGTATTGCATGTGAGGCTATTTCTCCCTGAGGGGACTGCTCGGGAACTCGGAGCAGAGACCCCTGCAAACTGCAGGGCAAGGGACCCAAAGACATCCTTGTGCCTGTGCAAGTGTGCAACATGTGCCACAGGTATGGCCCAGGGAGGACAGGCCAGGTACATACATCGTAGGGAGGGCGTGGGTGGAAGGAAAGTAACAGCCAGAGAGAGGTGACTGAAACAAGCTTTTGCTTCTAGATGGAATCCATAAATGGCTTTTGTTATTGTTAAAAGAATAACTACAGGATACAGGGGCACTGACAGCCGGAATGGATGCTGGGAGCTTATTTGCCTGCGGAAGGGCATTGGTTTCTGCCTTGGTGTCCAGGGTGTTTTTGACGTCCTGAGCTTTATCTGCTGCGGCATGGCCCCGCTGGGCTGGGCACCCATGGCCTGGCACCAGCCCTTGTCTAAGCACCTCTTAGAACTTCTGGTATCTGCTCTCTTAGCTGTGGCACCACCTGCCAGACCCACCACCCTGGGCCCCCCAGGTGGCTACAGTCTTCTCTTCTCCCAGAGATGTGGGGAGCCCCCGTCCCACCCCGAGAGCAGACTGAAGCTCAATACAGGGCTTTTGTTTGTAGAAGCTTATTCTCTTTTTTTTTGGAGGTGGGGGTCGCAGTTGAGACAGGGTCTCGCTCTTGTCGTCCAGGCTGGAGTGCAGTGGTGCCATCTCAATTCACTGCAACCTCTGCCTCCCAGGTTCAACCAATTCTCCTGACTCAGCCTCCCGAGTAGCTGGGATTATAGGCACCCACTACCACACCCGGATAATTTTTATATCATGGGGTTTCGCCATGTTGACCAGGCTGGTCTCGAACTCCTGACCTGAAATGATCCGTCCACCTCGGCCTCCCAAAGTGCTGGGATTACAGGCATGAGCCACCGAGCCTGGCCTGTCTTTTTTCAAGGAGGGGCTGTACATGGATGGTGTGCAGGGATGCTGTCTTCTGACGATGTTCGGAAGGGGAAAAGAGGAACTGGTGTTGGAATCAGTCCTTGTCCCACGGAGGCAGCCAGCAAGGATGAAGGGGAAGACCAAGGACTTCTCTCTACGGCTGCGGACGCTGGTCCAAGGCACAGGGTGCCAGCCCCAGTGGTGGGCGGCTCTATAAGTTGGTGCCAGGTGGCCGTGCATGGTGGCCCGTGGTGAGCGTCACTTGGGGCGGAGGTGGGCCTGGAGGGAAGCCGGCAGCAGCAGTGTGTGGGTCTCTCCCAGGCGCACCTTCCCCAGGGGCAGGTGCATGGAGTGAAGTCGCCTCCTCCCAGTGGCCCTGATGAGGAGGCCTAGAGCCTGGTTCCTGCTGCAAGCACGCAGGCTGCCCGAGCACGACTTCTGTGACACAATGGTGAGTTCTCATGAGATCTGGTTGTTTAAAAGTGTGTGGCACCTTCTCTCACTCTGTTGCTCAGGCTTTCACCACGTGACATGCCTGTTCCCCCTTCACTCTCCGCCACAATTATAGGTTTCCTGAGGCCTCCCTAGAAGCCTAGCAGACGCCAGCAAAAAGCTTCTTGTGCTGTCTGCAAAACAACGAGCCAATTAAAGCCCTTTTCTTTATAAATTACCCAGTCTTAGGTATTTCTTTATCCAACGCAAGAAGACCCTAATACACACACACACACACACACACACACGTACATACACACCTCTTACGTGAATACGGTGAATCTGATAAAGAAGGGTACAAATGCCAGAAGTTGATCTCCAAGATGCAGGGGACAGGGTGGTCAAGAGAAAGTGCAGAGCCGGGCATGGTGGCTCACACCTATAAGCCCAACACTTTGGGAGGCTGAGGCAGGAGGATCACTTAAGACCAGGAGTTCAAGACCAGCCTGGGCAATAAAGCAACACCCCATCTCTACAAAAAAGAAATGAAATAAAATAAAATAAAATAAAGCCAAGCATGGTGATGCACACCTATAGTCCCAGCTCCTCAAGAGGCTGAGGCAGGAGGACCGTTTGAGCCTAGGACTTGGAGGCTACAGTAAGCCATGATCATGCCACTGCATTCCAGCCTGGGTGACTGAGCAAAACCTTGTCTCTTAAAAAATAAAAAATAAAAATAAAAACAGAGAAAGTGGAGGGAGCCAGGAGGCTGGATGTTAAGCCCTGCTGCTTATGTTTTTATGCCTCAATTTCTTCATCTGTAAAATGGGGATAATAATTGAATCTACATCACAGAGTTCATATGAGAATTGAAGAAATTAAAAATAGTAAGCATTCAGCAAAAGCATTACCTATCACTATAATTTAACACAAATTTAAGGTAAAAGCAAGAAGACAAGGGGAAAGAAGGGGCAACCACAGGCTGCCAGCAGCAAGAAGCACTGGCTCTGCTAAGTCAGAGTTCAGAAAACTTTCTCTGCAAAGGGCCAGATGGTAAATATTTCAGGCCTTCCTGGCCATAAGGTCTGTGTCACACGCACTCAACTCCACCACTGGTGCATGAAACGAGCCACGGGTAATACATACATGAATGGGTGTGGCTACATTCCAATAAAATTTTATCCGTGGATGCTGACATTTGAATTTCATATAACTTTCCCATATCACAAAGTATTCTTCTTATGATGTTTTCCCCAACCATTTATTTTATTATTTTTATTTTATTTTATTTTATTGAGATGGAGGCTCTCTCTGTCACCCAGGCTGGAGTGCAGTGGCACGATCTCAGCTTACTGCAACTTCCGCCTCCCGGGTCCAAGCAATTCTCAGCCTCCCGAGTAGCTGTGATTACAGGTGCCTTCCACCACACCCAGCTAATTTTAGTATTTTTAGTAGAGACAAGGTTTCGCCATGTTGGCCAGGCTGGTCTGGAACTCCTGACCCCAGGTGATCTGCCTGCCTCGGCCTCCCAAAGTGCTAGGATTACAGATGTGAGCCACCGCCCCCAGGCTTCCCAATCATTTAAAACCATAAAGTCTATTCTTAGCCTAAGTAACAAAACAAGGCAGTGGCCGGCTAGGTTGCTGAGCCACATGCTACACACTAGGCATACACAGGCTGCCCAACTACATTTATATTCATTTGAACAGACTGGTCGGCTAGACAATCAAAGTCCCATGCGTTGGAAGCTACCATTTAATCTCTTATTTTCGACCTCTAGAGAGAGAAAGATTTTAACCAATATTTGATGAACTGTCTAACCTACTTAGTGAGAACAAGCTTCAATTTATCTATCTTAGCCCTGGTATTTTTCTATATAAATCAATTCCTAAAGCACATATTTATAACTATAAATGTCAAGCCTCCACTCTGAGTTTTGGGCTCTTCATTCTGCACTCCACCACACATTATGTCCAACATGACAAATTTATTTCATTACATTCAGTAATCAGGAATATTTCCAGTGGTGGGAAAAAGCCTTGGAATATATCACTTTTCAGTATGGCTTCCTCATTTTAAAGATATATTTTTTAAAAATCTATTGAGAGGAATTTTTTAGAAAGCACAAAGACTTTCTTAAGCAAGAATGAGGGAACGTGAGAGATTTTTGGAGAATTTATACTTACTCATTCCTCAGTACCCACTTTGTGGATGCAGTATTATGGACATAATGTTTTCAGTTTTGATTAAATAATTAATGATGTAAAAACAAGGTATTATTTAGATTCTCTCCAATCACCAGGAGAACAGAACCTCAGGACTCCAACTTTCTTGTTTTTCTATATTCTCTAAAGCAATTTGAGAATCTCACTAATGGACAAGTTGTAAAACTTTTGTATTACTGTTATCAAAAATGACAAGTGATTTACCAGTATACACGTTCACTTCACTATTGTACCCTTTAAGATAATATCTTCCAATTTAAACTTGATCTTGGCTTTGCCTTTTCCTATGTATTGAAATTACATTAGCTCTTCTCATCAGCATGCCCCTGAAAGTAAGAATTAAGAATGCAGGAGCACCTATACAATCACAGATGTTATGAGCAGGAAGAAGGCCATCAGACAAGATTCCAGGAGGTGAAACACTGTATCAGCTCAGAAGAGAACCATGATCCGTGCGACCAAATTTTTAAGCAAAACTTCATTATGGTTCTTGAAAAGTAAAGTCTAAAAACAACAACAAACCACCTTGTATAAATGTACATTTTGCTGTTTGATCCAGCCCAGAGCTTTTTAAATGAACCTATGCCAGGAAACACTGATGTTCACCCATTAAAAACAACTTTTTAATTGCATGCTGCTGAATTCTAATACATTCCAAATGGAGGCTCCTCATTCTCCTTTCTTCATGCTGAAAGTGACGACTAGCTTTTCCAGGATCAAAACCAGACCAGTATTCAAAGATTCGTAGTAGGACCTGAGCACTCACATCAAAGGGACTTCTCTGGCCTTCTACCAGCCACGCCTCTTCTTAAAGGGGCAAGTTTTCCCAGGCAGACAGGCAGATACCCTTCTAGATGATACCAGGGCACCCTGGACCCAATGCCCACGTCCAGGCCTTCTAGGGGCTCTTTCTTAGTTCTGACCTGGCAAGGTAGAGGACGATGCTACGTGTGCACTCATAGGCCCGAGGGCAGCTCTTGGTGGGGATTTTGAAGGGGGCTTCTTTGTGTACGCTGTTGTGTCCATAAAACCTTCCATTGTCCAAGATGGAGCCAGGGGTGGGAGGATAAGGAAGGGTCATGGCTGGGGCTGGCTTTTCCCTACCTTACGTTCCCACATGGTATTCCAAGGAGTCTGACAATTGTAACTCTGAATCCAGCTTTCCAAGTCGTTATGAAAGTCTAGGCCGGGCGCAATGGCTCACCCCTGTAATCCTAGCACTTTGGGAGGCCGAGACAGGCAGATCACCTGAGGTCAGGAGTTCGAGACCAGCCTGGCCAACATGGCAAAACCCCGGCTCTACTAAAAATACAAAAATTAGCTGGGCGTGGTGGCAGGCGCCTATAATCCCAGCTACTCGGGAGGCTGAGGCAGGAGAATCGCTTGAACCCAGGACGTGGAGGTTGCAGTGAGTTAAGATCGCACCATTGCACTCCAGCCTGGGTGACAGAGCAAGACTCTGTCTTAAAAAAAACAAAACAAAACAACGGAAAGTCTATTTGTCAAGGTGGGAGAATATATTTTATTTTACAATTTGTTAGCTGGACTTACAACTTTTACATATCCAGACAAAGGTTATATGTGTCTTCATTTGTATTCTTGCCCGCAGGCCTGCTTCCTTCCACCAAAAAGAGACCATGAATACCTAACTTTTTTTAAAATTAAAAGCTGCTAGACATATAAAGAGAGTCCCTGATTTAGGACGGTTAGACTTACAGTTTTTGACTTGACAATGGCACAAAAGCAATAAGCATTCAGTAGAAATCATACTTTAAGTACCCATACGCCCATGCTGTTTTTCACTTTCAGTACAGTACTTAATACATTACATGAGATATTCAACACTTTATTATAAAATAGGCTTTGTGTTAGATAATTCTGCCTAACTGTAGGCTAATGTAAGTGTTTTGAGCACATTTAAGGTAGGCTAGGCTAAGCTAGGATGTTCGGTAGATTAGGTGTATTAAATGTATTTTCAACTTAAGGTATTTTCAACTTACGATGGGTTTACTGAGTCGTATCCTCATTGTAAGTTGATGAGCATCTGTACTCCCATTCTCAGAAGCCAAGAAAACACGGTATTTTAAGGTTAACTTGGTATTGTCTGCCTTGTTAAAAAGTCGAAAATGAGGCTGGGCGCGGTGGCTCACGCCTGTAATCCCAGCACTTTGGGAGGCAGAGGCGGGTAGATCACCTGAGGTCAGGAGTTCAAGACCAGCCTGACCAACATGATGAAACCCCGTCTCTACTAAAAATACAAAATTAGCCGGGCATGGTGGCAGGCGCCTATAATCTCAGCTACTCAGGAGGCTGAGGCAGGAGAATCGCTTGAACCCGGGAGGCAAAGGTTGTGGTGAGCTGAGATCGCGCCATCACACTCCAGCCTGGGCAACAAGAACAAAACTCTGTCTAAAAAAAAAAAAAAAAAAAAAGTCGAAAATGATCTTCAATACCTGATATAGTGTTGTCATTTGTCCCCTCCAAATCCCATACTGAAATGTGACCTCCAATATTGGAGGTGGGGCCAGGTAGGAGGTGTTCTGGTCAAGGCAAGGGCAGATCCCTTGGCTTGGTGCCATCCTTGCAGTCATGAGTGAGTTCTTGCTCTGTTAGTTCAAGCGAGAGTGGGTTAAGAGAGACTGGCACCTCCTACTCTCTCTCTTGTTCCCTTTCGCCATGTGACATGCTTGCCCCTTCATCTTCTGCCATGAGTAAAAGCTTCTTGCGGCCTCACAGAAGCCAAGCAGATGCTGGTGCCTTGCTTATACAGAACCGTGAGCCAAATAAACCTGTCTTCTTTTTTTTTTTTTTTTGAGACTGAGTCTCACTCTGTTGCCCGGGCTAGAGTGCAGTGGTGCGATGTCAGCTCACAGCAACTTCCCCCTCCTGGGCGCAAGCAATTCTCATGCCTCAGCCTCCCAAGTAGCTGGGACTACAGGTGCCCACCACCATGTCCGGCTAATTTTTGTATTTTTAGTTGGGACAGGGTTTCACCATGTTGGCCAGGCTGGTCTCGAACTCCTGACCTCAAGTGATCCGCCCACTTTGGCCTCCCAAAGTTCTGGGATTACAGGCATGAGTTACTGTGCCCAGCCCTCGCTTTAAAAATTACCAAGCCTCAGGTATTGCTTTATAGCAATGAAAAACCGATTAACACAGTACTTTGCCAGAATTCTTAAAAATGAAAAACGAATGCAACAGGCTGTCCACTGACGTCCACTTCTGAGGCTGCTTTTGAGGCATTACTATTCCATGAGCTCAACACCACCCTGTCCTCCCCAGCAGCATCCTCTGCCTCTGCACCCAGAACACGCCCAAGAGACATGGAGGCTCCCAGAGCTGAATGCAGTCACACCGAGCCTTATAAAACCTGTGTGTGTCCAAACTGCTGGATTCCACATGAATGTCAGGAATCCTCTCCACCACCACTGAGAACCACAGCTAAAGTATATCTGAATTTTTTAAGAGAAGAATTTCAGTACCTCCTTGGACTTCAGTTGTTTGTGAGGACTTCTAAATAGCCATTTTCTAAAACTGAGAGTGTTTGTTTGAATGTGGCGTATCACAAAAAGTCACTTAAGAAATGGTTTTAATGGAAACAGAACCAGCACTCAGAATGCCCTAAATCTTTCCTGTCTTTACCACTGACTGTTATACTATATAATAACCATATGGCCTGCATTTCCAGGAGAGTTCCAGTTTCATGTATCTTATTACATTAAATTAATAAATAGGCTTATACTGATTCTTAAAGATTTTCTTCTTTTTTAATATTTTCCAAATGTTATACAATAAAGCACGTTTTTTCATAATCAGAAACAAATAAATTTCATTTATATATTATGTGAATATACATTTATATTTATATTACGTGCATACAAAAACCCGCATGTGAATGCTTACAGCAATTTTATTCATAATTGCTAAAACTAGGAAGCAGCCACAATGTCCTTCAGTAGGTGAAGGGATAAATAATCAATGGTATATCACACAAAGGAATATTATCCGGCACTGAGAAGAAATGAGCTAGCAAGCCACAGAAAAATATGGAAGAACCTTGAAGACATACTACTAAGTGAAAGAAGCCCATCTGAAAAAGCTACACACTGTATGACTCCAACTACACGACATCCTGGAAAAGGTGAAACTATAGAGACAGTAACAAGAGCAGTGGCTGCCAGGGGATGGGGGAAAGGAGGGATGAACAGGCAGAGCACAAAAGATTTTTAGGGCAGTGAAACTCATTCTGTGGGATACTATGTGGTGAACACACGTCATTATACATTGGTCCAAACGCACAGAAGGTACAACACTGAGAGTGAAGCCTGGTATAAACTATGAACTCTGGGTGGTGATGACAGTTGAATGTTGGTTTTCTGTTTGTAAGAAATGCACCAGTCTGGGGCAGGATGTTGGTGGTGGGAGAGGTGGGCCAGGAGTGACAGAGGAAGGGGTGTACAGGAACTCTGCGCTTTCCACCCAATTTGGCTGGCGACCTAAAACTGCTCTAAAAATGAAAATCTACTCACTCTCTCTCTCTCTCGCTCTCTCTCTCTCTCTCTCTCTCTCTCTCTCACACACACACACACACACACACACACACACACTGCCAGAGGAGCCACGGCAAACACACAGGGCTCCTGTTTATGGCCACTTGCCTGAAGCAGTGGGCAATCATTCCCTCCACCTCCTTGCCCACAGCCTTGGTTTCTTCTTCCTTCCATAGTATAAAGTGATTCTAGTTGCTACCCACGAGCTACAGGCATTATTATAAAACTAGTAAGTGGGGCCAGGCATGATGGCTCATACCTGTAACCCCAGCACTTTGGGAGGCCAAGGTGGGCGGATCACTTGAGGTCAGAAGTTCAAGGCCAGCCTGGCCAACACAATGAAACCCCGTATCTACCAAAAATACAAACATTAGCCAGGCATGGTGGCGCGTGCCTGTAGTTCCAGCTACTTGGGAGGCTGCGGCACCAGAATTGCTTGAGCCTGGGAGGCAGAGGTTGCAGTAAGCTGAGATCGCGCCACCGCACTCCAGCCTGGGCAACAGAGTGAGACTCTGTCTCAAAAAAAAAGAGGAGGTGGGGGGAGAACAAAACTAGTAATTGGAGCTCTCTGGAGATGTCACTACGTCTCGGGGGCTACTTCTAGAGAAGTGACAAATGGCCCCACACACAGATCACTGCTTGCCTCCAGAAAGAAGCAGTCCACTGGGGACACGGTGCCACTGCAGCCATGTGACAATAAGGATGGCTTTCACTCCAGAGCAGCAGGGAAAATTGGACAAGAGGGGCCCTCGGAGACCAAGGTCATCTAAACACAGCCAATCACCAGATACGCCACAGAGGCGAAGAGAAGGGCCAACCCTGCATTTTCTGCCACAGGAGAATGTATTGTTCTCTCCAACTGAGAAAGCAGATTGCGTTACATTTCTCCACATAAATGAACTTACACAGAGGGCATGGGGGTAGTAAAAGGTGCTGGACGAGAGAATAAATATTGACTAAAACATCTATCTTGGGGAGGGGACGCATGCGTTCCCCTGGCTGTCACGTGAAAATTTTTGCTTTATAAATTGGGGAGGTTATTAAAAGGACGTGAGATGCATGGAATTCATGAACAACTATCTGTGAAAATCTATCCTAATTAGGAAACAACATGTACATGCCTGAAACAGCAGGCCAGCAGGGAGGGCCTGAACAGAAAGAAAATAAGGAGCGAAAACAAAATAAGGCTGTCTAGCAAATGAGGGCATCATTCTCCCGCTAGATTTAAAATTCAACAGGAACATGGCTTTTTTCCTCCGTAATGGCTGTGAAATTGATTGGGATATAGGCTAATGGAGGTCCCCAGAGTGCTCAACTAAATTAGAGGAAGTCCTATAATTACAGCTAGCAGTTAATTATTATATGATGGGAATTGTAATCAAAGTAACAGATACACTATTATTTTCCATCTTCTCTGCAAAACACATCTAACAAAGTCTCTTAAGAGGAGGAGAGGGGCTTGTTTTGTGGTTCAACTTATGCCGATTCCTACCGCCCAAAATCCAAACAAGAACCTCGCTCCTGCAGGTGACTTGGGCTGTGACCTCGGCGCCTGCCCCATTCCTGCCTTTCCCACGCATGCCTCCTGCCAATCTTCAATACATTCGCGGGTCCCTCTGCCTGGAATGCTCTTTCTCTAGATTTCCACGGGGTCTCTCCCTCCACGCAGACCTCAGGACCACACCTCCTGGGAGAAGTATCCACTGACCACCCTGTCTAAAATAGATACCTATCACCCCCTCCATGTTTATTCTCCTACCTGCCCCACTGTAGCTCCCGAAACACTGTCTGGCTCTGAGTCGGTCCTCAATAAATACAAAAAAAAATAATAAATGTAAAATGTTTAACATTAATATAATAATATGAAATATTATATAATATCAATTATATTATCAAGTATAACAATATTATATTTAATAATATTAATATAAAACAAAATATTGGGCCAGGCGCGGTGGCTCATGCCTGTAATGCCAGCACTTTGGGAGGCCAAGGTGGGTGGATCACTTGAGGTCAGGAGCTCAAGACCAGCCTGGCTTCACATGGTGAAACCCCACCTTTACTAAAAATACAAAAATTAGCCGGGCCTGGTAGCAGATGCCTGTAATCCGAGCTACTCAGGAGGCTGAGACAGGAGAATCACTTGAACCTGGGGTGGAGGTTGCAGTGAACTGAGATCGCGCCACTGCACTCCAGCCTGGGCGACAGAGTGAGACTCCGTCACACACACAAAAAAAATTTAAATAATATTTTATGCCCTTCCACTTTTCTAATAGTGGAAAGAAACCAAAGCAAAGGGATCCTTCGATCGCTGTGATATGATTGTATTTAAGTGAACAACATTCTAGCAAGACCTATATTCAGACCAGCCTGGAAGTGATAAAGCCTGTGTTCAACTTAGCAGCAGATCTTTAGATGTAACATCAAAGAGGTAATGAAAGGGAATTAGGATTTTTTAGGTATCTTTTATATTCTAAGCACTATGTTTGGCTCTGAAGAGATATGATCTCTTAACAAAGAACTATCATGCCCATTTATAAGTGTCATTTTATAAACAGCAAAAAACTGAGGCAGAGAAGTTGTTCAAAGTCACATATACAGCAAGTGCCAAATTCCTATACAGATCTTTTTGCATCCAAAAGCTCTAAGGGTCCATGTTTCAAATCACTTCCTTCCTCTTTTCCTTTCTCTCCTCTTTTCCTCCCATTTTAATTCCTTTGAAAAAAATTCAGAAGTAGAAACCAATATACAAAAATCTTGATACCTGCCACCCAAAATGAACATTTCTAATTTAAATCATGAAAATCACATTGGCCAAATCAGCTCCTGGTTTAAGTTGCCCAATATCCCCACGCCAGAAATGAGATAACAGGACAAAGAACTGGTGAAACCTCATTCAAATTACAATTTATGGCCATCCTTCCTGGCTTGGTGCCAACACGTTATGATCCAAATCTGTTAGGGGGAGTCTTCCCAGTCAAAGGCAGCTCTGTGTAAAACAAACCTCTCTATACAGAAAGAAACGCTTTCATTCCATTCCAGAAGTCAGAATGTGAAGATGCTGGGCTGCTTTCTGCCAGGGCAAAACGAAAGACATGGAAAACAGGGAAATGAGAAGGGGCAGAGGCAACAGGTCTCACACTAACCATTTACGGATAACAAAGGAACTTCAGAATTCTTCCCTGCTACCTTGTAGAATGGATGAACCATGGAATACCTGATAAACTTCTAAGCAAGCTTCAGCCTGCCCCTGTGCAGATCTGCACAGACTCCAAGTACCTCCCACTGCCATGGGATGTATGTACATGGACCAATGTGTTGGCTTCCCTTTGACCTCCCCCCTACAACCTCCCCCAACCTCCCCTCTGCACCAGCAGAATGGGACCCAGGGGCACAGGAAGTGCCTAATCTCTGCAAGCAAATGTCAATCTTCAGGGCAAAAACAAAAAACAAAAAAAAAAAAACCTTTGTTCTTTAGAACCAGAGTTGAAACTAGGTTGAAATGACCACATCAATTCACTAATTTGAATTCACAAAGGAAGCACCTGTTTTCAGAAAGGCGTGTAAAATTGTAAAACAATCTTACTTTTTATGCCATCCTTCTGAATGAAGAACTGTGGATAAGCTGGGCCTGGGGGAGACCTGGTCAGTTTTCCCACACAGTGGTAATGGTTTGTGTTACTGAAGAAAATGTCAAAAATTTTTTCTTAAATAAACCACCACATAATTTTACTCCACTAAAAATGAGAAATAACATAGCCATGGGAAGTAGCCCACATCTTTTGTATTCTCCATCACACTTCAAATATCTAAACACCTGACCAAGCACATAAAGAAATGGTGGATGTGCTATCACTGCAAAATTCCAACTGTAGGCAGAAGTTTGCCATCCTCATAGCACAGTACACAGTTCCCAGACAGGAAAATTCTTTGTGCTCCCTCAGTAAAGGAGAAAAATTATGACCAATTACAATAACAAGGGCATTAGCCACTTTGATAAATATCTAAGCAGGCTTCCGTCTGTGCCTGGGCAGATATGGAGAACGATTTAGTGTGATATGAGAATACAGAGTTGATCACTTATCTTGTGAAACTGAAGAAGAAAGAGAAATGTAAACGTCAGCATCTCTTATCACCCAGGCTCTGACTCTTCTCAAACTATTAAAAATAGCCTTTGGGATGGGCCCGGTGGCTCACGCCTATAATCCCAGTACTTTGGGAGGCTGAGGCTGGCAGCTCACTTGAGGCCAGGAGTTCGAGACCAGCTTAGCCAACATGGAGAAACCCCATCTCCACTAAAAATATAAAATAAATAGATAAATAAAATAAAATAAAAATAGCCTTTGCCAGAAACTAAAAAGAAACAGCAAAGCCAAAATTAATTCCACAAGGTGGAATTGGTTGCTTTACTCATTTATACTATGTATAATAAAGAGTAATAAATTTCTATTATTATAAATCTTACTTTGACATTTTAGATATAACATTAATGCCCCCTGAGATATACTAAAATTTGTCTATAAAGCAAGGAAATTATTTTTTTTTAATATTGGCTTGGATAAGTTCTCTCTTTAAAATTTATACGAGAATATCCTTAAACACTTCGCGCCATTTCAAACCGATTTTGATTTAAGATATATTACAATCTATTAAAGTTTTAAAAATAATAAATTAACGTTTAGGTCAACTAAATTAAATAATTATATACAATACATTATTGCTTTAAATCCCAAGGCAAAGAAAGGAAATTGCTTCTTCTGGCTGACAGAATGAATTGTATGCATCCACTGTGGGGGGAAATACCTTCTTCATCTAAAAGAGCTTGCCCCAAAAGTTTCTATTGCTCACAGCAAAGGTTGCAAAATGTGAACATTTCTAAAATGGAGGATTTTGTGTCTTGAGATATATGTTATAGCCCAAGAGATGAGTAAACCATAGCTGTTACAAAGAGGTGTTATCTGAAATTTTCCAAGCTTAAATTCAATATGACATTTAGCATTATTAAAACCCATTAAGATTTTTGACTTTGAGTTGATACAAGCGAAATGAGTGGCCCCCTGCACAAACAGACATGCCTTTCCCTGGATCATCAAAGCCAATATACCAGCTCATAAATGTCTCTCACAAGTTTTCTTTATTCCCCTAACTCAAATAAAGCTAACTTCACGGTTGCCTTGGAAAACAGACCTTTTTCAGAGAATGTTGACACTTTCATTGATTTCTAAGGGCTCCTGATAGCGTATGGGCACACACATACACTCACTCACACATATAAGTCAGAGAAGCCTGACTGTCAGCTGTATATGATCCTATCTACCAAAAAAACAAACAAACAAACAAAAAAACAAAAGCTAAACCAGAATTTTAAAGAATTGGAAGGAAATATAAGGGGAAATATAAGGACAACACTCTTTTTTTTTTTCCTTTTCTTTTTTTGAGACGGAGTCTAGCTCTGCCACCCAGGCTAGAGTGCAGTGGCGTGATCTTGGCTCACTGCAACCTCCACCCCCTGGGTTCAAGCAATTCTCCTACCTCAGCTCCCAAGTAGCTGGGACTACAGGCACCCGCCACCACACCCGGCAAATTATTTTTGTATTTTTAGTAGAGACAGGATTTCACCATGTTAGCCAAGCTGGTCTCAAACTCCTGACCTCAGGTGATCTGCCCACCTCAGCCTCTCAAAGTGCTGGGATTGCAGGCATGAGCCACCGCACCCGGCCAGACACCACACTTTCTGATTTATAAATTAGAGCAGTGGCAGCACATGCTGAAATATACACTCCAGGAGAGCAAGATCTTTGTGGATTTTCTGCACTCCTATATCCCAACTGCCTAGTAAAGTGCCTTTGAATGGATTTCAGCTCATGGAATCCTCTCAACGACATGATGAGACAGGTACTATTCCTACCCCATTTTACAGATAAGGAACTGAAATTCAAAGAACTTCGTTACCAAAGTGACACAGCTGGTTAGTGGGGCATAGAAACCTTTAGGTCTTGCCCAGTCCTCTTCTCTGTCTTTACCATTTGGTTACTGTATTCCTGTCATCCAGTGACTTCAACACACATCAGAAGTCCTTGACTATTAAAGTGGAATCCCGGCCGGGCACAGTGGCTCATGCCTGTAATCCCAGCACTTTGGGAGGCCGAGGCAGGTGGATCACCTAAGGTCGGCAGTTCGAGACCAGCCTGACCAACATGGAGAAACCCCGGCTCTACTAAAAATACAAAAATCAGCTGGGCGTGGTGGCAGGCTCCTGTAATCCCAGCTACTCAGGAGGCTGGGCAACAAGAGCAAAACTACTCTTGCCTGGGCTACTCCAGCCTGGGCAACAAGAGCAAAACTTCATCTCAAAATAAATAAATAAATGAATGAATAAATAAATAAATAAAGTGGAATCACTGCAGGGTGAGTCTGCATTTTTTAAGTCAAAGTTAGGAACTCAAAAAGTAAACAAGTGCATATGAAAAGATGAATTCATACGCACTAAGTTAATTCAAAAGCATGAATGAAAGTATTTTTTAAACTAAATATTCACTGGTGATGGCATGTATCCAATGATCTCTGCCCCTAGTCAGTGTTAGTAACCAGCTCTTCATCAGCTACAGATAGACTCCAGCACTTCTGTACCTCTTCCTCATTCTACTGTCTAGACCTGAAATTTTAACTGGGAAAAGCTGGAAGCTAACACTAGGCAGGAAAAAATGGGCCCTGCCCTCCTATTGTAGCCTAGAGCCGAATACAAACAATGGTAAACTGTTCCTTTATTGGGATATGGCAGCCATGTCAATCATTGCTTCCCAACAATCCCACCTTTTGGAGAGCCTGCCTGGGCAAGTCTGAGATCACCCATCATACATACACCCTTGCATCCCAGCAGAAGCTAAGTGAATACATGACTCAGTATTGGCCAAACAGACTCTCACTTAAAAATTTGGAATTAAGATTGGGCTCATGCCTGTAATCCCAGCACTTTGAAAGGCTGAGGCTAAAGGATCGCTTGAGCCCAGGAGTTCGAGACCAGCGAGACCCCATCTCTACAAAAAATATAAAAATTAGCTGGTCATGGTGGTATGCACGCCTGGAACCCTAGCTACTCATGGGGCTGAGGCAAGAGGATTGCTTGAACCCAGAAGTTCGAGGTTGCAGTTAGCTAGAACCGCACCACTGCCCTCCAGCCTGGGAAACAAGGCAAGACCCTATCTCTTAAAAAAAAAAAAAATTGGAGCCCGGGCATGGTGGCTCACACCTGTAATCCCAGCACTTTGGGAGGCCGATGCGGGTGGATCAGGAAGTCAGGAGATCGACACCATCCTGGCCAACATGGTGAAACCCCGTCTCTACTAAAATACAAAAAATTAGCCGGGCGTGGTGGTGCGCACCTGCAATTCCAGCTACTCGGGAGGCTGAGGCAGGAGAATCGCTTGAACCCAGGAGGCGGAGATTGCAGTGAGCCGAGATTGAGCCACTGCACTCCAGCCTGGCGACAGAGTGAGACTCTGTCTCAAAAAAAACAACAACAACAAAAAATTGGAATTGAGACACTGGGAGACTAAGACAGTTACCTAGAGGAAAGGTCAGGTAGTATTGGACTAGAGCAACATTGCACCAAATCAAAGCCATTTGGTAAGCAGTAAATCTGAGATGTCGTCAGAGACCAACCAAGAAAGTCAGTCTGCAAGTAGGAACAAGAAAATGGCAAAACCTTGCAGAGAAAAGCAAAAATTGACACTATGGGGGCCTCTGAGAGATGCAGGACCAGCTTTTCTTCCTGATTTTCCTGCTTTACAAGGCCCACATAACCCTGGCCGTCCACGACATTTCCCATATCCCTTCAGTAACACCATTTTTACATGAGTTCACTTGACAGAGCGTCTTCACATTTCATCATAACCAAAAGATCCCAAGAACATAGTATTTCCCCCCTCAGTTTCTCCCCGTTAGAAAAACTGACTAAAGGCCAGGCGTGGTGGCTCACGCCTGTAATCCCAGCAGCACTTTTGAGAGGCCGAGGCGGGGGTATCATGAGGTCAGGAGAGCGAGACCATCCTGGCTACCATGGTGAAACCCCGTCTCTACTAAAAACACACAAAAAAATTAGCCGGGCGTGGTAGCAGGCACCTGTAGTCCCAGCTACTCGGAAGGCTGAGGCAGGAGAATGGCGTGAACCTGGGAGGCAGAGCTTGCAGTGAGCCAAGATCATGCCACTGCACTCCAGCCTGGGCGACAGAGTGAGACTCCGTCTCAAAAAGAAAAAGTGACTAAACAATGTATCTTCCTGTATGTCTCCAAGAAGACAGGGGCTCACAGCACCACGGCTGATGTGCAGGGCTCATAATCACAGACCACTGCCAACATCCCTGAAATGCCGAATCCCAAAAGGCAGCATGACTCAGAAGAATTTGAATTATCCCAAGGTTAACAGTTAAGTATAAAGATGATATACTTTTTTATTTTTTTAAGACAGAGTCTTGCTCTGTCATCCAGGCTGGAGTGCAGTGGCACAGTCTTGGCTCACTGCAACCTCCGCCTCTCCGGTTCAAGTGATTCTCCTGCCTCAGACTCCTAAGTAGCTGGGACTACAGACGCGTGCCACCACACCTGGCTAATTTTTTGTATTTTTAGTAGAGACGGGGTTTCACCATGTTAGCCAGGATGGTCTCGATCTCTTGACCTCGTGATCCGCCCGCCTAGGCCTCCCAAAGTGCTGGGATTACAGGCGTGAGCCACTGCTCCCGGCCAATGACATACTTTTTTAAGAAAAAATTCCATAGTACAGAGAAAACAAAAACAACTCCCCGCTGCTTTTTTTGAAGAAAATCTACCAAGCTCTCAGGCTGTTTTTCAGCTATTCAGGTAGCGCTACAGAACAAAGCCAGTCTGACTCATGATAGCTCAAAATTATAAAATAATCTACCATGGATTCAGCCTTACTGGTTTCAAATACACATAACATACAAACAGATGCCCAGATAAATACATAAAGAAGTGAAGCTAGAATAAGGAATAGTCTAAAAATTGCTGGGGGCTGGAGAATAGAGAGATCCCTTCTGCTTGATGCATCTTGCTTGATACTGGGAGAAAGAACGAGGAGAAAAGTCAAAAAATGAATTAGACAGTCCCTGCCCTCAAAGACTTCCTAGTCTAGCTGAGAAGACAGTCACCCTCACAAATAGCTCAAATCCAGGGCAGATAGTGACAGAGGCTAATTGGAAGTCTCAGCAAAGCGTGATGGGATCACGGAGGCAGGAACAATTAATCACAGGCAAGCCAAGCAGGCGACACTTAGCCGCAACTCACACAGGGCTGTCATTGTAAAAGGAAATCCACTCTAACAGTTATCATGAAATTGCATCCATGATCTTTGAGTCTTATCAGTCCATACCTTTTATCTGATTAATCGAAATCCCACCCTTTTCCAGGAAAAACAACATTTGTTTATCATTCCCTCCAAGAGCTCTTAAGATGACACAATGACCTTGAATTATCCTTTTATCTTTAGAAAATATCCTCCCTCTGAAAAGGCAACAAAAAAGTGAAGATAATAACCCCAAGGAGTTCAAGACCATAAATGAAAATAACCAAATTGCTTGGTCTCTATCCCATAACTGAGCTGCTGGACTTCACATTCCACTCAACTGTTTGCCGTGTTAAAAATACTTAAGCAAACAGAGCTATGCTAAAAAGCCATGTGTCTATAAAACATTTATTACAGTCTTAGACAGAGGTTCTGTCCCTCATCAAAAAACACTGGTCAAATTCTACACTAAGTCCTATTTTAAAGAGGAAAAAAAAAAAGTGTATGCCAAGCTAATGAAATTCCAGTATGGTCTTTTTTTTTTTTTTTTTTAAGAGATGGGTCTCTTTATATTGCCCAGTCTGGTCTGGAATTCCTAACTCAAGTGGTCCTCCTACCTCAGCCTCCTGAGTAGCTGGGATTACAGACTTGAGCTACCACTTCCACCTATTTATTGTCTGCAATTCTGTGACTTGCATTGTGCCAATTTCAATTTCCTGGTTTTGATAATGCAGTATAGCTAAGTAAGATGTCACCACTGGGGAAAGCTGGGTGGTGGGTACCCAGGACCTCTCTATTATTTTTCAACTTCTTGTAAGTAAGTCCACAATTATTTAAAAATAAAGTTTAAAAAAAACACTCATGACATTTATCATTTTGCAGAGCTCTACCAATATCCAACAGCTCCCTGTTCCTCCTAGATCCTAATATTTTGATATTGGCCCTTAAAACTTGCAGATACAGGCCAGGCATAGTGGGCATGCCTGTAATCTCAGCACTTTGGGAGGCCGAGGCAGGAGGAATGCTTGAGCCCAGGAGTTTGAGACCAACCTGGGCGAGAAAGTGAGACCCCCTCATCTCCACACAGAAATAAAAAAATTAGCCAGATATGGTGGTGCACAAACTGTGGTCCCAAGTACTCGGAAGGCTAAAGGCAGGAGGATCACTTGATCCTAGGAGGTCAAGGTTACAGTGAGCCATGATCATGCCACTGCACTCCAACCTGGGTGACAGGGCGAGACCGTGTCTCAAAAATAAATCAATGAATAAATCACAATAACAAAAAACTTGCAGGTACAATTCAGCAAACACATGACCCTGCTCCTGGGAGGGGCAGCCAGAAAGGGGCATTTCCAGCACAGTTCACTCTCTTCAAGAGTCCAAGAAAGTCAATGTCCTCAGCCTATCCCCACCCTGGACCGGTTCCTTTGCTTTGCTCTGCCACTAATCCCCCTTCCTGAGCCCACTTCCCCTGTATTAGTCCATTTTCACACCGCTGATAAAGACATAACTGAGACTGGGCAATTTACAAAAGAAAGGTTTATTGGACTTAACAGTTCCACATGGCTGGGGAGGCCTCACAATCATGGTGGAAGACAAGGAGGAGCAAGTCACATCTTTCATAGATTGCAGCAGGCAAAAAAAAGAGCTTGTGCAGAGAAAGTCCCGTTTTTAAAACCATCAGATCTCGTGAGACCCATTCACTATCACAAGAACAGCACGGGAAAGCCCCGCCCCCAATGATTTAATCATCTCCCACTGGGTCCCTCCCACAACACGTGGGAATTATGGGAGCCCTAAGATGAGATTTGGGTAGGTGACACAGAGCCAAACCATATCACCTCCCAACACACACAACACAGATGGGAGACATTTAAAAGTGATATTAAGAAAAGCAAAACCAAGTCAGAGTCTCCAACCACAAAACTCACCTCCACCTTCCTAAGCCTTAACTCTAATAAACCTCAACCATATTTGCTTTAAAAGTATAAAAGACTGGGCTCCTATGGAATTCAAAACACAAGACATACTCAAAGAGACTGCCGTCATCCTAAATTCTTCTCAAAGATACACAAATGTGCAAGCCCTGCTGGTGATCACTGGCTTAGCAGTGATTAATATGGCTCAACACCCACCCCCACCCCACTCAACACAAATTGAGTCCCATGGCTTAAATGTTCTCTTAAAAAAAAAAAAAAAAAAAAAATCATTCCTAACATTGTCACTCTTAAGCAGGTTCCCAAGATAAAATCCAGACATCATTGTAATTTATTAAACTTTTGAGAACTTTAATACTAGGCCTATAGAGCAATGATTAAGAGAAGGAATTTGATGCTAAAGAGGTCAAATCTCTTTAGCTGGATGCATATAGAACCCACCCTTTAAGACCTGAATAACCTTAAGCAAGTTACTTAAACTTTCTCTATAAAATGGAGATGATGATAGGATTAGTTAGAATCCTGCTTCATTATAATTCTCGGGAAGACTAAATAATTAATACAAAAAAGCTTTAGAACAGGGCCCGCCCTACAGCAAGCATGTGTTGTCTATTATTATTACTAACGCAATAAACTTTCATCAAGCACCTGGGTCCCAAACTCTACGAATGCAAGATAAAAGAAGGCACAGCCATGATTCTGGAAGAATCTGCATGTTACTAAATATTCAGACAGAGAAAAGTCAGACCATGCTGGTGCCACCAGCCCATCAGAGCTCTCAGCCCTGTAGGTAGAACTTACGAGTCACAAATAAAACTCCAACAAAGCAGACATGAAATGTCAGTGGTATGTGTCACTCTACCCCTCTTCATTCAATTTTCACCTTAAAAAAAATCAACAAACTCCCAAATACACTGCCCTGTTTCACACAAAGTTTGTGCCATTAGATGAGTTTTTTAAGTTCTGCAGATCACTCTATTAAAACACCAGACATACCAATAACACTGCAACTACTGGCCAAAACCATTCTCCTCCCTTCTTGTCCTTCTTTCCCAGGACACTTTTACGGTCATACACCAATGACATCCCCAACATTCCCATGAGCAAGGGAAGGATTCCCGGGAAAGTGACAGCTCTCACTAGGAGGCAGAGCTCCGTGCCATATTGATGAGGTTCTCTCGAAACATCTCAAAAGCAGGGATCCTTGTGGTTTCTGAAGTGTTGCCAATCACACAAAGAAAGCCTAATGCATGGTTTTCAAGTCAGTTTTATAAAACGATTCCAAACCTCTAAGTGTGTGAAGCCAAAATTGTAAACGCTGCTAAAATCCCTGGAGTTGTTTAATATCGTTTATTACGATTCCTCTTGGCACCTCCAAAGTCTCTCATCCTGGGCTCACGGAGCATTTTATTAATTTACACACCATCAGTGGAGTTCACAGATGGTGGGACCGAAACACGAAGAAGCGGCTCAAGCACCTAGGCAAAGATCCCAACAACTTGTAAATAAACATAGCTCTAAAAGACCCAGAAGTCTCAACCTCCTCTCCCAAGCACTACTGCTACCACTGGTGCTGAGGTGAGCCACTGGATACCCTGGTTAAAACCAAAAGAAAGTCCGTGGCTCGACCCATCGGGAGCAGGCTCCAGTTCTAAGGTTAAGGATTTCAATACTGTCCTTTTCAAATGAGTTATTTGCTCTTAAATTTTTTTTTTTTTTGGACAGAGTCTCGCTCTGTCACCCAGGCTGGAGTGCAGTGGTGCAATCTTGGCTTGCTGCAACCTCCACCTCCCCGGTTTACGCAGTTCTCCTGCCTCAGCCTCCAGAGTAGCTGAGATTACAGGCGCCCGCCACCATGCCTGGGTAATTTTTTTGTATTTTCAGTAGAGACGGGGTTTCACCATGTTGGCCAGGCTGGTTTTGAACTCCTGACCTCAGGTGATCGGCCAGCCTCAGCCTCCCAAAATGCTAGGATAACAGGCGTCAGCCACCGGGCCCAGCCTAAATCAATCCTTTTAAGGATATTTAAGGAATCAGTGAATGGCTGACCTGTCCAATGTGCCCACAGAAGGAAGTAAGAGCTCTTTGGAAATTTGCATGCTTGCAATTGAAAAGGCTCCTTGAAATTTTGCTGTATCTCACATTGCAGAAAACAAATCCAAACTTAGGGCAAAGACATCAGTTCTGTTAAAAACCTAGGATTTACTTCTACATTATTCAGAGTATTCTTGAAGCACCTGGTTATACTGTTTACTATGTGTCTGTCTATCCTTCTTTTGTTTATATTTTAGTTATTTTTACATTTGTGGCCAAAATCTTACACTTGTAAAGAAAAGAGAAAGACAAAGAGAAGAAATGAGAGTCTGTCAACTGAAAATTTAGGTCATTGACATCAAGTGGTCATCCTGATATCAAGGGGACAAGCCAGGATGGTGAAAGATGGGAACCACTCAGGCCCTTGAATTCTCTTCTTTTATAAAGAAAAGTTCAAATTACGGACTCTCTTTCCCAAGTCAGCTAAAAGGATTCAAAATTACAAAGAGCCAAAACTCCAGTTTTGAAACACTCTTCCTGTTTATAGTGAATAAATTCCCCAAATGCAGAGGAATTAGATTTTAATGAAAGTCTCCACTATCATGCTATTGCTCAATAACATTTTGGCTAAACTGGCTTAACCCTTCCCACAACTTAGAAAATTCTGACACTCTCATCAACGTGAATGGGGAGCAAATTCCTATTCTTAATATCTAATCACTTTTATTTTTCATCTTCTCCCCATGTCTTAGATTAGTTCTATTTTGAGGACACTGATGAGCTCTGTTTACCGTTCTCACACGAAGACAATGGTTCTCTAAGTATGGTCCCCACAAGAGCGTCAGCATCACTCAGGAACTGTTAGACATGCACATTTTCGGGCCTGACCTGAGACCTAATAAATCGGAAACCTAGAAGTGGGGCAATCTATGGTTTACAAAGCTTCCAGGTGGCTGTGATGCAACACACTTTGAGTGCCACCGCTCTCAGCCACCGAAACACCATCACCTGTGTCACCCACATGCCCCCCCTCCAGGCTTCATCAGTGCGGTGGGTCCTAAGAATGTCTCTGTAAACACATTGCTCCCACACTCATGCTCCTCACTCCCCTAAATGGCAGCAACTCAGACCTTCTCCTTTTCTTTTTTTTTTTTTTTTTTTTCAGACGGAGTCTCGCACTGTCACCCAGGCTGGAGTGCAATGGTGCCATCTCAGCTCACTGCAACCACCACCTCCTGGGTTCAAGGATTCTCCTGCCTCAGCCTCTCGAGTAGCTGGGATTACAGGCATCCGCCACCACACCCGGCTAATTTTTGTATTTTTAGTAGAGACGGGGTTTCACTATGTTGGCCAGGCTGGTCTTGAACTCCTGACCTCGTGATCCACCCGCCTCGGCCTCCCAAAGTGCTGGGATTACAGGCGTGAGCCACCACACTCAGCCAGACCTTCTCCTTTCTTAGATCTCTCTGACAGTCTCAAAGTTGAGTTTTCTCACAGGCTGCCCCTCCACCCCACCTCCTGCTCCCCACATCTCTCTAGGTTGAGGTTCCACAGCCCACAGTCACTCCGCACACCGACTTCCTGCTCCTCGGATGCCAAGCACACGGGACTCCATGCTCAGCTCCACACACCAGCATCACCACCCCTCTCAAAGCCCCATTCAGACCTCCACACCACCGGCCCGCTTCCCTTACAGCCACGGCTTGTCCTCCAAGTTCTGCAAATACACCTCTGCCCCTCTCCATCTCTCCTCCAGTGGCCTTGCGGCCTTCTCTGGGCTGGAGGAAAAATCCATGCTCTCCCAAAGGCCTCCCTCCCTGGTGGGGGGCAGGGGACAGCTGGCTTTTTTTGGCTAAAAGTTCTAACCCTGTCCCCAAAAGCAATGAGAGCTAGGTGAAGGGCAAAGGGTAAAGGAGGCCTTTTTTTTTTTTTATTTGGGGGCTTGGGGTTTTGTTTTAAGCAGGATTTATAAAGGCTGGCTGTTGATTCCTTTGAGAGAAAAAAGGAGATCCAAGTTTTCTCTGGCACTACACGAGACAGCCAGGGAAATGCAGCAACATCCTGTCCTGGGAACTGACTGAAGCAGTTATTAAAGTCAATGGAGGCAGCACTGAGGGCGTAGCAGTGTGTGTGTGTGAGTGTGAGATTGTGAGTGTGTGTGACAGTGTGGAGAGTGTGAGTGTACATGTGAAAGAGCATATATGTGTGTGAGAAAGGGTGTATGTGTGAGTGTGAAACTGATTGTATGTGTGTGTGAGACTGCATTATGTGATTGTGAGCATGTGTGTGATAGTGTATATATTTGTGTGGGTGTGTCAGACTGTGTGTCTGATAGTGTATGTGTAATATGAGACAGTGTGTGTGTGAGTATATGTATGAGACTGCGAGTGTGTGTGAGTATATGTGAGCAACTGTGTGTAAGAGTGTGTGTGACGGTATGTAAATGAGATAGTGAGAGTATGTGAGTGCGTATGTGTATGAGACTGTGTGAGGGTGAGTGTTACGTATGTGAGCGTGTGTGAGCGACTGCGTAAGAGTGTGTGTGATAGTGTGTATGTGTATGTGAGACAGTGCATGAGACTGAGTTTATGTATAAGTGTGAGCATGTGTGAGCAACTGTGTAAGAGTGTGTGTATATGTGTATGAGACTGCGAGAGTGTATTGAGTGTTAGCGTGTGTCAGTGACTGTGTAAGTGTGTGTGCTGATGTGTATATGTACGAGACAGGGTGTGAGAGTGTGTGTGAGTGTGTATGTGAGAGAGACACAGAGAGAAAGAAAGGGAGGAGAGAGAGGCAGAGGGAGGGGAGAGAGAAGAGAGAGACCAACAGAGACAGAAAGGGAGAGTCTGAATCCAGTCAACGTGAGTCCTCCCACTGGCAGGCAGATAAATTACCTGGTGGTTTCCTGCGTCTGACGGCAACTAAAATAAGGCATACAAAAGCATGAACTCAGCTGAAGTGAGAACATTAGGGGCCCGCCCCTCACTGGACGATGTTACAAAGAGCCCCTGAAAAACATTCCATGTTACATCACGGCCACAAGGCAAGTGGCTCCAAGGGTGAGTGGGCTCCTGACATTGAGGACGGGACTGTCCTGCACACTGGGGATGATTTAGAACCTCTCTCTGCCTCCCACCTCAATCATAAAAGCACCCCCACCCCCATGATCCTAAATGTCCTCAAAAGGGAAGTAGCACCCCACAGAAAATGAAACTCCTGAAATAATCCAAGGGCAAAGTGGAGAGTAAGAAGCTGGGGCTGTGCCTTGAATTTAAAATAATAGTAATAACAAAATGCAGCAAATATTAAAAGCTAGAGATTTTAAATACAAGGGATGCCCTAGATTTCACTGTCTGGATAAAGGTGACTACAGAGCAGAAGTTAGCAAACTTCTTGTAAGAGGCCAGCAAAGAAGTATCTCAAACTCCAGGAGCCATTCAGCATGTCTCAACCCTGCCACAGAGGCGCAAAAGCAGCTGTGGAAGATAAATGTATAAATGTGGCCATTTCCCAAGAAACCTTTTTTTTTTTTTTTTTTTTGGAGATAGGGTCTCACTCCCTTGCCCAGGCTGGAGTGCAATGGCGCCATCTCGGCTCACTGCAACCTCTGCCTCCCAGGTTCAAGCAATTCTCCTGCCTCAGCCTCCTGAGTAGCTGGGATTACAGGTGCCTGCCACCATGCCCAGCTAATTTTTGTATTTTTAATAGAGATGAGGTTTCACCATGTTGGCTAGGCTAGTCTCAAACTCCTGGCCTCAAGTGATCCATCCGTCTTGGCCTCCCAAAGGGCTGGGATTACAGGCATGAGCTACCGTGCCCAGCCCCAATAAATGTTATTTACAAAAACAGATGACAGGTGGGATCTGGCCTGCGGGCGGGCTGTGGTTTGCCGACTGCTGGGTATCAAGTGTAAGAATGTATGTAATGAGCAATCGGACAGCACTAGAAAGTGCATTTCGTCGGCTCTTTTAAAGAAACAAGACGGCTACCCAAAGGAAAAGAAATCATTATATCAGAAAAGACACCTGCATTTTATATTTATTGCAGCAGGATTCACAGTAGCAAAGATACAGAATCCACCTCGGTGTCTATCAACAGATGACTGGATAAAGGAAATGTGATATATATACACAATGGAATAGTATTCAGTTGTACAAATGAATGAAATCACGTCTTCTGCAGCAACCTAGATGGAACTGGACGCCGTTATCTTAAGTCAGACACAGAAAGACAAGTATTGCAAGTGCTCACTTCTAAGTCGGAGCTAAATAATGTGTACTCATGGCTGTAGAGTGTGGAACGATAGACAACGAAGACTTGAAAGGATGGCGGGGTGCAAAGAGGGTAGATGATGAGAAATTACTTATGGGCACAATGTATGTTATTTGGGCCATTGGTACTCCATAACAGCAGTCCCCAGTCTTTTTGGCACCAGGGACTGGTTTCATGGAAGACAGTTTTTCCATGGATGAGGGGGTGGGGTATGGTTTCGGGATGAAACTGCTCCACCTCAGATCATCAGGCATTAGATTCTTACAAGGTGCACGAAGCCAGGCACAGTGGCTCACGCCTATAATCCCAGCACTTTGGGAGGCTGAGGCAGGTGGATCACCTGAGGTCAGGAGTTCGAGACCAACCTGGCCAACATGGTGAAACCCCATCTCTACTAAAAATACAAAAATTAGCCGGGCATGATAGTGCATGCCTGGAATCCCAGCTACTTGGGAGGCTGAGGCAGGAGAATCACTTGAACCTGGGAGGGAGAGGTTGCAGTGAGCTGGGATCACGCCACTGCACTCCAGCCTGGGAAACAGAGCAAGACTGTCTCAGGTTAAAAAAAAAAAAAAAAAAAGGGAGCATGCAACCTGGATCCCTTGCATGTGCAGTTCACAATAGGGCTCATGCTCCTATGAGAATCTCATGCTGATCTGACAGGAGGCAGAGCTCAGGTGGTAACGCTCACTCACAGGCTGCACACCTCCTGCTGTGTGGCCTGGTTCCTAACAGACCATAGACAGGTACTGGTCCATGGCCTGGGAATTGGGGACCCCTCCCCTAAAAGCCCTGACTTCACCACTATGCTGCAATCTATGCGTGTAACAAAATCGGACATGTATTCCATAAATTTGGATCACTAAACTAAAATATAAAGAAACAAAATAATATCGTAATTCTCCTTTCTCAGATGCTTCTGTTCCTGGATGGGAAGATCTCCCCACATCCACTAATTTGTATCTCCCTTACTCCTGGCTTGTGCATGTCTTCCTCTTTCTGTGTATTTCTTTTTTCTTTTTTTTTCCTTTTTTTTTTGAGACAGAGTCTCACTCTGTCGCCCAGGCTGGAGTGCAGTGGCACGATCTCAGCTCACTGCAACCTCCGCCTCCCGGGTTCACGCCATTCTCCTGCCTCAGCCTCCCAAGTAGCTGGGACTACAGGCACGTGCCAACATGCCCGGCTAATTTTTTTGTATTTGCAGTAGAGACGGGGTTTCACCGTGTTAGCCAGGATGGTCTCGATTTCCTGATGTCGTGATCCACCCGCCCCGGCCTCCCAAAGTGCTGGGATTATAGGCATGAGCCACCGCGCCCGGCCCTCTTTCTGCATATTTCATTGCACTCCATTCTCCCCTCAGTTTTGCTCCTGTCTTTGTCCCCTGCGAAAGGAATACGATTAAATTGATTATCATTCTGCTCCATTAAAAAACAATGGGTAAAATGTATTATCTAGCATTCGCCAGGCCCCTCATCACAGATATGCTGTTTCTTGATACCAGCTCCAGATCAGATCTGAAGTCCCTGGCAAAGAACGTGCAAACAGACCAACCAGATGCCATCTCCTTCCACAGGGTTCCAGTGCCGCTAAATGAGATGAAGGCCCAGTCCCAAAGCTGTGAGTGTGACTCAGCCAGTCCCCCTGCAACACTAGCTGGGGTTACGTCACCTGCACAAGGTCAACATCTGGAAAGCAGCAGAGCAACTGTGGTGATGGGAGTGGTGCTCGGGGAGCATTCTTCCAAGTTCAAGGCAACTGCAAACATGACATTTGGCGGATGACAAAGGCCTAAAAGGAGACTTAGGATTTGGTTCAACTCTGTACTTCATTCCCTACCACCTCAGGCTCTCAGGAGCCCATGGCTTTTGCCACTCTGAAAGCACAAGAGAGAGAATTCCAGAGTTGCAGAGAAAAATCTTTGGCAAGCCTCGAAAATGGCCAGAACTCATTTTCTTTGTGACAGCGGAACATACAAGCTAAGGGTCCCCATGTAAAAGTTCCCGTCCTCTTGTGAATCTCCTTAACAACAAGGAGCAGTCAAGTGTCCGTAAGAAAAGCATAAATATACAGCTTATGTACACATGTCTTCTGCAGGTGGTTTTCATCAGACTCAAAAGCGAAGCTGTCCTTTTTCTTCTCGAATCTAACAGTGAAGAATCCCAAAGGATATGAAAAGCTCTCAGAATGAATCAGCCACCACTGGGAAAAGCTTACTAACAGGGCTAATTCCAGGGGCCAGTGGCAGATGGAGGTGGGAGCAACGGCCCCTTTCTATGTGGCCAGTGAACAATCAAAAAAGCATCCCAGGTCAGCTGAGGACCCTCCACCGTTTCCTCCTGTCTCTTGTCCAACTTGATGACTTCCAGAACTAAAATATTAAAGAGTGTCTACGTCAGGAAGTGACATCAACCAGAACAATATGAGCCTCTGAAGGACAGGTGTCTGGGCAGTTGGACCCGAACCATAGAAAAAAGAAATTCTCTCTTCTGTTGCCACCGGTGCAGATGGATGAGATCCGAGAATCATTTCCTCAGCGGGCAAAAACCCAGGGAAGAGGAACTGGAAAAAGGTCACGTCCAAACAAATATGTCAACCAAACGAAGAGAGTCCCAAAAGGCACGGGCGGACACACACCGCCCACAATAGGAGAAAGCCACCACTGATTTGAAATCATCACGCACTCCAAGGAACATTCTCACAAATGGCCCCTGGGAAAGTTTGTGTGGTCAGGTGGTCAGATGGCCCTAGGAGGCAGGAAGTCACAGAAAGGGTGTACCCCTGAGGGATGGGGAATGTTCTGTGACTCTTCCAACACTGAGTGTCTCCTTCCACCTATAAAACCAAAGCTAGGGCAAAATCAGCAGTCCATGTAAAACAAATGGGAGAGCCTCAGCTATAGAATGTCTTCTTACCCAAAGGCCCCAAAGCGTAAGAGAAAATCCCACTATCCCATATAAGATGTCTCTACAAAGTGCTTAGCACAAGGTTAGGAATCCTCAGTAAATTTAACCAAAATTTATAATGTTATTGGTTATCTTATTAACAACAACAATAATATTCATAGCTGCCAATGAAGCAGGTGTTCCCTCCAGAGATTAAAAACTCAGTTACCGTCTAAGCAAACCCATTGAGTTCGCTAATGAACCACTTTCTGGAAATCATAGCTATTCAAAATATTCTTTCAAAGTTCAGTATCCCCCATGTGCAAACACTTGTAGTGTCTGCCCCTTCTTCCCCTCCCATTTCTAACCCAGCCATCAGGGATATGGGTGATCAGTTACTGATGCTAGGACCCAATGTCCTCATTGCAACTAAAATACAACACACTACCTTCACCCAGCTTGCTTTTCTCTGTCGCCACAATTTTTCTCTCCTTTACTTCTCCACTATATGAAGAAATGGTAGGATTGTTGTGGCCTCTTCTGGTTTTACCATTCTCAGCTTCTACGCCCTTTTCTTCACATTGCTTTGTTTCCAAGGGCTCCATGACTCCATTTTACTGGTCAGGGAAGATAATTTGAACGTTTGAGCTCCTGGGTGATGTGGGGACAAAACTGGCCTCTCATTCATTTTTGGCCATGACCCAACAGAATGCCTTCCCCACACTGTCTCCTCCATGTCTCTGTCTCGGCCACCTCCCAGGTCAAGCTCATCTTTATCCTAGTTTATGACCACAGGCTCCTAACAGACATCCTGCCTTCTAGGCCTCCTCCCACCAACCAGCCTTCCCAATGCTACCCAAGGGATTTCTCTCCAAGGCAGGACATAGATTTCATTCTTCCCTAATGAGAAGCTTTCAGTGGCTTTAACTTTCTGTTAGTAAAATTCAAGCTCTTTGGGGTTACCTTTAAAAAGGCCTCCATAACGTGACGCCAGTGGGGCTCTCTCTTCTCCCCTCTCACCAAATCCTCACAAATCCTATATACCAGCCCCATAGGACAACTCCTCTCCTATTGTGCCCTGCACCTTCACACTCCACCATTTCCCTGCATGCCTCTGCCACCCGATGCCTCCCAACTCTGGCTAGTCTTCGAAGCACCCTGCAAGATATGCCTCAAATACTGTGCATTCCACATAGTGAAATTTTTTTAATTTTAATAGTTTTGGGAGTACAGGTGGTTTTTGGTTACATGGATAAGTTCTTCAGTGTTGATTTCTGAGATTTTGGTGCAGCCATCACCCAAACAGTATACACTGTACCCCATATGTAGTCTTTTATCCCTTACCCCCTTCCCAACCTTTCCCCCTGAGTCCCCAGAATCCATTATATCACTCTTATGCCTTTGCATCCTCATAGCCTAGTGCCCACTTATAAGTGAGAACATACAATATTTGGTTTTCCATTCCTGAGTTACTTCACCTAGAATAATGGCCTCCAGCTCCATCCAAGTTGCACAACAGACATGATTTCATTCCTTTTTGTGGCTGTTCCAAGGCATATATATGCCACATTTTCTTTATCTACTCATTGGCTAATGTGCACACAAAGTGAAGTTTAATATCCAGATATAAGTGATCACTTGCTCAGCGCTCTCAACCACTTTGCTTACATGACACATATTAAGGGGGACTCCTTAAACTATGTTGGGACATCATGTAGTGGGCCCTAAAGTGAATCAAATTAACATCTGATATGATCCAAGCAAAGATCTTGGTATGGGACCGAATCACACAAGTCAAAGGAATGTCTTTAATGGGGACGCTGCCTGTATTCCTCTGTTTTGACGCTGCTGATAAAGACATATCCAAGATTCAGTAATTATTTTATTTTATTGTATTTCATTTCATTTTATTTTTTTGAGACAGAGTTTCACTCTTGTTGCCCAGGCTGGAGTGCAATGGCACAATCTTGGCTCACTGCAACCTCTGCCTCCCGGGTTCAAGCAATTCTCCTGCCTCAGCCTTCCAAGTAGCTGGGACTACAGACATGTGCCACCACATCTGGCTAATTTTTTGTATTTAGTAGAGACGTGGTTTCACTATGTTTGTCAGGCTAGTCTTGAACTCCTGACCTCAGGTGATCTGCCCACCTTGGCCTCCCAAAGTGCTGGGATTACAGTTGTGAGCCACCGTGCCTGGCCGACTGAGTAATTTATAAACAAAAAGAGATTTAAATGGACTCATAGTTCCACATGGCTGGGGAGGCCTCACAATCACGGCAGAAGGCAAAAGGCACGCCTTACATGGTGGCAGGCAAAAGGAAAAAATGAGAATCAAGCAAAAGGGGAAATCCCTTATAAAAACATCAGATCTCATGAGACTTACTACCATGAGAACAGTACGGGGGAACCACCCCCGTGATTCAATTATCTCCCACTGGGTCCCTCCCACAATACGTGAGAATTATGGGAGCTACAATTCAAGATGAGATTTGGGTGGGGACACAGCCAAACTATATCAGTGCCCTAATAAGCAAAAAGCAAGCACTTGCCATCAGGGACAGAAGAGAACAGATGTACACCTGCAGGTCAATTCCTGCCGCACTCTACCTGCGCAGTCAGGGACATGGAGGTTTTCAACAGGATGACCAGGGACAGTCTCGCTGAAAAAGAAACATGACAGAACCCACACCTGAAGGGGGTACATTACGTAACTACCTGGGGAAGAGTGCTCCAGGTAGAGAGACAGCAAGGACAAGAGGCTTGAGGCTGGCATTTGCCATATGACTGAGCAACAGCTGAGTGGAGAGAGAAAGAGAAACTGAAGATGGGAAGGGGCAGCTCAAGTCAGCCAGGAACCACTGTGAGCCCTTCAGTTTTTATTTCGGGGCAACTGGAAAGGCCCAAAAGGTACTAAGCAGAGTGACACTATCTGACTTTTAAAAAGGTGCCCTCTAGGCCAGGTGCGGTGGCTCATACCTGTAATCCCAGCACTTTGGCAGATCACTTGAGGTCAGGAGTTTGAGACCAGCCTGGCCAACATGGCGAAACCCCATCTCTACTGAAAGTACAAAAATTAGCAGGGCGTGGTGGCACACGCCTGTAATCCCAGCTACTCGGGAGGCTGAGACAGGAGAATCACTTGAACCTGGCAGGCGGAAGTTGAGGTGAGCCGAGATCACGCCACTGCACTCCAGCCTGGGAGACAGAGCGAGACTCTGTCTCAAAAAAAAAAAAAAAAAAAAGTTGCCCTCTGGCTACTGTTTAGAGACAGGGTGGTGGGAAGGCAAGAGAAAAAGCAGCATCCAAATGCAAATCAAACAGCTGCTGTTTTCAGGCAGGTACTGAAAACACCAGCTACCAACTTGGATTTAAGAAAATGGCCAAGGGTGTCCACTCTCCCCTACCCCGGTGGCTGCAGATACAAAGACCTGCAGCATCCTGGCGAGGGATGAAAGGAGAGCTCTCTGTAGTTTTTCAGGCCAACTCCACAGAAGCTATTAGAAAGGTTAGCAATAAGCGCAGCCCAGCTTTAAACACAGGAGTTAGAGGGGTCACCTCAAATGAAAAGGAGACTGAGAGACAACCTTCTCTTGGGAGCTCCCCTGGAAACAGAGGAAAACACACCGCCAGAGAAGAAAGGCGCCCTGAAAATACCAATGACACTGGACTTTGCACAGAATCAGCTTCAGAGAGAGGCCTTTTGCAGCAAGCAGGGTGGCGAGGCCTCTTAGAACTACCGCTTCTTTTACTGCAGTTGAAGGAAAGAAAAAGGAGTCAAGGTCACACACTCAGGTGGCTTTGAAGCCCAGCCCCCACCGAGCGGTCTAGCCCAGTAATCCTAGGTTGAAGATGTGTGCAAATTACTCTTCTCTGCGCCTCCCATGGTCTCCACGAGATCTGCCGGGCACACCAGGGCTGGCCAGTGACCCTCCTGAAGGAGCTTCAGCTCTGGAATCAACTCAGCCTGAGACCCTGGTAACTAAACTCCTCCAACCTCCTCGCTTCTCCTCCAAAAATCGGTATTCAGTGAGATTCACGTATGAAGAGCACTCAGCACAAGGATGGTACTCAGCAAAGGGGAGTTATTATTGGGATCATTATTGCTAATTCTCTTCAGCTGCACATGAATGCGTGAGAAATTCATGTTAAGTAAAGTAAAATAATGGAAACATTCACTGGTACCATAAGCAATAGATGCATCATCATTAAACAATAGAGTGATAAAAACAGGACAGTGACGCACCTTGTATAGTGATGTGTCATCTAAAACATCTATTCAAAGAACAGAAGACTCACCTTCAGTTAAATGCCATCCTCCCCAAGATCTTGATCCTTCAGAGATACAAAATCTTCAGCAACACTTACAAGTGAGCTGTTAATACTAGTATGTCCAGACGCTGATGACAGCATTTAAAATCCTCTTTCTGGACACTAATTCAGCAATAATATGCATTAGAGGCATTTAACAGTTTAAACTCTTTTTCCAGTAAATCTGTGTTTAAAATTTTTAATCTAAGGATGGAATAAAAGATACAAAGATTTACACACAAAGAAGTTAATACACCCCACAAGTAGAAAAACAAAAGTGGAAAACAAAATGATGAGCAAAAAGAAGCAATTAAATAAACTATATAACATCCTAGACTGAGCGTGGTGGCTTACACCTGTAATCCCAGCACTTTGGGAGGTCAAGGCGGGTGGATCACCTGAGATCAGGAGTTCAAGACCAGCCTAGCCAACATGGTGAAACCCCGTCTCTACTAAAAATACAAAAATTATCCAAGCGTGGTGGCGCGTCTGTGGTCCCAGCTACTTGGGAGGCTGAGGCAGGAGAATCGCTTGAACCCGAGAGGTGGAGGCTGCAGCGAGCCAAGATCGTGCTATTGCACTCCAGCCTGGGCAACAAAAGCAAAACTCCGTCTCAAAAACTAAAAATAAAAAATAAATAAACTATATAACATCCTTATAAGAAACTTCTCTGCAATTTTTGAAAAAGCGACTTTAGGAAAAATATCTGTCAGGAGAACCTGAGCTACCTGAGAACCTAGCAAATGGGCAAGGTTGGATGAGATGCAATTTCCTGACTTTGCCACATAATAATAATGATATGTCATGGTATAGAAAACAAACCTTGAAAGGGACAAAACAGCTCATAGCCCAGGACAGTCACATCAGCCTCCATGTCTGTAAAAAATACCCATGCACCAGAGCCTCCTCCTCTCCTGTTGCATCTCCTCTGGACATCAGTGAACACAAGCTCCACAGAAATTCCAGGAACTAATAGAAAGAACCAGTTGACCTTTCCAGGGAGGCTTACTTAAGGGAAATTTGTGAAAAACTTTTCCAGTATCCCAGACCCTAAAGTGTCTAAAGGTGAGTACATGCAATAAAGCCTCGAAGCAAAGCATATCAGATTGTCCAAAATGATGCAACCATTTAGAATTCATTGAAATGACCACCTGACTTGTTTTACTGTTGTCTACATCATTGTTAGTGTTGGATGTGGTTTTAACGAAGTGTGTATTTTCCAAACTTTGTCCAGCAGAGTAGAATTGCTTTCAGAACTCAAACTTCTATATAGGGGGTCAAATAGGGTCTCCCTCAAAATAGTGGGTCAAATAGGGTCTCCCCAAAAAATTCACATCCACTCAGAACTTCAGAATGTGACGTTGCTTGGAAATAGGGTCTTTGCAGGTGTAATTAAGATGAAGTCGGCCAGGTGCGGTGACTCATGCCTGTAATCCCAGCACTTTGGGAGGCCAAGGTGGGTGGATCACCTGAGGTCAGGAGTTCGAGACCAGCCTGGCCAACATGGTGAAGCCCCGTCTCTACTAAAAATACAAAAATTAGCCGGGTATGGTGGCGGGTGCCTGTAATCCCAGCTACTTGGGAGGCTGAGGCAGGGGAATCGCTTGAACCTGGGAGGTAGAGGTTGCAGTGAGTGCAGTGAGCCGAGATCATGCCACTACACTCCAGCCTGGGCAACAGAGTGAGACTTCCTCTTAAAAAAAAAAGAAAAGAAAAAAAAAGATGAGGTCATACTGAATTAGAATGGGCCCTAAATCCAATGACTAGTGGCCTTTAAAGAAGAGAGGACATACAGAGAAGGCCAAGTGAAGAGGGAGGCAGTGACTGGACGTTGCAGCTACAAGCCAAGAAACGCTAAAGATTGCTCGGAGCCACCAGAAGAAGAGTCGGGAAGAATTCCTCCATAGAGCAGGGGTCCCTAACCCTCGGGCTGCTGACCGATACCAGTCTATGGCCTGTTAGGAGCTGGGCCACACAGCAGGAGGTGGGCAGTGGGCAAGCGGGTGAGCATTATCACCCGAGCTCCGCCTCCTGTCAGATTAGCGGTGACATCAGATTCTCATAGGAGCATGAACCCTGTTGTGAACGGCGCATGCGAGGGATCTAGGTTGCGCACTCCTTATGAGAATCGAATGCCGATGATCTGAGATGGAACAGTTTCATTCTGAAACCTTGGGTCCGTGGGAAAAACTGTCTTCCATGAAACTTGTCCCTGGTGATAACAAGCTTGGGGAACACTGCCCCAGAGCATTCAGAAGGAGCATGCCAGCCGGCTGCAGTGGCCACGCCTGTAATCCCAACGTTGTGGAAGGCCATGGCAGGAGGACAGCTTGAGGCCAGACTTTTAAGACTAGCCTGAGCAACACAGTGAGACCCTATCTCTACAAAAGAAAAAAAAATTAGTCAGGCATGGTAGTGCGCACCAGTACTCCTAGCTACTCGCGAGGCTGAAGCAGGAGGATCTCTTGAGCCCAGGAGGTCGAGACTGCAGTGAGTTATAATCACACCACTGCACTCCAGTCGAGTTGCTGCAGGTAAACAAGACTTCCATAGGCCTAGATAGGTGACAGAATGACCCTGTCTCTAAAAAAAACAAACAACGACAACAAAAAAAGGTAGCATGCCTTGCCAACACCTTGACTTCAGGCTTCTGGCTTCCAGACAACTGCAAGAGAATATATTCGTGTTTTTGTAAGCCACCAAGTTGGTGGTAATATGTGATGGCAGCCCTAGAAAACTAATACAACCTACATACAAAAGTCTCAAAGTAAAGACAAGAAAATCACACAAAAGAGGGATTATTGAGAGGAGAGAATATTAAGAACACATGTTACTTTACAGCTCCGTCTCAGGATACGTACCAAGGATGGAAGATACTCCTGAAGAAATGCTGAAAGCTAAAATTAAGATTTTATAAGCAGTTTTCTTGTTCCTCTGAGCAGTGGTTCCGAAGCATTGGTGTGCATAAGCGTTACGTGGCAAGAGCATTAGAGTGCAGACTCCCAAGCCCCCACCCAAGATCCTGATGCAACAGATGGTATTTTTAACAAGGAACCCTAGATTCCAGTGACATTGGCCTCCTGATCACAAATTACGAGAAGTCTGTTGGGAGCTGAACATACATATAACAAAAACATCCTCTGGGGATGTTCATCAAACTCCCTATCCAGCAACCCAAAACCAGATGACCCCTTGATGCCTGCGCTCACACCATCCACGACTGCCACCAGCAATGTCCTGTGCCTCCACCTGCACTCCACCTTTGCACCAAGGAGCACCTCTCATGAACACATTGAGTATCTTTGTACCTTTGCTCATGATCTCTACTCAGGGGTTCCTCTCCCCGCCATGGACATATTGGCTTTCTAAAGAAAGTTTGTTCACCTTCCAAAATCCCAATTAAGCATCATTGCTCCGTAAAGATTCCCTAGCATGCTTAAGGGAGAATCATCCATTGCTCCTGCAGCACACTGGACCAGCCTGCAGCATAGACAGCTGTCTGTCCCATGACATGGGGCGCTCCCTACAGGCCCAGTCTCTCTCTCTCTTTACTGTATCACTGTATCACTGTCACCTAACAGAGTCACTTAAAAGTCACTTAATACACACTGATTGAGGGGGTTCCTGATAAGAGAACTGTGAACAGCACTATCTTTTTTTTTTTTTTTGAGACAGAGTCTGGCTCTGTCACCCAGGCTGGAGTGCAGTGACATGATCTCCGCTCACTGCGAGCTCCGCCTCCCGGGTTCACGCCATTCTCCTGCCTCAGCCTCCCGAGTAGCTGGGACTACAGGCGCCCGCCACCACACCTGGCTAATTTTTTGTATTTTTAGTAGAGACAGGGTTTCACCATGTTAGCCAGGATAGTCTCGATCTCCTGACCTCGTGATCCCCCCGCCTCGGCCTCCCAAAGTGCTGGGATTACAGGCGTGAGCCACCGCGCCCAGCCTGGCACTATCTTGAAGATGTGAAATAAAAGTCAAGAGTAGCCTACCCTCGCTGTCCCTGCCCCATCATTATACACACTCAGAGAACCCACAGTTTCTCCATTATAGAAACTAGCACACTTGTGATTAATATCAGCGTACTAATTCACTTAATGTCCATCTTCCCCACAAGCCTGTGAGCTGTCTGCAGCCAGGGGCTGTGTCTGCTATTTACTGCTGTACCTCTAGGCCCTAGCCCTATAACGAGCTCATGGTGATAAATGAATCCTTCACATGTGAGATCATTTGGCATCCTAGAAAGTTGTAAAAAAAAAAAAAAAAAAAACAAAAAAAAAACCTTGAAAACATTATGCTACGTGAAAGAAGCCAGTCACAAAAGACCACACATTTTATGATCCCATTTATATGAAACGTCCGGAATAGGCAAGGCCACAGAGAAAGAAAGTAAATTAATGATTATCGGGGGAGGTCAAGGGAGTTGGGGAGAAATAGGGAATGATTTGGGGCATGATGAGAGTGTTCTGAAGTTGATTGTAGTGATGATTGCACAACACTGAGAATATACTAAAAAACCACTGAATTATACACTTTACGTGCATGAATTGCACGGTGTGTGAATTATATCTCAATAAAGCTGTTAAAGTTATAGAAGTTCTGCTGTTACAGATACTTGAAAATTAAGTTTGCTCAGAAAAGGAAAATGGTCTAATTGGGAGAAACCATGGAAATCTTTTAGAAGACGCATGGTCTTCTTTCTTTTTCATTTTTAATAGATGCAGATTCGGTTTTATTTAGTATCCTGTAACTAGAGCTTAAATGCTTGTGAACATCTGGTCTGAGCTGCTCATTTCTAAAGAAATAAAAACTGAGACTCAGAAGTTCAGTGATTTGTCTACGATCTCACAGCCAGTGTGAGGAAGCTTAAGATTCAAACTCAATCACAGCTATTCACAGAAGAAGAAGGGTGGATTTGTGGATGCCATCCAAGTACCCATCAACAGGTGTGTGGATAAATGAAATGCGGTATAGACATTCCATGGAATATTATTCAGCCTTAAAAGGAAAAATATTCTGACACATGCTACAATATGGATGAACCTTGAAGACATTATGCTAACTGAAATAAACCAGTTGCAAAAAGAGAAATCCTGTGTGCTTCCACTTATATGAGGTACCTAGAGTACCAAATTCATAGAGAAGGAAGGAAAATGGTGGTTGCCAGGGGCTGGGGGAGCAGAGGGAGAATGTGGAGTAATTATTTATTAAACACAGAGTTTCCGTTTTGCAAGATGAAAAGAGTTCTGGAGACTGACTGCACAGGAATGTAAATTAACTTTACTGAACTGTACACATCAAAAGTGCTAAGATGGGCTGGCGCAGTGGCTCACGCCTATAATCCCAGCACTTTTGGAGGCCAAGGCAGGCGGATCACTTGAGGTCAGGAGTTCGAGACCAGCCTCACCAATATGGTAAAATCCTGTCTCCACTTAAAAAATACAAAAATGAGCTGGGTGTGGTGGTGCAGGCCTGTAATCCCAGCTACTACAGAGGCTGAGGCAGGAGAATCGCTTGAACTGGGGAGGCAGAGGTTGCAGTGAGCCAAGATCATACCACTGCACTCCAGTCCAGGCAACAGAGCAGGACTTCGTCTCAAAAAAAAAAAAAAAACAAAAACAAAATAGCTAAGATGGTGAATTTTATATTATTTTACCGTAATTAAAAATAAACAATTTTTTTAAATCCAAAGTCAAGTCTCCTAACTCTCATCCTGAACTCTCTTCCACGGTGGCCCTTCCCGGACCCAGTGGAATGCACAGATGGAAAGGAAAGCAGGCTGCTTGCTCAGACTTCACAACGGAGAAATCAGAGAGGCCCAAGTCACTGCTTCCAAGGAATTTCGAGAATTTTAACAAATCTCAGCAGGAGCAATCAGTACACAGATCAATAAAATGGAGGCCACTCCACAGGTCTGAGCCCTGCCAAGAGGTAAATGGATGGCAGCAAAAGATAATCTGGTATTGAGTGCCAAGCAGGTCAGACAGCTTCTCAGACTTAAATGAGTTTAAGTCAACTAGGGATCTTGAGATTCTGTGATTCTGGTTTAGTTGGTCTGCAATTACGCATTTCTAACAAACTCCTACATGATGCTGGTCCAGGGACTGCTTTTTTTTTTTTTTTTACATTTTTATTTCAATTCCCTCCCTCCCTCCCTCCCTCTCTCTCTCCCTCTTTCTTTCTCTCTCTCTTTCTTTCTCTCTCTCTTTCTTTCTTTCTCTCTCTCTTTCTTTATTTCTCTCTCTCTTTCTTTCTTTCTCTCTCTCTTTCTTTATTTCTCTCTCTCTTTCTTTCTTTCTCTCTCTCTTTCTTTCTTTCTCTCTCTCTCTTCCTTTTTGAGACAGAGTCTCGCTCTGTCGCCCAGGCTGGGTTGCAATGGCGAGATCTCAGCTCATTGCAACCTCCGCCTCCCAGGTTCAAGCAATTCTCCTGCCTCATCTTCCCGAGTAGCTGGGATTACAAGCACATGCCACCACACCCACCTAATTTTTTGTACTTTTAATAGAGATGGGGTTTTGCTAATTTTTGTATTTTTAGCAGAGATGAGGTCTCGTCATGTTGGCCAGGCTGGTCTCAAACTCCTGACCTCAGGTGATCCACCTGCCTGGGCTTCCCAAAGTGCTGGGATTACAGGCGTAAACCACCGCGCCCAGACCATTTTAATAGTTTTTGGGGATCAGGCGGTTTTTGGTTACATGGATAAGTCCTTTAGTGGTGATTTCTGAGATTTTGGTGCACCCATCACCCGAGCAGTGTACACTGTACCCAGTATGTGGTCTTTTATCCCTCACCCACCTCCCACCCTTCCTCCTGAGTCCCCAAAGTCCATTGTATCACTCTTATGTCTTTGCATAAGGTCCCGCTTTTTAACACTTTGAGTAGCTGGCGTAGCAATGAAACTACATCACATTCCTTACCCCAAATGAGAAGCCACCTTCTCAGACTTGGGGCTCCATGGGATCATTCCATCTTCAGTAGATCTAAGCACACGATGACAAGCCAACACATTTTAGCTCACTTTAGGTTGAGTTAGAAAACATACATATTTCACTTCCACGGTTTGTGAAAATGAAATCTTCATTATGTTAAAATCAGGCCAGTGGATTGGTTGCTTGATTGCAGGGGAAGGAAAGAAACCAACTGTGGTTTGTTTCTAAAGGAAATATAAAATAGGACTTAAAACTCAGAAGTCAGTGGAATGTGGTCTAATAACTGATTCAGAAACTCACTCAGGTCCCTTGGTAAGCCACAATGTCAGGAGCTACAACTGAAAGAGAGCCCAAACATTCCACTTTGCAGAGAGTCATAGCACGGTTTTTTTCAACTTTGGTTTTCATGAAGTCTGGGGTTTCATGCCAGTTCTTAGTGAAAATTAACTTGAAAGAAAAGTCATCAGAACAGCAAGAAAAAGCAATTTGTAAGGCCCAGAGCCTCATCAACCAACAAGACAGATGCTATAAAGACAAGCACTTGAGGGAAATTAGAATATTTAATAACATGCTATGTTTTTGAGGGGCTTGGGGTGGGTGTTTTTAGTTTTTATTTTTATTTTATTATTACTTTTTTATACATAGTGTTTGTTGCCCAGGCTGAAGTGCAGTGGCACAATCATATCTCATTGCAGCCTCCAACTCCTGGGCTCAAGCAATCCTCCCACCTCAGCCTCCTGAGTAGCTAAGACTACAGGTGTGTGCCACCATGCCTGGCTCATGTCTTATTTTCTGTAATGACAAGATCTCGCAATATTGCCCAGGTTGGACAAATTCCTGGCCTCAAGCAATCCTCCCGCCTTGGCAATATACTATGTCTTTAAGATTAAAGGTCATTGACCGGGCACAGTGGCTCACACCTGTAATCCCAGCACTTTGGGAGGCCAAGGTGGGCGGATCACGAGGTCAGGGGATCGAGACCATCCTGGCTAATATGGTGAAACCCTGTCTCTACTAAAATATGCAAAAAATTGGCCGGGCGTGGTGGTGGGCGCCTGTAGTCCCAGCTACTCGGGAGGCTGAGGCAGGAGAATGGCGTGAACCTGGAAGGCGGGGGTTGCAGTGAGCCGAGATTATGCCACTGCACTCCAGCCTGGGGGAAAGAGCGAGACTCTGTCTCAAAAAAATAATAATAAATTAAAATAAATTTTAAAAAAGATTAAAGATCACCAATTAAAATTAAAAACATGGAGCCAGACGCAGTGGCTAATGCCTATAAGCCCAGTATTTTAGGAGGCCGAGGTCAGGAGTTCAAGACCAGACTGGGCATCATAACGAGACCTCATATCTATGAAAAATTAAAAAAAAAAAATTAAAAATAGCTAGGTGTGGTGGTGTGCACCTATAGTCCCAGCTACTCAGGAGGCTGAGGCGGGAGGATTGCTTGAGCCCAGGAGACTGAGGCTGCAGCGAGCTGTGATCACACCAGTGCACTCCAGCCTGGACAATAGAGCAATACCCCGTCTCAAAAACAATAAATAAATTTAAATACATTAAATTAAAAGCAGTCTTCTTGTAGAAAGGGAAAGAAAAACTTTTTAAAAAGAGAAAGCAAATAATCAATTCCTTGCAACCAAAAACCATCCCAAAAATCCTCTATAGAAACTGAATGCGGCCAGGCGCAGTGCCTCATGCCTGTAATCCCAGCACTTTGGGAGGCCGAAGCGGGTGGATCACCTGAGGTAAGAAGTTCGATACCAGCCTGATCAACATGGTGAAACCCTGTCTCTACTAAAAATACAAAATTAGCCAGGCCTAGTGGCCTGTAATCTCAGCTACTTGGGAGGCTGAGGCAGCAGAATCACTTGAACCCAGGAGTCAGAGGTTGCAGTGAGCCGAGATCACACCATTGCACTCTAGCCTGGGTAACAGGAGTGAAATCCCATCTCAACAAAAAAAAAAAGAAAGAAACTGAATATGGCAAACTAACTCTGCACCAAATAAGCTTCTAATTTCCACTGCACTTGTTAATACCCCTTCCTATATATGTGTCAGCTAATTTACCTTCTCGTTTTGTTATTATGATTAGTAAGTCCCCAGGACAGGAGAGGGTGGTATACCTATTACTCATGATATACATTAAGCGATTCTCTAGAGGTTCAAAGCCACTAATGTTTACTTGTTGCAAAGTCAATTTAATTAAATATATATACACACAATACACACAACTCTTCCCTTTAAAGGTTGGAAATAAACAATTCAAATGGAAACCTCAAGATGTAAAAGGAGAGACCTGGCACAGTGGCTCATGCCTGTAATTCCAGCACTTTGGGAGGTCGAGGCAGGCAAATGGCTTGAGGCCAGGAGTTCGAGACCAGCCTGGGAAACATGGCAAAACCCCACCTCTACAAAAAATACAAAAATTAGCCAGGCATAATGGCACATGCCTGTAGTCTCAGCTACTGGGGAGGCTGAGGTGGGAGGCCTTCTTGAGCCCAGGAGGCCAAGGCTGCAGTGAGCTGAGATCACGCCACTGTACTCCAGCCTGGGTGACAGAGCCAGACCCTGTCTCAAAAAAAAAGAAAAAGTAAAAGTAAAGCAGATACAGTGCTCAGCACTATCCAAGGTGAGGCAAGATAACATGCTTCATATCCTACTCTGGTGGCAGAATTGATACAACCTAACTTTGTTTGTTTGTTTGTTTGTTTGTTTGTTTAAGGCAGGGTCTCACTCTGTCCCCCAGGCTGGAGTGCAGTGGTGCGATCATGCCTCACTGCAACCTCTGCCTCCTGGGCTCACACCATCCTCCCACCTCAGCCTCCCCAGTTGCTGGGACCACAGGTGTGCACATGACCACGCCCAGCTGGGTTTTGTATTTTTTGTAGAGACAGGGTTTCATTATGTTGCCGAGCCTGGTCTCGAACTCCTGGGCTCAAGTGATCCGCCTGCCTTGGCCTCCCGAAGTGTTGGGATTGCATGGGATTGCAGACGTAAGCCACAGCACTGGCCAACCTACCTTTGTGGAAAGTAAATTGGCAACATCTAAAGACTCAAAAATATTCAGACCCTTTGACCCATTAATTCTTTTTCTGAGGATCTGTCCCAAGGAAATGATCCAAGATTTAGAAAATGTTGCACATGGAAACAAAGACATCCACTGCAGTATTTCCTAAGAAGAGAATAAAAATTGGAAATACACCCTGGGGAGGCGGAGGGGTGTGCCCTGCCACTGTAGCTAAGTGGGACCTCATTTCCCAGAATTCCCTCTCCTGGACAGCAGGGAGTGAGTGGCAGCCATGGGGGAGTTTGCACAGTATGTGAAGGCAGGAGGGGAGAAGCAGGTCAAGCAGAGTTAGGCGGGGGCGCACCACCTGTGGCTGCAGCCTCCCACAGTCCCTTGGGCTCCTGGGTCAGGCACTGTGCAGTCCAACGGCCAGGGTGTGGAGTCTTCTGTGCGCCGCTCCCAGTCATCCAGATGGGAAGTGGAAGAAACAGACATGGGCTCCACCGCGAACTGGCTCCGCCTACTCCACATGTTACTTTTCTTCTTGACTCCTGGCCCAGCCAGAGGCAGAGACAACAGTCTTCCACAGACTTCTTTCAGCTCCCAAAGTTGCACAGGGGGAGCCGGGAGTGGTGGCACACGCCTGTCCTAGCACTTTGGGAGGCCTAGGCAGGTGGATCACTTGAGGTCAGGAGTTCAAGACCAGCCTGGCCAACATGGTGAAACCCCGTCTCTACTAAAAATACAAAAAATTAGCCAGGCGTGTTGGCGGGTACCTGTAATCCGGCTACTCCGGAGGCTGAGGCAGGAGAATCCCTTGAACCCGGGAGATGGAGGTTGCAGTGAGCCGAGGTCGCGCCATTGCACTCCAGCCTGGGCAACAAGAGCGAAACTCCATCTCAAAGAAAAAAAAAATATATATATATATATATATATACACACACACACACACACACACACACACACATATATATTGCACAGTGGGGAATCCCCATGATAAATCCCTCTGCCATGCGCCTCACCGAACCCAAACTGATAATTACCATACATGCAAACAAGAGCTAAGTAAACCCCAGTGCAGCACCCATGGAATAGGAAACACTTGTTAAATGAATATTTACAAATGATTTAAGGCCACCTGCAACACAACCATTTTTACCACTAAATGGGAAAAACATCAAGCTAGCATTTATACTTATGTATTATGTATAATAAACAAAGACCAGACAAAGGGGAAAAAAAAGATGAAATCAAAGTATACCTGCAAAATAAAAATAGTTTCAGTCTAGGCTGAACTGAGTTAGCTTTTGATTCTTCCGTTCTTAAAGTTTTCTGTAGATTTTCTGCATGGATTTGTTTTAGAATTAAAATTCTCTGAAGATTTTGTATGAATTTCTAAGAATTAGGTTCTAAATTCTTTATTGTTTTCTTCATTTAAATTCCTTATTGTTCTGTATCTTTTCCTCCACTCTCACCTTAGATTTTGAGTCTATCATAAAGTAATTTTTCTAATTTAAAAAAGCCTCTATTTTTTGTATATATGCAACAGAATTGCAAATATGATTACTTCATTTCACTGCTAAAAATATCTTTGGTTGTTTTCCAGAAGAAAAGCCAAACTTCTTGGCATGATCTGGCCACTGATCTTGCCAGCTTAGCTCATCTTATAACCCTGACTTAAGAATATGTAATAGTAATAATAAGAACATAATGACAATAATAATAATTCTCATCCCCAGAGGTGACCAGGCCCTTTGATTGTTCTGTACTTCTGCATGTATGGGTCTCCTGGCTTGAAAATGCTTTCCTTCTCCCCCTTATCCACTGGAAGAACAACCACTCATCATCTAAGACTTAACTTGAACTTGGCTCATTTGAAGACCTACCTAATTCTGCACTGCCTTCAACTTCACCTCCCAAACTACTCTGAGATGCACTCCACGTATGTTCAGTAGCTCTTACCAGACTGTACTGAATGTGTCCATCTCTCCAGCTGTAGGGCTTGTTAAACCTCAAGTTGTTGGGCTATACCCCTAGAATTTCTGATTCAGTAGATTGGGGGTGGATGGGGGTGGGCAAGAATGTGCATTTCTAGCAAGTTCCCAGATGATGCTGATGTTGCTGGTCTGGGAACCACAGTGGGAGAACCACTGAGCTAGACTCTGAGACTCTTGAAGGTGGGGACTTTTATTCAATGTTGCATCCTATGGCCCAAGAACAGTACCTGACACTTAGTGCAAGATTGGTCAGAAATCATTTTATTTATTTTACTTTTTAAAATACAGTCATATATAGTCACACATCACTTAACAACAGATACATGTTCTGAGAAATGCCGTTAGGCAATTACGTCACTTTACGAACACTAGAGAGTGTACTTAGACAAACCCAGATGGTACAGCCTTTTGCTCGTAGGCCAAAGCCTGTACAGTATGGTACTGTCCTGAATACTGCAGGCAACAGTAATACAATGGTATTCGTGTATCTAAACATATCCCAATAAAGAAAAAAATACAGCCAAAATATGAGATCACCGTCATATATGCAATCTTATGGGACCACCATCATGTATGTGATCCCTTAACCGAAATGCAACATGCACTGCAAAATGACTGTAAACAAAATCCTTTCCCATACACATGGCTGCCATCACTAGAATGCCACATCGCATGCTATGCAGAGTTACATGCCATCTTACAACTAATTCCTTGATCATATCTTTGTGAAATCTGGAAACCTTGATAAATATGGGGTGAACATGTCAAAAATCTAAGATTCCTTTTTTTTTTTTTTTTTTTGAGACGGAGTCTCGCTCTGACACCAGGCTGGAGTGCAGTGGCATAATCTTAACTCACTGCAACCTCCACCTCCCGGGTTCAAGCGATTCTCCTGCCTCAGCCTCCTGAGTAGCTGGGACTACAGGCACATGCCACCATGCCCAGCTAGTTTTTGTATTTTTAGTGGAGACAGGATTTCACTATGTTGGCCAGCATGGTCTCGATCTCCTGACCTCATGATCTGCCCACCTCAGGCTCCCAAAGTGCTGGGATTACAGGCGTGAGCCACCACGCCCCGCCCTTCCATACTCTTTATTCTGCCGCTGCGTTTCTACCTCTATAATGATGACAGGCTGGCAGTACCAAAGCGAGGAGCCAGACTTGGGTGATCTGCTTTCTAAATTACCTTCCTGGTAACAGTGACCATGGCCTTCCCAGACACACTCTCCGGCCAGTTTGTGAAAAAGCCATAGGAATGCAGAGAAGAAAAGCAACTCCACTTGTAAAGACTGGAAAGATGCGGCAACATGCATGAAGTGGGAGGGGAAGGCACAGTAAGAAAGATTTTCCAGGGAAACAGTAGAAACAAACACAGGGGTGTTAAAATAAATGACATGCCCCTGCAGTGTCAAGAAATGTGCCTTGTGGATGAAATAGAATGTGTGATGGGAGATGGGAGCAGAAAATAATTTGGGGCCAGACTGTGGAAGGTCTGAAGTGCCGTATCACAAAGATCAGACTTTAATCTGTATGTGGTCGCTCCACATATTGTCAAAGGGGAGTGGCAATGATCAGAATTACATGTCGGAAAACAACTCTAATGGCTGGATGAATGATAAAAGGGGCATTGGAGGGGACATTCTGTGCATTACAGATAAAGAAATGCCAGATGAAACTGCAAGGGAAACATGTAACAAATTAAAATGTATGTGGGTATGTCTTTATCCAACACTGAAGTAAAGGCCTTTTGTGTTCTCTTTTCAGTCTCTCTCATTTCATTTCCAAAACAACATAAGGTAGACAAATAACCAATTGAAGCAATAGGTACTAGAGAAATTGAGAGCCAGAGCTCTTCAGAGCAGGGGAGTCACCCAAGCCTTCCTAGATTTGATCCTAGCCTTTAAAAAGTAAGAAAGGCTTCACCAGTATCAATGATGCCATTTATAGTTATTGGTATCATTTAGAGCTATGCAGAAGAGCTAAGTCTGCCTTGCTCTTTACAGCCAAAATCTTCTGAAATGTGCCTTAAACCCAAATTAACATCATTCAGGTGATTAGGCTGAGCAAACTGGGTAGAAGGAGAATGAAAACAAATACATCAGTTATGCCATTTGCAGATACAACCTCTGAAAGTAAATGGAATAATTAGATTTATACTTCAACTGCAATAATGCTTTATGGTCCATTCTTTTAGTTGGAAGCTAGGGCAATGCATACCAAACTCTGGAAACTCAAATCATTCCTTTTAGAACAATTTCTCAGAATATAAGAAGAAAAGGAAGCAAATTAAAAAAAGGATTGATCCCTTGGAGGCTGAGAGATTTTAATTATCCTTTAAGATGAGGGTGGTAATTGACTTATACTCTGAAACATCTTAACTCAGCGCTCATACACAGACACAACTTAATGATCAGATTGTCAGGGAATACGTTATTCCACACGTGAATTTACCACATAACTGAACCTTAATATTTCTAAATGTCCTTTTTTTTTTTTGAGACGAAGTCTCGCTCTGTCTCCCAGGCTGGAGTGCAGTGGTTTGATCTCGGCTCACTGCAACCTTCACCTCCCAGGCTCCAGCGATCCTCGCACCTCAGCCTCCTGAGTAGCTGGGACCACAGGCATGTACCACCACACCTGGCTAATTTTTGTATTTTTGTTAGAGACAGGGTTTTGCCATGTTGCCCAGGCTGGTCTCAAACTCCTGAGCTCAAGCGATCCACCCACCTCGGCCTCCCAAAGTGCTAGGATTATAGCAACCGTGCCTGGCCTAAATGTCCAAATATTTGTTTAAATGTGTTTAAATCCCTATTTTTAAAGAAAAAAAAAGGCATTGTAAAATATATTGCAGAACTTCTACATCCAGCTAAGATGAAGTAACAAGGACCAGATTTATACTCCCACCTGAAACAATTTAAAAATTGGACAAAATCTATGAAACAATGGTTTTCAGACACTGAACAACAGGTAGCACAAGACACTGATCTCTAACAGACTAAATACCAAACAGATGAGCATTACGATCTGCCCCAGTGTCCCAGCTGCTAGGCCTTAGCACAGGGAGAGGGAACTCGAGCAGAACCTGTGGTGCTCTGGAGTTGAGAAGTTGAAGCTGAAATAGATAACCATGCCACCATTTGAAATGGGCATGCTAAAGTGTTTGCTTCTTGATGGCAAATGGTCACTTGTATACTATGTTATGCTCAAATATTGTGAAGACCATGGTTAAGAGCTGGAAAGATCTCTTCTCAATACTGTTAAACTTTTAAAAATTCAGACATGCTCTTATAATGAATTTTTACTTCCTCACTTCCTAACAGGCCATCACTGCAACTAACCACAACCGTGTTTTAATTGCAGTTATAGTTCATTGCACCTTCCATCTTTTGAGTCCCAAACGCAGTAGCTCTGAGTGTGTGGACAGGCTCTAGGTGAGACACACAGTGACCCTCCAGAGTGAAGCACTACTACAAGGACTGTGGTGAGCTCTGTGTTAACAGCTTGGCTGTCCCAGTTCTCTGTAATGTCCCACGGAGACTTTTGCCAAGAAGTGACCTCTGGCCTGGCACTCAGTAGGCATGCAATGAATAACCACTGAACTAATTAATTACTTAGTAAACGAATGAAGTATTATGGTTAAAAGTCTCAGGCAGCATGTATCCTCTTTGCTAAATTCATATGCTGTTCATATTTAGATCAGTCTGAACAGACTACGGAGATGTCTTTGGTACTGAGCAGATTCTTGGCTTCCTTCCCTAAGAGTGATCCCCAACGTTCTTGCCAAGAACTTCGGGGCCACTGGCCACACCACCCCTTTGCCTGAACTGAACCTGTTTGTAAAAGAACACTGGAACCCACATTGCACACCAGCAGTCTCAGCCTTCATGTCTTTAAAACTAACATCCTGCTTCATTCAAGTTAGTCTTTAAAATGCTCTTCGTCTTCAAGTTTAAGGCAAGAAGATAAAAAGGGTTTACTTTATGCACCCAGGAATTACTCTAAAGATACATGCTTATAGAGTAACTTTAAAGTTACTCTAAAGATACATGCTTATAAGGTCACAAGATGCTTTGTCAATTGTTGTAAACAAGATTTTAATTAATTCCAGGAAATTGATGAATCTAATTTTCATATAAAAACGCCCAGTGGAATTTGAGCCCTGCATCATTCATACACGTTTGCTGCATGTAGTACTAATGACAATAGTACTAATTTTCATTCACACAGCAACTTATAGATTATGGGATGAAACTAAGTAGGCAGCTCCCATTCACATTACAGAAAGCAAATGAAAAATTGGCCTAGTGTTTCTTGGCCCCTCTTTGGTTCATAAACTTCTACACTGCCATCAAGATCTGCCATGGTTTGAAAGTGTTCCCCAACATTCAAGGGTTAGAAATTTAATCTCCAATGCAACAATGTTGAGAGGTGGGACCTTTAAGAGGTAACTAGGTCAAGAGGGTTCTGCTCTCATGAATGGATTAATGTCACTGTCTCGGAAGTGGGTTCGTTATAAAAACAAGCTCGGCCCTTTCTTGTTCTCTCTCACTCTCTCTCACCATGTGATGCCTTGCATCAGGGCAGCAAGAAGGCCCTCGCCAGATGCAGCCCCTTGATCTTGGACTTCCCAGCCTCCAGAATCATGAGCCAAATAACCTTATATTGTTTATAAATTATGCAGTCTGTGGTATTTTGTTATAGCAGCCCAAAACTAAGACAAGATCCTTCACATATGCCACCTCCTCCATAAAGCCTCATTTTATATCTGTGAAGAAACTTGGCTATTCAACCTCTATTGTCCCATAGAACTTTGTTCTCATCCCTACAGCAACACTTACTGCACTATGGTGGGATCTATCTATTCATTTATCAGCCTCCACTATAGACGGCAGGCTCCTCCAAGGACAAGCACCACGTAATATACACGTCATTCAATCACCAGTGTCCACCACTGCCTCTGGCACATGGCAGCCACTTAATAAGCAAAGGACTCTTGTTCCCAAAAGATAAATTCATTTATCTAAAGTATACGCCAGAGCCAGGTGCGGTGGCTCATGCCTGTAATCTCAGCACTTTGGGAGACTAAGGCAGGCAGTCAGCAGTTTGAGACCAGCCTGGCCAATATGGTGAAACCCCATCTCAACTAAAAATACAAAAATTAGCCAGGCATGGTGACGCATGCCTGTAATCCCAGCTACTCAGGAGACTGAGGCACAAGAATTGCTTGAACCTGGGAGGTAGAGGTTGCAGTGAGCTGAGATGGAGATCACACCACTGAACTCCACCCTGGGTGACAGAGCGAGACTCGGTCTCAAATAAAAATAAATAAATTAATTAATTAATTTAAAAAAATATAGGCCAGGAGCAGTGGCTCACACCTGTAATCCCAGCACTTTGGGAGGCCAATGCAGGCAGATCGTCTGAGGTTAGGAGTTTGAGACCAGCCTAGCCAACATGGTGAAACCCCATCTTTACTAAAAATACAAAAATTTGCTGGGTGTGGTGGTGCATGCCTGTGATCCCAGCTACTCAGGAGGCTGACACAGGAGAATCGCTTGCACCCAGGAGGTGGAGGTTGCACTGAGCTGAGATCACTCCACTGTACTCCAGCCTGGGTGACACAGTGAGATTCCATCTCAACAATAAAAATAAAAATAAAAAACGATACAATATAAAAACTTCGCCACTGTAGCAAACTCTGAAATATTTACATTTTTCTTATCTCAAAAGTAATGTCTTTGTAAAAGAAAAAATTTGGTAAAATATCACATTATGGAGAAAATAGTTCTCCACTGTTCAAACTATAGGTTTCCAGTCTATTTTTAATGTAAATATATCAAAGTTAAGCTCATATTATACATAGTTATTGATCTAATTTATTTTATATCCAATATCTTAAACATACTCCCATGTCACTAAAATATTATGGCTGGGCACACTGGTGCACACTTCTAATCCTAAGGATTGCTTGAGCCCAGTTCAAAACCAGCCTGTGCAACATGGTGAAACCCATCTCTACTAAAAGCACAAAAATTAGCTGGACGTGGTGGCAGGCACCTGTAATCCCAGCTACGCAGGGAGGCTGAAGTAGGAGGATCAATTGACCCTGGGAGGTTGAGGCTGGAGTGAATCATGATTGTGTCACTGCACTCTATCCTTGGTGACAGAGAGAGACCCTGTCTCAAAAAAAAAAAAAAAAAAAAAAGCAACTACATAATAGGGTGGTATGGTTTGGATTTGTGTTCCCACCCAAATCTCATGTTGAATTATAATCCCCAATGTTGGAGAAAGGGCCTGTGGGAGGTGACTGGATCACGAGGGTGGACATCCCCCTTGTTGTTCTCATGACAGTGAGTGAGTTCTCACAAGATCTGGTTGTTTGAAAGTGTATAGCACCTCCACCCTCTCTCTCTTCCACCTGCTCTGGCCACGTAAGAGTTGCCTGCTTCACCTTCTGCCATGAAAGTAAGTTTCCCGAGATCCCCCAGCCATGCTTCCAGTATAGCCTGGAGCACCATAAGCCAATTAAACCTCTTCTCTTTATAAATTACCAAATTTCAGATATTTCTTTATAGCAGTGTGAGAACAGACTAATACGTATGGATATTCCATAACTTACTTAACCATTTCTTTCTTTTTGGACAGTTAGATCACCTCTGGTAGTTGAACATTCAAAAAATTATCTCAGCTTGCTTTCTTAATAAGAGGTTAACCTTTCCAAGATGATGCTGCAGGAATTCATGAATGGAGCAGCTACCCTCATCAACTACTTTTTACTAACCCCTTAAGCACAAGACAACAAAAGTTCCCAAGACGTGACCATGTTACTAGGCCACACATACATATGTAATTGCGTATTTGTGATCTGTTTTTTCTTTGTTTGTTTGTTTGTTTTGAGACAGAGTCTCACTGTGTTGCCCAGACTGGAGTGCAGTGGCATGATCTGGGCCCACCACAACCTCCACCTCCCAGGTTCAAGTGATTCTCCTGTCTCAGCCTCCCAAGTAGCTGGGATTACAGGCGCCTGCCACCATGCCCAGCTAATTTTTGTATTTTTAGTAGAGACAGGGTTTTGCCATGTTGGACAGGCTGGTCTCGAACTCCTGACCTCAAGTGACCCACCCACCTCAGTCTCCCAAAGTGATGGGATTACAAGTGTGAGCCACTGCACCCAGCATATTTGTGATCTTTTCCATGAGCTGACACTCTGTGCTGTGTTTGTCAAATAGGGCACTGGAGAGAATGAAAAGATCTGTGCACAAACGTACCATAAGCTAACCTGTCATGATGTAACCCTTTTCCCTCTTTTTCTTGCATGTGTCCTGCTCTCTCCCCCAAGTCCTCTTTTGTATCCCACTTCTTACTACCAACTACCTGTTAAGAAACCCTCCAAAGGTCAAAAGTCTCTGTCTCAGTGCTATTGGCATTTTGGGCTGAATAATTCATTGTCACAGGGAAAGAGAGAAGTTCTGTGCATTGTAAGATGTTTAGCACCATCCCTGGCCTCCATCCACTGGGATGCCAGTAGCAACCCACAACAACCCCATTATGACAACCAAAACCAACTCTAGACATTGCCAACTGTCTATCTCCTAGAAGGCAGTTTCATCCCCAGTTGAGAAACAATAATCTAAATTGATCATTTACTTATTTGATAATAAACGCAAGAAAGAGATCCACTAGAGCTGTGAGAATTCAGTTTCAATTACATTAACATGCTGACTATAATCACTTGGTAGCGATTACCTGATGTCATGCAGGGGAAAGTGCTATCGTTGATTGGGGATGTCTGCTACAGGCTGGGGAAGGGCAGCCTGCCATCCCCACCACCTCACCAGAGGCAGCTGAACAGGAACAGGGGGTGGCCACAGTGATTAAAACTAGACTTGGCCCCAAGAGACCCAGACCCAATACCATCTTTCCTTGAACCCACAGAAGAATAACAGAAACCTTAAAAGCATTGTATTCTTTGTTTTTGTCTGTTTGTTTGAGATGGCATCTTACTCTGTCGCCCAGGCTGGAGGGCAGTGGCACGATCTCGGCTCACTGCAACCTCCGTTTCCTGGGTTCAAGCGACTCTTGTGCCTCAGCCTCCTGGGTAGCTGGGATTACAGGCATGCACCACCATGTCCAGCTAATTTTTGTATTTTTACTAGAGACAGTGTTTCACCATGTTGGCCAGGCTGGTCTTGAACTCCTGACCTCAAGTAATTCACCTGCGTTGGCCTCCCAAAGTGCTGGCATTACAGGCATGAGCCACCACACCCATACAGTATTGTATTCTTTAACATGCATTTGATTATAACATCCTACGAAATGATCCCCAGAAGAAACTACAGTTGACCAGTCATTAATATGTATAAGCTTCCTATTCTATCCAAGCATGCTGTACGCCATCAAAGGCTGGTAAGAAATAGAACTTACTTTACCCACATCCTCAAAAAGTTGGCAGCACTGAGTGCTAACCCAGAAACCATAATTATCATGAAAGGAAATAGAACCACTTTCTGCTGAACCATGTAATCTATGTTTAAAAAAGAGGGAGGGCTCTCTCGAAGAACCACTCGTTGTCTAAGAATATAATGGCTAGTGTAGAACAAACCAGACTGAGATGGAACAAAACCATGGATGGCTGATGCTTCCGACTGTCAATAGGGTCTTGATCACCGGCAATGTAACCTTGCAGTTACCTAACCTCTCTGTGTTTCAGTTTCCCTCGTTTGGTAAAACAGGGATAAAATAGTACTCATACCTCCTAGTGTTGTTAGGATGAAGAAATAAGAGAATAACAAAAGCCATATGCAGTAAGTATTCTACAAATGTTAGCTAATATTGTGTGATGTCAGAACTATATTCAATCGAGAAAGCATCCAACAGCTTGTGTCATATTTGCCAGCAGCGTAGCAACTGAAGGTGTTAAGAAATGAGAAACTCAGAAAAAGTCTCACTCAAAGGCTGTATTCACAATCTAGCTTTCCCTTATAATTTCAGTGTGCTCAAACTACATCTCATGCAGGTCCAAATATTTCTTCTTACCTAGTCCTTAGTGGAATTAAGAAAATCTGATCACCACACTGCTGACTCCCCCAGTCCCCAAATATCTGATTATAGCCTAATTCCTGACACAAAATAAACCTAAATTCTTGGCCTTTAAAAAAAAGTCACAACACAAATGACCAAGTTAATACAGATGCTATCAGGGTTGTCCTGGTCCCAGATCAGTGATTCTTAGCAGAATAGGTTAAGAAAACCTTTAGATTTCCAATGGATTGAAAGACAAATGGCTGGGCATGGTGGCTCATGCCTGTAATCCCAGCACTTTGGGAGGCTGAGGCGGGCGGATCATGAGATCAGAGCATCGAGACCATCCTGGCCAACATGGTGAAACCCCGTCTCTACTAAAAATACAAAAATTAGCTGGGTGTGGTGGCGTGTGCCTGTAATCCCAGCTACTGGGGAGGCTGAGGTGGGAGAATCGCTTGAACCAGGGAGGCAGAGGTTGCGGTGAGCAGAGATCGTGCCATTGCACTCCAGCCTGGCAACAGAGTGAGACTGTTTCAAAAAAAAAGAAAAAAAGACAAACGAAGTGGTAAACTGTCCACTTTAATTAGTTGCAAAGGAAAACAAGCATTTACATTTTCTGTGTTCCCCATTCTAGTTCCCAGCACCCCACGTGGAAGGAAACACATAAGGTAATATCTCAGTGGGTTCCCAGAGCAGAAGAGTCACAGCAAGATGATTATGGTGCCTATTTAATCAGCTGGTCTTAACAGGTCACCATGCTTTTATGAACTCAGGATACGGGAAGAATCCATTGTGATTTTGCTGGTTCAATTTCTCTCTTCATCTTAGAGGGAAATGCTTGCCTTTTTCCATGTGAAAAGTCACAGCACAACAGAATCATGGCCCATTAGGGTTGGAAGGAACTTAGCAAATATCATAAACAGCATTTACCAAGGTGTGGCCCAAGCATCCCCCTGCATAAGAATCACATGTGACACTTGTTTAAAATGCAGATTCATGTGTTGGTATTCAACAAACTCATTCCTTCTTAAATGTGGCTGCATGGCTTGACTCTAGTCAATAAGGAATGTGAGTGGGAAAGATGTGTCTGCCCCTCTCACAAACCTGCAAGCACTTTCCCCTTCTAGGACTTGAGTCCCAGGAATATGGCAATGTTGGAAGGCACAAGTTGGCGACAGCAGAGCCACAATATGGAAGGAGCCTGGGTCCTGGAATCACCATTTGGTAAAGAACTTTTATGTGGACAAGAAATAACCTTTTGTTGGGTTAAGCCACTGTAATTTCAGACTTTGTTCCAGGATTGAGCCTTCCCCACCTAACATACAGGCTTCCTATCTTAGACATAGCAAGTAAGATCTGGAGGTCACTGAAGAAAAAAATTGACACTTGTTAAAATAATGAAGACTTAATTCAAAACTATTGCTGAGCATGGTGGCTCATGCCTGTAATCCCAGCACTTTGGGAGGCCAAGGTGGGTGGATCACTTGAGCCCAGGAGTTCGAGACTAGCCTGGGCAGCATGGTGAAACCCCATCTTTACAAAAAAAAAAATTAGCCAGGCAGGGTGGCACATGCCTGGAGTCTCAGCTACTCAGGAGGCTGAGATGGGAGGATCATTTGAGCTCAAGAGGTGGGAATTATAGTGAGCTGAGACAGTGCCATTGCACTCCAGCCTGAGCAATGAAATGAGACCCTATCTCAGAACAAACAAATATATATATATATATATATATATATATATATATATATATATAATAACAATAAGGGTATTGTAACAGGGAAAAGAGATCAAGCTCAACTCCAAACACAGCAAGGACAAGTGAGAACTTACAGCCAAGGAGTGAAGCTGAGAGGGTCAGTCAATGGACAATTACTAAGACGTAACATCAGGAGTAGGGAGATTTTTTTTTTTTTTTTTTGAAACAGAGTCTCCCTCTGTTGCCTAGGCTGGAGTGCAGTGGCACGATCTTGGCTCACTGCAACCTCCGCCTCCTGGGCTCAAGTGATTCTCCCACCTCAGCCTCCTGAGTAGCTGAGGCTACAGGTGCACGCCACCATGCCTGGGTAATTTTTGTATTTTTAGTGGAGACAGGGTTTCACCATGTTGGCCAGGCTGGTATGGAACGTCTGACTTCAAGTTATCTGCCTGCCTCAGCCTCCCAAGGCGCTGGGATTACAGGCATGAGCTACCACACCCAGCCGGGAGATTCTTGCAATCTTGCAAAACTGGCCTAACAGAATTCTTGCTAAAGACAGGCCAAGGACTTACACATCAAAGGTGGAAAATGAGGAACTTGATCAGATTATCAAGGGTGGTCAGATATCAAGAATGAAAGGATAACCTAGCAGGATTCTTTGCGAAGACTGGAATGGATAAGCCAAAGAGAGGATGGGGCCAGGGCCACAGCCTAGTCAAAAAGAGGGCTCAGAGGAGCCTGACTACAGTTTCATCAAGGAGGGAATTATTGTCAAGGTAGGGCTCAGAATTCTGTATTTAACAAGCTCATTAAGATTTAGAAAGAAAAATAAGCTGAGGAAGGAGAAAGACCATGCACCAGGTCACATATGCAAATATGAGACGGCCAGGACCTGGAGAAGTCTCCAGGGACTGGTCAGGTTGGATCCAGTGTTTCAATGAACTAGTGTATTAAATAGCAAATTGCAATGCGGCTCCTACGTACATGTTACCCAGGATTGAAAGCAACTTTGAACTGCCTTGGAGCAATTTCCACAGAAAGCGTATCTGCCTGAAAAGTAGAAACCTTGGACTGTGGAGTTTCATTTTACAACTTTAACTCTGAAAAAACAAAGGGAAAAGAGGATGGAAAGGAATGGGTTACAAAAGTGCCCAACATGGGACAAGGCCAGGGCTGTTGGACTCCCCAGCTGCTTTTGGTCATTGGGAATAATTAAACCCCCTAGTAACAGACAAGAAATAATGAACAGACATATCAGGGCCAGCTCCCCAGATATTATAAAAGCATGGGAAGTAGGGGAGGCAACATCTTCCCACAAGACAATTACAGTAGAGATGCGTCCATAACCCAGAGTCTATGGACCACGCTGCTGTATGTCAGTGGTTTAATTCTTTTCCTTTTAAGGAAATATCTGATATTTTAATGGTTTTTTAAACGTTATCATGCAGAGCTAAGTGTTAATATTCTTTCAATGCATTCTCCTGCTTTTTAGCCTCTCTTGCCTTCCTTGCAAATCTGCCTGTTGAAGCCCTCCTTGACCATCAAGGACCAGTTTAAATGCCCTCATGTAAGAAGTCTCACCTGACCCACAACCACCACCACCCACCACTGGAATAAAATCCCCTGATATCAGACTCCTGTGGTCCATCAGTGGTGAATCTCTTTTAGCTTCTGAAATATAATTTCTGATGTTTATTAGAGGCAAAAAGAATCATATTTTATAGCCATGGTTTCTACAATGAGCCCTGAACTATTGTGGTTTTCCAAGTTTTCATTCTCAAATAAGCTCAGAGCATCCCTATCCCTCCTGCAAATCCCTAAAAACTGGAATTTGAAATTCACTGTATGCAACATAAATCTGACTGGTTACATAATATAAAACATCAGACAGAGCTGGCTTCCATTCAAGTCATTTAGAACATGTTTCATAAAAGCTGAACCTCATGGGAGGCAGCCTCTCAAAGCCAAAGCAAAGCTGCAGTTCATCCTTAGACCCTCCTTGGTCTCAAATTAAAATATCCAGGAGGATAGAAATTGATGAGATTTCATTAAGTAAAAAATTTCATGAAAATCAAGCCTAACCTCTGTAGCTCCCAGCAGCGGGACCTGTGTTTATATGAGCAGCATTAAAGATAAGCTGTCCCACGGAAATTACAGCAGCAGTTATCAAACAACTTTAATGCACTCTTAAGTAGAGGCACTAAAATTTAGAATTCGCACTGGCTTTTCTGTCGTTCACGGCGTGGCGCTGAGTCAGCCTGCAACCACACAAGAAAACAGCTGTTGAGAAATACAGCTTCCTGATTTAAAAATAAATCAGTAAATTTCTACTAAAAGTTTCTGCTAAATTCCTTATTGCATTCTATTTCGAAGGAGGGGTGAAATATCTAGAATGCCACAATGGTTTTTAAGCATAAGGGGTTGGATCTGATGAATTTCGTGTTTGTGCTCTGGGACTTTACTAGAAAAAAATGAGGGATAGATGACTAATTGTGACAACATTAATTTCATACTTACATTCCCCATACGGCATGAAGCAAAATTTGTCAGCTTGAGGGAAATGAGACTGGACTAATTATCAGGACCTCAGCAAATAATGATCCAATATCCAAAGAACTGCAGTCTGCCATGAAATATTTGACAATTCTTTTAAAAAGTCAGCAAACTTTTCTAAGAGAATGCAGGCCAGGCGCGGTGGCTCACGCCTGTAATGCCAGCACTTTGGGAGGCCAAGGTGGGCGGAACACCTGAGGTCGGGATCTTGAGACCAGCCTGACCAACATGGTGAAACCCCATCTATACTAAAAATACAAAATTGGCAATGCATGGTCGCACATGCCTGTAATCCCAAGTACTTGGGAAGCTGAGGCAGGAGAACTGCTTGAACCTGGGAGGCGGAGGTTGCAGTGAGCTGAGATCACACCATTGCACTTCAGCCTGGGCAACAAGAGCGAAATTACATCTAAAAAAAAAAGGAAAACAAAAGAACAGAAGAGAAGAGAAAAGAAAGAACAGAATGCAAAGACAACTACTGCTTTTGATATAGGCAATTTTATGACCAGTAACAAGTAGATGTTGCTATGGGAAATGTCTCCTAGCATATGAGATACAACATCAAATGTCGCAGGCTAATGTGAGAAACAGTCTATGATGATGAGTGAATCTTGACTTTGAGCAACACACGGAAACTCCAAGGCCTCAGGTTTTGTTTTTAAATCTATTAGATAAAGAATCTAGGCTCATTGTATTACTGTGCCCCTGCTGGCTTCAACCTTCTGTAATGCTAAGACCAGCCTTACTCTGTTTAATACGTGTGTCTTCCAGAATGTTCTTTAACCACAGTTCTTCTGTATGTCATTTCCTCTGGTTTTGCTGAAAGAGGGGCAATGGCTACTCCAAAAGACTCCTTTATGTAAGTTCCAAACTTTGTGGAAAATAATCTGGTAAATCCAGGAGATGTTATATTCCCACTTGCCATTCTGGATGTCGTCTATTAATTCCAATTAATAGGGACACAGCTCATTGGTGACTGCATGGAATTCTATCACCCCAAATGCTCACCTCTCACTGCCTACCCTGCAGAAATCTCAGGCACTCAAACTGCAGGCAGTATCCAAAGACCTGTTCTCTTCATCAGGAGACCCAGGAGATCCCCAATCCTTGTAAAATTCAAGAGTTTATTCAAGACTATCAACCATTGTTTCCTGGATCGGACTATACCCGTTACATTTTAACAGCCCTCTCTGACTCAGGGACATGAGTACAGCCAGGGGGAGGAGGGGAGGAGAGACGGTAAAGGAGAGATTGGGGTTTTGTTGGTTGTATTTTAACGTTTGAGTTTTGGGAAGGTTGGTTTCATGGTTTTACTTTTGGTTTTTTGAGGACTATGTTTGTTTTTATTTTTATTTTTTTATTTTTGAGACAGAGTTTTGCTATTGTTGCCCAGGCTGGAGTGCAGTGGCACGATCTCAGCTCACTGCAATCTCCGCCTCCCAGGTTCAAACTATTCTCCTGCCTCAGCCTCCCAAGTAGCTGGCATTACAGGCACCCGCCACCACACCTGGCTAATTTTTGTATTTGGGGTAGAGGCAGGGTTTCACCGTGTTGGCCAGGCTGGTCTTGAACTCCTGACCTCAGGTGATCCACCTGCCTCAGCCTCCCAAAGTTCTGGGATTACAGGTGTGAGCCACCTCGCCCTGCCACTGTGTTTGTTTTTTAACTTACCCTACCATTGGCTGAAATTTCTGCAGCTGAAAAATAGAAGCAAGCTCTAGTTGCTTTCTACTTAAGATAGGTATGTAAGTCCTGGCTACATCATGCCTCATGACCCAAACAGCCATTCTAGGGGCACAGGCAGCAGGCAGCATGCATAATTCCATCTGTCTCATGCTAAGATTCACGGGTGATCACTTCCAGAGAGCATGCTGAACTTCTAGTGAAACTTTACACACTGAAAACTTACACACCACACTTTCATGGTGGACTGCAAGGTCAGTGTTTATGGACACTACTGAGAGAAGGCCAGGGAGAGTGATGAAGTATGAATATGAAAGATGCAGAGAAGGCAAAGAAAACAGAAAAGAAACACAAAGCTTATGTCCCTGACATAACGATGGGAGACAGTCACTCACCACAAACAGGAAATAGAACAAGAAAGACCTCTAGCCACAGTGGCAGGCACCATAGCAGCAGCCGGGCCACGCTCAGCCAACCCACCAGAGCCTTTTCGTGCAAAATGTTATCGATGTGCTGCACATCTTCAGTGAAAACAAATGCTAAGCACAGAAAAGTTGCAAATCTTGCAGTAAAAGCAAAACAGTAAAGTTCACATAGAAATACTTTATTCATCTTAAAGAAAAGATTTACTTTGAAGAAAGTAGGGTAGCTGGAGACATTCTTGGAAATTCTGGTTTGCAAAACCATTGGTTTTGTTTACTATCAGGGATTTTGTGTTAAGACAAATGATATCAGTATCATTCTTACCCCTATGAACCACAATTATTACGGCCATTGTGGACCTTAAGGTAGGACAGGATAGGGTAGGATAATAAGAAAGATGGAAAAGTAGGCCAGACACAGTGGCTCACACCTGTAGTCCCAGCACTCTGGGAGGCTGAGGAAGGGGGATCACTTGAGCCCAGGAGTTCCAGACCAGCCTGACCAACAAAGGGAAACCCCAACTCTACAAAATTTTTCTTTCTTTATTTTACTACAGCTGCTAGCAACTGGGAAAAAAAATTTTTTTTTTAATTAGCGGGGTGTAGTGGTGTGCACCTGTAGTCCCAGCTCTCAGGAGGCTGAGGTGCAACACTGCTTGAGCACAGGAGGTCAAGCCTGCAGTGAGCTGTGTTCATGCCACTGCACTCCAGCCTGGGCAACAGAGTGAGACTCTATCTCAAGAAAATAAAAAAAAGGAAGAAAAGCAAGGGAAAGGAAAAAAGGAAAGAAAAATGGAGAAAGTAGAGAAAGAGGAAAGAAATTCTCTTAAGACCAATAAACTAGAATAAAGGAGGAAGAATATGAGAATGGTCTGAAAGTGTTAAAAACTGAACTGTGAGTTCGGAGAGAAGAGGGGCAAAAGCAAATGGAAGTGAAGAGACTGTGGCTCATGTGTTTCCCTGAAGCATCTACAGGAATGTTGGTCAGATGCCTGCTGGCCTGAGAAATGAGGAGGTGGACAGTGACCAGGGATGAGTGCTTGTACTAGTCAGGGTTCTCATGATAAACAGAATCTATACATATGTACATATATGCACAACACACATGTATATATCTGCATAAAGAGATTTATTATAAGGAATTGGCTCATGTGATTATGGAGGTTAACATATCTGAAGATCTGCAGTTGGCAAACTGGAGAACTAGGAGAGCAATGGTGGAGTTCCAGTCCAAGGCCGAAAGCAGGAGGGAAAAAATGATGTCCTAGCTCCAAAGAAAGTCAGGCAGGAGAAATTCCCCCTCACTCAGGGGTAGGGCCAGAGTTTTGTTCTATTCAGGCCTTCAACTGAAAGGAGAGGAGGAGAGACGAGGCCAATATCTTTCACTCAGTCTACTGATTTCAAGGTTCATCTCATCCAAAAACACCCTCATAGAAACAACCAGAATATCTGACCACATATCTGGGCACCTTGTGGCCCAGTAAAGCTGACACACAAAATTAACCATCGCAGCACTCATTGTGTAATAGGCCCCAAGAAAAACACACGAGGAACACTGGTTACTGCTAAAACATCTACAATGACCAAGATTAGAGGACAGAATCGAAATTAGAAGTGCAACTTGGAGGCCAGGCGCGGTGGCTCATGCCTGTAATCCCAGCACTTTGAGAGGAGGAGGCGGGCAGATCACCTGAGGCCAGGAGTTCGAGACCAGTCTGGCCAACATGGCAAAACCCCATCCCTATTAAAACACAAAAGAATTAGCTAGGTGTGGTAATGCGTGCCTGTAGTCCCAGCTACTCAGGAGACTGAGGCACGAGAACTGCTCGAGCCTAGCCAGCAGAGATTGCAGTGAGCCAAGATTGTGCCACTGCACTCCAGCCTGGGTGACAGAGCGAGACTCCATCTCAATTAAAAAAAAAAAAAAAAAAAAAGAAGTGCAACTTGGAGAAGCCCAAGGAAGGTGCTGAGCATGGAGGTGTCTTGCAAATATTCCTTTCCAGCTCCACCACAGACCTCAGGCTGCAACTTCCCTGTCACTCAAGACTCCACAATCAGAACTGTGGCAGCTCTCAGAACCTCTACAAGACAGGATGGCAAATCCTCAAATTATAGGCATGGGTTTCGGGTCAGAAAGTCCAGCTCTGCCAAGTGGAGTCCCCTGGCATCTACTTCTGAAAGTCCCTGTGGCCTAGGTACTTGACCTCTCCCAACCTCAGTTTTCCCATTTGCAACAGCAAATATAACAGTGCCCACCTGCTAGGATTGGCTTGTTTTGGTTTTTTTTTCTGAGACAGGGTCACTCTGTCACCCAGGCTGGAGTGCCATGGTACCATCATGGCTCACTGCAGCCTCAACTTCCCAGGCCAGGTGATCCTCCCACCTCAGCCTCCCGAGTAGCTGGGACTACAGGCACACACCACCACATCCAGCTAATTTTTGTATTTGTGGTAAAGATGGGGTTTCACCATGTTGCCCAGGCTGGTCTTGAACTCCTGGGCTCAAGTGATCGTCACACTGTTGTTTCCCAAAGTGCTGGGATCACAGGTGTGAGCCACCGTGGCTGGTCAGGATTGTTATGAGATGAGAAAGAAGCAACGGATACTAAGGAATTAGCCCAATACCAGACACATACTAGGTGCTCAAAAAAACAGTCATAGTTCTTTTTGTTTTGTTTCTTATTTTATTTATTTATTTATTTGAGACAGAGTCTTGCTCTGTCTCCCAGGCTGGAGTACAGTGGCACAATCTCAGTGCACTGCAACCTCCAATTCCCAGGTTCAAGCAATTCTCCTGCCTCAGCCTCCTGAGTAGCTGGGATTACAGGCATGCGCCACCATACCCAGCTAATTTTTTATTTTTAGTAAAGATGGGGTTTCACCATGTTGGTCAGGCTGGTCTCGAACTCCTGACCTCAGATGATCTGCCTGCCTCGGCCTCCCAAAGTGCTGGCATTACAGGTGGGAGCCACTGCGCCTGGTCTGTTTTTTAATTAAATGCTTGTTCCCTCCACAAAGTTTCTGCCCAGAAAAACACCAGCCACTTCCACAGAGAAATCTTCCTGGCAACTGTCACAACTCCCTTTTCTTTCTATCCAGGGTAGGCCTGGTTTGCAGTCAGGCAACTGACTATGTCAAGTACCAAGAGAGGTCCCTACAGATTGACCAAGCCTAGGCAGAAAATGTTCACACTGAGGCATAACTGAATTAGGCAGAAAAGCAAATGCCTGGCAGGTTGGTTGAGAGGAAGGCCAGAGGGGTCTGGGGGACTTCCTTTGGGCAGCCAGGCCGATAATCAGGCAGCAACCACGTAACTGGCCTTGCCTCTTCCCTCCCCACAGAATATAAGGGATAATGGAAGGAGCTGCTCGTGAATCGTGCAGCTGCAGCAAACAGGCCTCCTGGGCCCCGAAAGCATTGCTACCCTTTTCCCCACTGCCTGTTATTGGACAAAGGCAGGATGCAATTTCCCTTCTTCCCAGAATATACAAGACAACTCTGTATCCTATCATAACTGGAATCCTGCAAATTACCTCTTTTCAGAGAGGCCCCATCCAACTTCCCTACAGAAACAACAGTGCCTCTCTCCTACTCCAAGGAGAAGCACGTCCGAGATGTTTTCTTGGAATGTTTCCTTGACTTTCTGCAAGAAGCAGGTCGTGCTTAACGGTGCCAGCTCCTCCTGTAGCTCTATTGTTAGGAAGTGTCACTCTTGCCCCTGGGCACCCTGCCTCCCACCCAGATCCGAGATTCTTCAAGGCAGAACAGGTGCTGTCTCTCTGCACATTGCTTTCCTGGGCCTGGGAAAATGCAGAGCACATACCCAAAGGACCTCAGTGAAGGGCAGCATTGACCCACAGAGGCACCAGGGGGACAGGGGGACTCTCTTCCCTCCTTGAGAGTTGTATTAGTCTGTTTTCATGCTGCTGATAAAGACATACCTGAGACTGAGTAATTTATAAGAACAAAGTGTAATGGACTCACAGTTCCACACGGCTGGGGAGGCCTCACAATCGTGGCAGAAGGCGAAACGCGTGCCTTACATTGGTGTCAGGCAAGAGAGAGAATGAGAGCCAAGCGGAAAGGGTTTCCCCTTTTAAAACCATCAGATCTCATGAGACTTATTCACTACCATGAGAACAGTATGGAGGAAGCCACCTCCATGATTCAATTACCTCCCACCAGGTCCCTTCCACAACATGTGGGAATTACGGGAGCTACACTTCAAGATGAGATTTGGGTAGGGACACAGCCAAACCATATCAAGAGTCTATCAAAACAGTCCTTGTGGGCTTCAGACATCATTAAGCAGCTCCTAATCCATCTAGTGGTCAATTAAGCTAAGAAGCTTTCCTCTGAGATTCTCAGAGGAAAAAAAAAAAAAAGGTTCGCTCTGGATGGATATGGCTGAGGTCCCACATGCTAGGACAGGCCCCAGCATCTGCGTCATCCCGTGGAGCAATATGCAGCTCCGAGGCCAGCATAAATCAGGCCCGGAGCCACAGGTGCGGCCAGCCCACCCAGCCACAGGCATGCCACAGCGCCATCCATCACACGGTGGCTGCCCAGCCACCAGCAGAGTCGGCCACGGGGACAGGAGGACTTGGTGACTGGCTGCCAAACAGCAGCATGTTTGATTTAGTATTATCATATTTTTCTCATGAATTTTTAAATTCAGATAATTCACCCCGTATTACTTTTATAGATGTATATATACACACTGCATACAGGGAAGTTAGCCAAGTCTACACATGACTGAGTAATCCAGTTTCAATGACCTTGATGATTCTAACATAAACAAAGTCACTGGGCCTAAGTGGACCGCAGTCTGTAGTTCAAAGAAAGAGCAAATGCGGTGGCTTGGGAGGGGTAATGGGAAATGTGGCCAAAGACATCCCAGGAAGGACAGACAAGCTCCAAACCAACACAGCAGAAATGTGGAAGTGAAGCAATTTGTTCATAGAGAAAAGGATGGACAATTAAGCCAACACCAGGCACCAGGCTCTGGGAGAAACTCAGTACCAGACAGAGTGAAAGCATATGTGTGTGTGTGTGTGTGTGTGTGTGTGTGTGTGTGTGTGTGTGTGTGTGTGTGTGTGTGACACAGAAAGAGAGAGAGAAAGAGAGATAAAGAGAGAGTGAGAGATACAAAAACTAGTGTTTAGGAAGATGGTTTACCAAGGACATGCCCAGGAAAGTTTGAGAGTACTTCGTGAGTGCAAGGATACTGAAAATGACAAAGAAAAAGAAGGGTCAGTGCTAATACCCAGACTAAAAATCTGGTGGCTGGAAGACTGGAGGTGATGCTAATAGAGATGAAGAAGTTGGGAGAGGGAAAACAGTAAGTTTGGGTTTCAGGTTGAACTTCCAAGATTGGCAGACCACCTTACAGAGGGCACATCCTAAGGTGATCGATCCCAAATGATCCATGTTCTTGTATAACCCCTCCCCTTGAATGTGGGCAGGACATGACAAAATGATGAGGTGTCACTCCACTGATTATATTTCATTATGTAAGATTTCATCTAAGCAGGCTGGGCCTTGAAAAAGCAAACTGCCGAGCTCAGGAGTTCAAGACCAGCCGAGCCAACATGATGAAATCCTGTCTCTACTAAAAATACAAAAGGTTGGCCAGGCATGGTGGCACACACCTGTAGTCCCAGCTACTCGGGAGGCTAAGGCATGAGAATCGCTTGAGCCCGGGAGGCAGAGATTGCAGTGAGCCAAGATCGCACTCCGGCCTGGGCCACAGAGCAAGATCCTATTTCGAAACAACAACAACAAAAGAAAGGTTATAAGCGCCATGGCTATGACTAGTGTCAAATTGCTTGCCGTTGTTTTAAGAAAACCAGATACCTGGATTGGACTCTGGGGTGTTCTCCGAGGGACACCTTCGTCACACAAACTCTGTACTTCCTGGAATCGATATAGCACTAAGTTACGTGCACCAAATTATAAAAGACTTATCCATAATATTTTCTCACTGAAATTCTCAGGGCTTTTAATATCTCCAGAATATATTTTTCCATTTTCCATAAGACTCAAAAGTAATAAAAGCTCTAATAAATCTACTACAAAGTCACCGCAAAAAGTAGAAGATGAAGAGGACTCTGATGAAGACAGCGATCATGATGAGATGAGTGAGCAGGAAGAGGAGCTTGAGGATGACCCTACGATAGTCAAAGACTATCAAGACCTGGAAAAAGAGTGCAGTCTTTTTGGTATGACGATGTCCTGAAGACAGGCCTAGATATTGGGAGAAACAAAGTGGAAGATGCGTTCTACAAAGGTGAACTCAGGCTGAATGGGGAAAAGTTGTGGAAGAAAAACAGAACGGTCAAAGTGGGAGATACACTGGATCTTCTCATTGGAGATCTTCTGGATCCAATGTATCTGGGAGATATATTGGATCTTCTCTTTGGAAAGGATAAAGAAGGAGGAACCGAGACAGTGATGAGGATTCTCCTGAAAAAAGTGTTTGAAGACTGAAAGTGAAAAACACAGTGGTGTTACGGCGGTGGAAAAACTTAAAGTTGCCTAGAAAGAGAATGTCTAAATAAACGGATTGCTTTTTGCAATACAGCTGCTTTCTAGTGGTAGAGGAAGCAGTCAAAGAAAAAAGAAAAAAGAAAAAAAGAAAATTGCCATGTTGGAACTGCCTATGAAGGGGCTGTGTGGCAGGAACTGTGGGTGTCTATAGGTAGGGAGAACGGCCTCTAAGCACTGAGGTGGCCTCCAGCTGACAGCCATTAAGAAGCCAGGGGGCAGGGCATGGTGGCTCACGTCTGTAATCCTAGCACTTTGGGAGGTCAAGGTGACCTGAGGTCAGGAGTTCAAGACCAGCCTTACCAACATGGCGAAACTCCATGTCTACAAAAATGCAAAAATTAGCCGGGTGTGGTGGCGCACGCCTGTAGTCCCAGCTACTCGGGAGGCTGAGGCAGGAGGATTGCTTGAACCCAGGAGGCAGAGGTTGCAGTGAGATTGTGCCACTGCACTCCAACCTGGGCAATAGAGTGAGACTCCATCTCCAAATAAATAAATAAATAAATAAATAAATAAATAAATAAATAAATAAATTTTAAAAAATAAAAAAAAGAAAGTGCAGTAAAATGAATACATTTACATGGGTTAAAAAGGAAATGGCCAAAAATGGGGGAAAAATAAATGTGCTACAAAGACCAACATGACCTGGCCTGCTTGACCTCACTGAACCTTCTATACGCTCCTTCTTGCTCAGCCTGGTCCAGGCACACTGGCCACCTTTCTGTTGCTCCCACTCCAGCATGAGCTGTTATTACCTCTTCCCAGAATGCTCTTCCTCCATAGACACATTTCCTTCCATTGTTTGCCCAAAGCCTTTCCCATAAATGCCTACCCTGACCAATGTATTTTTAATTGCACTCCAGTTACCTCATGAGCTGCTGTACTTTTATCCAGACCATTTATCACCTTCTGCCATGCTATAAGATTTACTATTTGTTATGTTGATTGTTTTTCTGTCTCCCCCTGCTAGAATGCAAGCTCCACAAAGACCGATTTTTGTCTGTATTTTTTTTTGCTGATAAATTCCAAGATTTCAGAACAATACATAGTACAAAACACATGCTCAGGAAAATATTTACTGAATGGTTCAAGGCAGTCATTAAGCAATGAGATTGGTCTACATGTATTACTGTAGTAAGATGTCCATGAGATCACATAAGGTTAAAAATTTTAAGAGCATGTCAGAAAACAACATGTGTACTATGATCCTTTCTTATATATGTAAAAAACAAAAACTCTCCTTTCCAAGCAATCCATTCCTGAAGTCTTAACACGGGCCAGAGCAAGGTAGGCGTTCACACAGGAAGGGGAGGCCATGATGTCACTGAGTAGGGTGTCCAACCCAACCCAGCAGGGTGAGGAAGGGGCCATGTGGAATAGCAGCCCAGCACGCGTGTCCAAGCCAAGCATGACAAGGAGGGCATCCATGTGGGAGGAGGTAGAGCCAGGAAATAGAGATTGGTTACAAACATGCCAGTTGACCAAATACGTAAAGATATGAAGGATAATGGGCACCAGAGTTTTGCTTGTTGGAGAAGCCATTTAAATGTGGAAAAGGAGAAAACTAGAATGAACCTTGTGCAGCTGAATCAGAATTGAAGGCATCAGTGTGAATTCATGTGTGTGAAGATGTAACTCCCTAGTGAGCGTCTGGGGATAGCGACTCCCCAATAAGCAGGGAGCACACCTTAAGCCCAGATTTTGGTTTCTACGTTCTGGTGTCCACTAAAAGAAACCACGACTCCTTAGAGAAATGGCTGGTTCCCCTGCTGGGGCAAGCAAAGAATAAGATGAGCCTAGAGTCCAGGCACGGTGGCTCACACCTGTAATCCTAGCACTTTGGGAGGCTGAGGGGGTAGATCACCTGAGGCCAGGAGTTCGAGACCAGCCTGACCAACGTGGAGAAACCCCGTTTCTACTAAAAATACAAAATCAGCCAGGCATGGTGGCACATGCCTGTAATCCCAGATACTTGGGTGGCTGAGGCAGGAGAACTGCTTGAATCCAAGAGGCAGAGGTTGCAGTGAGGTGAGATCATACCATTGCACTCCAGCCTGGGCAACAAGAGTGAAACTCTGCCTCAAAAAAAAAAAAAAAAAAAAAAGACCCTAGAACATAGGCTAGAAAGTAAGGAAGTACTTAAAGAATGATAGCACAGAGAAACAAGCTCCTCTCAGCCAGATGAGTGGCAATATGAGTATCAAAATAATTTAATTTTAATTTTTTTTTTTTGAGATGGAGTCTCACTCTTGTCGCCCAGACTGGAGTGCAGTGGTATGATCTCAGCTCACTTCAACCTCCACCTCCCAGGCTCAAGCTATTCTCCTACCTCAGCCTCCTGAGTAGCTGGGATTACAGGCACCCGCCATCACGCCCAGCTAATTTTTGTACTTTTAGTAGAATGAGAGTAATGGAATATAGGCCACTGAACAAGACACAGTCAACTATGAGTTAATAGTAGAACAGCTCAAAATCTGGACCACCAGATGGGAAGCGCTAGAACACAGCAATTCTGTGACGCTGTTGCCAAAAATGCAGAACCAGATTCTAATTGTGGAAAAATTATCAGGCAAACCAAAATTGAGGAACCTTCTAGAAAACAATAGCCTGCCATCCTCAAAAGTGTTAAGGAAACTCATGGCTGTCAAGGAAAAACTGAGGAACTGATCTCAACTGAAGGAAACCACTAAATGTGATGCATGATTCTGAACTAGATCCTTTTGCTTACAAAGGACATTCCAGGAACAAGGGGAGAAATCTGACTGGGGTCTGAGGACTAGAGGGTGGCAATGTGTCCGTGTTAATTTCCGGATATCAACGGCTATCTTGCGATTACACAGGAGAATGTTCCTGGTTGTGGGAAGCACACACTGAGAATTCCAGGGTAGCAGAACATCAATATGTCACTACACTCAAGTGGTTCCAGAAGGGGGTTGTTGGAAGAGAAATCTCTTTTGCATTATATTCTTATCTTTCTGTGACTGTTTAAAATTTGTATATTATCTAAAGAATAAAACATTTGCAAAAAATGGTAGGCTGGTCCACAGATCATTTCTGGAAGGGTGCAGGAGAGATGGAGGAGGCTCAGGAAGGAAGACTCTCCTATCAGCTTCGCAGGGACACTGTGGCACAGAGAGGGTCATACCTGGCGGAACCCAGGACCAGGTGCGTGAGGATCAGTAGCCTCCCTGCCGCCCTGGCAAGGGTGAGCTTCCTTGAGCTCCTGTTCCCATATCCGCTTGTCACTCAGGGCAAAGGGCCTTTGCCAGGGAAACTGGGAAACGTCTGCTGCATTTGGAAGACTTTTTAAGATAAGATGAAAAAGTTGGCAAATTTCTCACACTGCTTCTTTCATTATTATTTTAGGCTGCAAAGAGGTTTGTGATGTGCTACAGTTGATCAACTTTCATGTTTTTAAAACTTTTTACTTGGAAATGTTTTACGGTAGGTACATAATCCCCATGTACTCACGATATAGCTTCAGCTACTCAATCCTAGTTTGCTATACTCCCCCAACACTGGCTTATTTATTTTGAAGAAAATAAGCATCCTATTCTATCATCCATTAATACCTCAACACTTATTTCTAAAAGAGAAGGACCTTTTACTTAAACATCATCCCACCCACCACCCAAAAATCCTTAACACCACCAATTAACCATTCCCTGTTTAAATGTCCCTGATTCTGTCTGCCTCTCTCTCCTTCTCTCACAGTTGTTGTGTTCAAATCAGGATCCATACAAGACCCAACATTGCACTTGGTTGATTTGATTCTTCCACAGATTCCTTCTATTTCTTTTCCTTTTGCAATGTTTTTCACAGTTTTCCTTTTCCAGTTCAACATCTTTGCAGTTTAAGATGCTCCTCTCTCCCTCCTTTTTACTGACTCCCCATGTCTCCTCCCTGATCATTTTTTTAGAAAATTTCTTATTAACAAATCTTCCATGGGCCCAGAATACGGGCACTTTATGTTCAGGCTCCGGCAGGGAGCTCAGAGGAGGAGGTAGAGAGCTCTGCTAATCCCAGCACCAACTTCACAGAAAACAAAAGTGCAAATAAATTCCACAGAAACACCCAGACGGTCATTGCTGTACCATTAGCCAAGATTTGGGTGCACCACTGTCCCTCTTAGCTTCCTCATCTTTAAATTAAAGGCATTGAAAAAGATCATGATAATGACAGCAATGACAACGACATTAACAGGACATTTAATATTTGTCCAAAGGTCCCTCAAGATTCCTTCCAGTCAAGACTTTCTCTGTGATTTTAACCATCAAACATACTTCAATATATTAGTGAAGAGCAACATTCTGGTTAGGGGGGAGATATTTCATAAATGACAAATGAAAAGTAAGACAATGATAACAAAGGAACGGAGACCACAAATGTAGATGACAAAAGAAAACTACAGTCATTGTCTTATCTAAATTTGAATAACATGCTATGTTTCAAAGCACTTTCTTATACATTAGCAAATCTCAGCCACACTAATAGGTAAATGATAAAGAATGGTATAAAAGGTTAATAATGGTGGAACCTTGGGTATGCAGGTGTTTCACTAAGCCAGTGGATCTCAACCAGGGTGATCTTGTGTCCCCCCACCTCCTGCCTCCAGGGGTCATTTAGCAATGTTTGGGGACATTTTGGTTGTCCCAGCTAGGAAGGTGTCCTGACCTGTACTGGGCAGAGGCCAAAGCTGCACTGAAATATCCTTCAATACTTGGCACAGACTGCACCACAAAGAATTATCCAGCCCACAATGTCAGTAGTTCAGAAACTGAGAGATCCTGAGATAGGCAAGTCCTCTTGTTACCCAACAGAAACTGTACTAGACCAGGGACTGGGGAGGCTACTGAGGCCTGAAGGCACAGGAAGTCAGACACCTTGTATTACAATCCTCCACACTGTGGGCTACCCTAACACATGAGGTTCGATAAAACAATCGGCCGGGTGCAGGGGCTCACGCCTGTAATCCCAACACTTTGGGATGCCAAGGTGGGTAGATCACCTAAGGTCAGGAGTTCAAGACCAGCCTAGCCAACATAGTGAAATCCGTCCCTACTAAAAACACAAAAATTAGCTGGGCATAGGGGGCGGGTGCCTGTAATCCCAGCTACTCAGGAGGCTGTGGCAGGAGAATCGCTTGAACCCGGGAGACGGAGGTTGCAGTGAGCCAAGATCACACCATTGCACTCCAGCCTGGGCAACAAGAGCGAAACTCCATCTCAAAAAAAAAAAAAAAAGAAAGAAAAAGAAAAAAGAAAACTGTCCTGGTTTGGTTTTGTTACCGAGATAGATCACAATATATATTTCTGAGTCTGAACTTTTCCCTCAATGTATTCTTCTTGGGAAACTGTACTTACCAGACACTGTCCAACTGAAGAATTTACCTGCTTAGCAGACCTGTCTCTGAATGACAGCACCTGTGCTGATTTAGACAATGGGCACCTGCATCCTTGGGAACCCTTTACTCTAATGGGAGTGACTGACAATGAATACGTCCATGAGAAAGAGTCAGATGGCCATGAGTGCCATGACGAGAACAGAGCCGGAACAGGAAGGGGAGGGGAGGGAGGGGTCTGGGGAAAGGGCTGCTACTTCAGCTTAGGTTCTCAGGGAAGCCTGTCCGGGGAGGCGATATTTGAGCCAAGACCTGAAGGAAGTGAATGGCTAGCCAGGCAGAGCTTGGAAGGAGAGTATTGGGGGCATGCAGTGGGAAGGCCTGCAGCAGGGGCACGCTGCGTGTATTCTAGTCCCAGAAGGAAGGCCTCTGAAGTGCCCTAAATGAGGAGGACAGGAGGTGAGAGAGAGGCGGGGCCAAATCCCTTGAGGCCTCCTAGTCCCAGCAGAAAGTCTAGCTTTCAAACAAACTATAATGGGAAGCCATTGGAAGTTCAACCGGAGGAGTAAGGAGACTTGATTGCTATTGATTGATTGATTGATTGACTGAGACAGGGTCTTGTTCTGTCACCCAGGCTGACTGCAGATCAAAGCTCACTGTGGCCTCAACCTCCCAGGCTCACACGATCCTCCCACCTCAGCCTCCTGAGTAACTAGGACTACAGGCACGTGCCACCATGCCCAGTTAATTTTTTTTATTTTTTCATAGAGATTGTCTGGCTATGTTGCCCAGGCTGGTCTCGAACTTCTGGATGCAAACTATTCAGATCCCTCTAGCTATTCTGTGGAGAATGGACATTATGCAGGCAAGAATGAAGAAGAAAACCAACTGAGAGGCAACTGCATTAAGAATCTTACTGAAAATCAAAACCACCCAAAAAGAGAAATATCTGCCATTGATAAAGATATTCCAAAGAAGAATTCACTCCTAAAAGCTATTTCAAAAGAAGAGAAAAGGCCCCAGATGTTTAATTATTAGTGGTCTCTTTCCAGTAAGGGTGCTGGGCAGTGTTGCCTCCCCACCCCACCCTAGATGGCGTCCGCAACCAGAAACTCTGGTGTGAAGCTATTAATAACTTTCTCCAACAGGCTGGGACTCTGGGATTTGACCATCAGGGGGTGGTGAAGAGCACCCACCATCTGGGAGAAGCCTGGCCAGAGGGAGCAATGCACAAGAACTTTTGGACCAGAGTAACAGTGAATATAAGCTCAGATCTGCGTGGTATACTCTCTCTCATATTTTATTTGTGTTCTTCAGTGTTCTGGTCTCCCAGTCTTCAAAGAGCCAACTGGAGCCGGATGGTGCATGGGAAAAACGGAGGCTGAGACTCTCAGCCTGAGGTTCCATTATCTTCCCCTCTTTTTCCTCAGGGTGCTTTTCCTCGTACTTATTATTCCCAGCCAGCATGGCAACAAGATCCATGGGGGACCCACACCCAGATTACAGTGTGGATCTAGAAAATGCACCAAGGAAGCTCCTCTGCAGGTTTTAAACAAGCCCCAGGTCAGTCTAGCACGTGGTAGACTCCAACTCCCCAGGAAGTTAGCCTGAGACCTGAAGCTGAAGCCACTGCCCATATTAAGGAGTTTGTCCTCTCCTCCCTGACATACCCCAGGCAGTAGTGGGTGGGTGGTCAAGCATCGGAGGATGATCCTCTGTCCCTGCCTTTCTTCTACCATCTCCTTCAACCACACACACATAAAGGCAGGTAGCAAAACCCCACAATCTGGGCACCACTTCAGAAGTGCCACTGTTCAAGGTTGGGCATGGTGGCTCACACCTGTAATCCCAGCACTTTGCGAAGCTGAGGCGGGTGGATCACCTGAGGTCAGGAGTTCGAGATGAGCCTGGCCAACATAGTGAAACCCCATCTCTACTAAAAATACAAAAATTAGCCAGGTGTGGTGGTGTGCACCTGTAATCCCAGCTACTCGAGAGGCTGAGGCCAGAGAATCACTTGAACTGGGAGGCAGAGGTTGCAGTGAGCCAAGACAGTGCCACTGCATTCCTGCCTGGGCAACAGAGCAAGACTCTGTCTCAAAAACAAAAATGAAAAAGGAAGTGCTACTGTTGAAGAACAAGTATAGACATCCCCGCATCCTAAGAGGTGCTTCATCCACCCAAACTTAAGCTTCACACTTCAAAGACTGTTAATTACACATTATGACACCAATTATATCTGAATGCATTATAAAACAGAATCTTTGGTAAGCTATTTTACTGTTTTAATTCTTTTCTTCCACCATTTTTAATAAACTCCTGTTTTTATATTAAGATGCAATTTAAAAAGAAAAGTCCTTTAAAATTTCAATCTATTTCATTTTTTTTACATAAAGAATTCAATAGCCATCCATTATAATGTAGCACACAATATAGCCAAAGGAAAAATGAATAACTTAGATAAAACAAGATGAATTCCATTTAGGGGGAAAAAATACAAGTCTACGTATTTTGAAAGCCCTTAGCATGAAATAGTCAATTAAAATATGGGGAACTCCCGACCAAACACAGATAAAACAAACTCCTGACCTCAACTCCTATGAAAGAGAAAGCTTTACTCTGTAAAAGAAGAGGGCACAGCGAATCGGGTCTCAAAATGCTGAATTTGAGGCCAGGTGCAGTGGCTCATACCTGTAATCCCAGCAGTTTGCAAGGCCAAGGCGGGCAGATCACTGGAGGTCAGGAGTTCGAAACCAGCCTGGTCAACATGGTGTAACCCCGTCTCTACTAAAAATGGAAAAAATTAGCTGGGCGTGATGTGCATGTCTGTAATCCCAGCTACTCAGGAGGCTGAGGCAGAAGAATTGTTTGAACCCGGGAGGCGGAGGTTGGAGTAAACTGAGATCACGCCACTGCACTGCAGCCTGGGCAACAGAGAGAGGCCCTCTCTCAAAAAAATAAAAATTTAAAAAATTTAAAATGCTGAATTTGGGGACTGCCAGCATTCAATTATCGATGAAGTAAAAGGACACCATTATTTAGTGTGAGCCTACCTATGCTGAATTACATTTCAAATATAAGGATAATGCCTCACGTGTACAAGAGTAAACAAGGAAAATCAAATAATTTTGATCCTTTTGTGTGTGTGTGTGAGACCTGATCTCGCTCTATTGCCCAAGCTGGAGCACAGTAGTGTGATCATGGCTCACTGCAACCTCAACTTCCCAGGCTCAGGTGATTTTCCCACCTCAGCCTCCCGGCCAGCTGGGACCACAGGCATGCGCTACTATGCCTGGCTAATTTTTCTATATTTTTGTAGACACGGGGTCTCTCCATGTTGCCCAGGCTGGTCTCGAACTCCTGGGCTCAAGCGATCCTCCCGCCTCAGCCTCCCAAAGTGCCGGGATTACAGGCATGGGCCACCATGTGCAGCCAGTTTGGATACTTTAAAGCCACAGTTTGTAAGCTACAAATTTCACATTCACATGTACTAAGGCTGAACAATGTGTCGAGGACGAGAAGTATTCCTGTGTGATCCATCTACTACAGCCTTATTCATCCTTTGTTTCTCTTCTAACCCAAAGATCAGCAAACTTTTTTTTAAAATAAAGGGCCAAATAGTAACGATCTCAGGCTTTATAGGCCATATTTCACAACTACTCAACTCTGCTGTTGTACCAAGAAAGCACAGCTATAAATAACAGGTACACAAAGGAGTATGGCTGTGTTCCAAATAAAACTTTATTTACAAAAACAGGCCCATAGGCTGTGATTTGCTGACCCCTATTCTAGTTCTCAGGGTGCTAGAAAGGAGGAGTGAAGCAGAGATACACTTAAGACACTCCTGTAAGAATACAGTAGGAATAAGCAAAGAGATCCAGTTGATCCGAATGTATCCACCAGGCATGGCCGATTACACCCAGGAGTATTCTTGTAAGACAAAAACCAAGTCTAGAGGTATTAGGCTGGTGCAAAAGTAATTGCGGTTTTTGCCCCTGAAAGTAATGGAAAAACTGCAATTACTTCTGCACCAATCTAATACCAGGGAGGCATCATTTCTCAACAACCACATCTCTCAGACACGAGGGCCTCTCCCTCACAGAAGCAGCAACATTCCGTCATGGGGTTTATCCCCTGAACTGCACGTCCACTGGAGATTCTATAGTGACCTCTCCAAACTGCCTACCTAACCCCACTTTTTTGTTTTTTTGTTTTTTTGTTTTTGAGACCGAGTCTCACTCTATTGACCAGGCTGGAGTGCAGTGATGTAATCTTCACTCACTGCAACCTCCGCCTCCCAGGTTCAAGCCATTCTCCTGCCTCAGCCTCCCAAGTAGCTGGGATTACAGGCACCTGCCACCATGCCCAACTAATTTTTGTATTTGGAGTAGAGATAGGGTTTCACCATGTTGGCCAGGCTGGTCTCCAACTCCTGACATCAGGTGATCCACCCACCTCGGCCTCCCAAAGTGCTGGGATTACAGGGGCATGAGCCACCAAGCCCAGCCAGCCTGCCTCTTCTTATGTCTAGCAGCACACCAGGGCTGGGGACGCAGGCTGTGGTCACCAATTCAAAAGAGGTAACTGCTCTACCAGGGAGTGACCTTACCCAGGAACTAATCAACAACTCGATGAGAGCTCAAGACATAAGCCTTTCAACTCCAGCTTTGAACTCTTACCTGCCGAAGGGCCGAGAAGAGCCCACTGAGCCCAGAGCAGCCATGATCAACCACTGTCACTTCACAAACCCCAAATACATGGGTTCTTCCTTCTCCTGGACACATCTTCCTCTCACACTTCACACTCCGCCCGGAGCAAACCCTGTCAATTCAACCCTCAAAGGGTTCCAGAATCTGCTGCATCTCCATCGCCAGCAGCCCATTGCCAGTACCAGCTACATCGCCAGCACCCTCATCACTGTCACCTCCTAATTGGTCTCCCTGACTTTGCTCTTGCCTCACTTCCAACAGAATATTGTCATGTTAAAAAAGAAGTAAGAGGCCGGGTGCAGCGGCTCATGCCTGTAATCCCAGCACTTCGGGAGGCCGAGGCAGACGGATCACCTGAGGTAAGGAGTTCGAGACCAGCCTGGCCAACATGACGAGACCTCATCTCTACTAAAAATACAAAAATCAGCCAGGCATTGTGGCGGGCACCTGTAATCCCAGCTACTCAGGAGGCTGAGGCAGGGGAATGGCTTAAACCCAGGAGGCGGAGGTTGCAGTGAGCCAAGATAGCGCCATTGCACTCCAGCAACAGAGTAAGGCTCCATCTCCAAAAAAAAAAAAAAAAGAATAGGGGGTGAAAATCAACAAACAGCAGGCACAGATTTGGGGCTAGATAATAGACAAATAAGTGAAAAAGCAAATTTATTCACATACCCTTGATGCCCCTAGAAAGTCCTTCAAAGCACATGACAGGCGTATATGAAAGCGTAAACTGCTCACCATATGACCGTCAGGCTTCTGAAGCTGTTTACATCTGGAATGCGACCATCAACCTGGAAGGTAAGAAAAACAAACAAACAAAAAAACTTCTGAGTGACAAACAGCTTCCACAAAGCCCATCCATTTTATTCCACAGAAGAAAAAGAAGTGTGTCATTTATAAAACTCTACCAGAGGAGGCAACAGCCATCGCTAATAACAGAGGAAAGAAACAAAGGCCTTAAAATTAGAAGCAGAGGAGCAGAACCATCCAGGACCTTGAAATAAAGATGGAGTCCACACAGAGTCAACCCCGGCACATCACCCTAACAGCCTTCTACAGTAACAATATTCCTAGGTCGGCAACACAGGCTCAACCAGGCTCAGAATCCTGTTCAAGGACACAAGATGAGTAATAAGTTTTTATTCTATTTTTATTTTTATTTTCTTAAGATGGTTAAAATTGCACGAGGCGCAGTGGTTCACACCCTAATCCCAGCATTTTGAGAGGCTGAGGCTGGCAGATCACTTGACCCCAGGAGTTCAAGACCAGTCTCGGCAACACGGCAAAACACTGTCTCTACAAAAAATAAAAATACAGGCCGGGTGTGGTGGCTCACGCCTGTAATCCTAGCACTTTGGAAGGCCGAGGTGGGTGGATCACTTGAGGTCAGAAGTTCAAGACCAGCCTGGCCAACATGGTGAAACCCTGTCTCTACTAAAGATACAAAAATTAGCCAGGCGTGGGGGCATGCACCTGTAATCCCAACTACTTGGGTGGCTGAGGCAGGAGACTCCCTTGAACTCGGGAGGCGGAGATTGCAGTGAGCCAAGATCGAGTCACTGCACTCCAGCCTGGGTGATAGAGCAAGCTTCCGTCTCGGAAAAAAAAAAAGAAAAAGCCAGATGCGGTGGCTCACACCTGTAATCCCAGCACTTTGAGAGGCTGAGACACGAGAATTGATTGAACCCAGGAGGCGGAGGTTGCAATAAGCTGAGATGGCACCACCGCACTCCAGCTTGGGGGACAGAGTGAGACTCTGCCTAAAAAAATAAAAATAAATTTAAAAATAAAAATGAAAAATATCAGCCTGGTGCAGTGGTATGCAACTGTAGTCCCAGCTACTAGGAAGGCTGCGGTGAGAGGATTCCCTCAACCTGGGAGGTCAAGGCTGCAGTGAACGGTGATTGCGTGATTGCACCACAGCACTCCAGCCTGGGCAACAGAGCAAGAACCTGTCTCAAAAAAAAATTTTTTTTTCAAAGCTAATATATTCTTATTTTATTTTATTATTTTTATTTATTTATTTATTTTTAGTGCAGAGTGCAGTGGCAAGATCTGTAGTCTTGAACTCCAGAGCTCAAACGATCCTCCCACCGCAGCCTCCCAAGTAGCTGGGACTACAGGCATGTGCCACTATGCTTGGTTAAAAGCTAATATATTCTCTTAATAAGGGAGGGAACAGCTTTCAAAGAAAGACAGAATTAAGATGAATGAGTAAAAGCTGAGGCAGATTTCAGCCCTTGCTTGAGACCAAGGCAGGGCTTCTTAACAAGGAGAACCAGCCTATAAGGGCAGTGACTGGGCCCCTGGCAGTGAGTAGTGATCTTCTTTTTTTTTTTTTTTTGAGACGGAGTCTCGCTCTGTCGCCCAGGCTGGAGTGCAGTGGTGCGATCTTGGCTCACTGCAAGCTCCGCCTCCCGGGTTCACGCCATTCTCCTGCCTCAGCCTCCGGAGTAGCTGGGACTACAGGCGCCCGCCACCACACCCAGCTAATTTTTTGTATTTTTAGTAGAGACGGGGTTTCACCGTGTTAGCCTGGATGGTCTCAATCTCCTGACCTCATGATCCGCCCTCCTCGGCCTCCCAAAGTGCTGGGTTTACCGGCATGAGCCACCGCACCTGGCTAATTTTTTTGTATTTTTAGTAGAGACGGGGTTTCACCGTGTTGGCCTGGCTGGACTCGATCTCCTGACCTTGTGATCCGCCCGCCTCGGCCTCCCAAAGTGCTGGGATTACAGGTGTGAGCCACCGCGCCCGGCCTTCTTACAGGTCTTGATATTTCAGGCGAGGTTGAACTAGAGGTCCTTGAGGATCCCAATCAATTCCAAGGTTTTATGATGGGTCATGTCAAAGCAAAAAATTATTCTGACACTTTTTACAAATGGTAAGGCAGACGTTATTTAGGATTACAACAATAGGTGTCAAGGTCATTGCAACAGGGAGAAAGATTGGGCTCAACTCCAAATACAGCAAAGACATCTGGAGATCAGTAGCCAATGAGCGGGGGAGGCGTCTGTGGAGGGGAAATTACTAAGAAAAGATATTAAAGTCAGGGGGATTCTTGCTAACTCAACTTAACAGGATTCCTGCTGAAGGCAGGTTGACTAAGACAACAAGGATAGGGACAAGGAACTTGATCAGGTGTGATCAGATATCCAGAATAGAGGATATCTCTCTAAACTCATCTAGCAGCTCTCTAACTTTAGTAGTATTCTTGCTAAAACTAACTGGGAAGGCCTGGAAGGTGGGGGTGGGCTAAAGGCCTAGCTGAGAAGGGGGCTCAGAGAAGCCAGATTCAAGTTTGGTCAAGGAGCAAGTCTTCATCAGTAATAGTAACTCCAGGGAACAGAGGTCCTGATACCTCGAGGTGGTGCCCAAGGCAACAGGGAAGTACTAGCCAGAGCAAAGAGCAGAATCCAGATGTCCTGGCCTCAAGCTCAGTGGGGTGAGTTGTAGCTGGTGCCCAGTAATACCTGACACCACATAACACCTTCTAGTTTCTCCATTTCTTCCCACGTATAATTGCGCTTTTTTGCAAAATCTAGAAATGGCCGTTTCTAAACATCAAGCTACCATACAATAAGGGGAAACTACCTTTGCACATAATGCCACGTGAGCAATTTATATACAATTCCCTGTGATATCGAGGCAGATTGAGTCATCATCATGAAAACAATGAGGCTTTTCAAAGTGGCCTTGTAATGACAGGCATATAAATAAAATAGGCCAAAAAAAAAAAAAAACTGAAACTAAAAGACTGGATTTAAAAGCCTCTGGCAAAAACCAGGAAGCTTGCGATCACTAACAGAATTACTAAACTACCCTAGCAAAGTTAAACAAAGTTCCATAATACCCAAATCCAAAAGAGAGCATTTAAAGCTGACCCCAGCCAGGTCAACATAGCAAGACCCCATCTCCACAAAAACTTCTTTTAAAGATTAAGTGGGCGTGGTGGCACATGCCTGTTGCCCTGGCTACTTCAGAGGCTGAGGCAAGAGGATCATTTGAGTCCGGGAGTTCCAGGCTGCAATGAACTACGTTTACAACACTGTACTCCAGCCTGAGTGGCAGAGTGAGAGTCCCTGTTTCTTAAAAAATAAAAATAAGGCCGGGCGCAGTGGCTCACACCTGTAATCCCGGCACTCTGGGAGGCCGAGGTGGGCGGGTAACGAGGAGTTCGAGACCAGCCTAGCCAATATGGTGAAACCCCGTGTCTACTAAAAATACAAAAATTAGCTGGGCGTGGCGACACATGCCTATAATCCCAGCTACTTGGGAGGCTGAGGCAGAAGAATCCCTTGAACCCAGGAGGCAGAGGTTGCAGTGAGCCAAGATTGGGCCACTGCACTCCAGCTTGGGCAACAAAGTGAGGCTCCATCTCAAAAAAAAAAAAAGAATAAATAAATAAAAATTAAAAAAAATAAATAAATAAAATTAGCCAGGCATGGTGGCATGCCTGTAGTCCCAGCTACTTGAGACGCTGATGTGGGAGGATTGCTCGAGTCCAGGGTTCAAGGTTACAGAATATCCGTTTCTAAAATAATAATAAAAGTAAAAATAGGCCAGGTGCGGCAGCTCATGCCTGTAATCCTAGCACTTTAGGAGGCCAAGGCAGGTGGATCACCTGAGGTCAGGAGTTCGAGACCAGCCTGGCCAACATGGTGAAACCCTGTCTATACTAAAAATATGAAAATTAGCTGGACGTGGTGGTGGGCACCTGTAATCCCAGCTACTCAGGAGACTGAGGCAGGAGAATTGCTTGAACCTGGGAGGTGGAGGTTGCAGTGAGCCAGGATCATCACACCATTGCACTCCACCCTGGGCGACAAGAGCGAAACTCTTAAAAAAAAAAAAAAAGAAATAAATAAAACGACACAGCTGCCTTTCTTGATCTCAAAACTGCGATCTACTTGCTGGGCAGAGGTTATTTAAGAATCCAGAAGGGATGGTCACACGCAGTGGCTCACGCATGTAATCCCAGTACTTTGGGAGGCCAGGGCAGGCGGATCACTGGAGGTGAGGAGTTCAAGACTAGCCTAGCTAACACGGTGAAACCCTGACTCTACTGAAAAAATAGAAAAAAAAAATTAGCCGGGTGTGGTGGTGCATGCCTGTAATCCCAGCTACTTGGGAGGCTGAGGCAGGAGAATCGCTTGAGCCCGCAAGGTGGAGGTTTCAGTGAGCCAAGATCACACCACTGCACTCCAGCCTGGACAACAAAGTGAGACTACCTCTCAAAAAAAAAAAAAAAAAAAAAAAAAAGTCCGGGCACGGTGACTCAGGCTTGTAATCCCAGCACTTTGGGAGACCAAAGCGGGCAGATCACGAGGTCAGGAGGTGGAGACCATCCTAGCTAACACAGTGAAACCCGTCTCTACTAAAAATACAAAAAAATTAGCCAGGCGTGCTGTCGGGTGCCTGTCGTCCCAGTGACTCGGGAGGCTGAGATAGGAGAATGGCGTGAACCCGGGAGGCAGAACTTGCAGTGAGCCGAGATGGTGCCACTGCACTCCAGCCTGGGTGACAGAGCGAGACTCCATCTCAAAAAAAACGAACCTAGAAGGGCGACATGCTAAATACTCTCAGATTGCCCTTCAGATGACTTTTCCTCTTTTTCCTCTGGGATCTGTGACTGGGAGGCTGCCCTTCCACATCTTCTGGCCCTGGGGAGGCACCACGGGCAGGGATGACAGTAGGAAGAGGGTCAAGACAGTAGGAACACTGACCCCCTGCTTCCTCCCCACAGCAGCACCTGGAGGTCTCTCGATCACAAGTCCCTTTTTCTCTCAGGCTTCAGTTCTAGGGAACAAAGGGGCTTCCTCCTGCTGCCCCTGTGGAACCAATCCCTGTCTTTTTTTTTTTTTTTTTTTTTTTTTTGAGACAGGGTCTCATTCTGTCACCCAGGCTGGAGTACAGTGGCACGATCATAGTTCACTGCAGCCTTGAACTCCCGTGCTGAGCTTACATGATCTTGCCCCTCAGCCTCCCAAGTAGCTGGGACTACAGGCACACGCCACCACACCATACCTGGCTAATCTGGGAAGCAGCGGTGGGGGGTTGGTAGAGAAAGGGTCTCATTATGTTGCCCAGGCTGGTCTCAAACTCCAGGGCTCAAGCAATCCTCCTGCCTCAGCCTCCCAAAGTGCTGAGATTAGAGGTGTGAGCCACTGCACCCAGCCTGTCTCCTTTTCTTAACTCCGTGAAAACACTTTCTCTCGTGACTCTCTTCTGTCACCTGTGAGTGTGCGATATACTTTCCTGCCAAGCCTCTGACTGACAACAGTAGAAGAAGAAGAGGGGCAGATAATTTAACATTCAATTTTCTGGCCGGGCACGGTGGCTCACGCCTGTAATCCCAACACTTTGGGAGGCCAAGGCAGGCAGATCACGAGGTCAGGAGATGGAGACCATCCTGGCTAACACGGTGAAACCCCATTTCTACTAAAAAAAATACAAAAAAATTAGCCGGGTGTGGTGGCGGGCGCCTGTAGTCCCAGCTACTCAGGAGGCTGAGGCAGGAGAATGGTGTGAACCCAGGAGGCAGAGCTTGCAGTGAGCCGAGATCGTGCCACTGCCCTCCAGCCTGGGTGACAGAGCGAGACTCCGTCTCAAAAAACAAAAAACAAACAAACAAAAAAATCAATTTTTTATCTTTGCCCTCAATGGAGAGGGAAGAAACAGAGAACCTGATTTTTAAGCTAGATTTCCAGGCATGGGTAGGGGCAGGTGTGGCGCACTGTCTGAGGAGGCTCCGAGTGTTACGAGTGTCAGTGAAAACCTTGAATTTTTTTTTTTTTTTCTGAGACACAGTCTGGCTCTGTCACCCAGGCTGGAGTGCAGTGGCGCGATCTCAGCTCACTGCAACCCCTGGCCCCCTAGGTTCAAGTGATTCTCCTGCCTCAGCCTCTCAAGTAGCTGGGACTACAGGTGTGTGCCACCACACCTGGCCAATTTTTATATTTTTGGTAGAGACAGGGTTTCACCATATTGGCCAGGCTGGGCTCAAACTCCTAACCTCAGGCGATCTGCCCAACTCAGCCTCCCATAGTACTGGGATTACAGGTGTGAGCCCCCATGCCAGGCTGAAAACTTCAAATTTTATTTATTTATTTATTTATATTTCCTTGAGACAGAGTTTCGCTCTCGTTGCCCAGGCTGGAGTGCAGTGGCACGATCTCGGCTCACTGCAACCTCTACCTCCAGGGTTCAAGCGATGCTCCTGCCTCAGCCTCCCAAGTAGCTGAGATTACAGGCATATGCCACCAGCCCTGGCTAATTTTGTATTTTTAGTAGAGACAGGGTTTCACCATGTTGGTCAGGCTCGTCTCGAACTCTTGACCTCAGGTGATCCACCCGCCTCAGCCTCCCAAAGTGCTGGGATTACAGGTGTGAGCCACCACACCTGGCTAAAACCTCAAATTTTCTACACAAAATTGTGTGTATGTGTGCATTTTTCTGAAAAGAGAAATCCAGAAAGGAAAAGGTCAAAATGTTTCTATATCCTCAAAAGGTGACCAAAAATTTTAAGAGACAATGCTGCCGGGAAAACCACGTAGAAACGGCCACTGTCTCCCCAGGAGAAGAGAGAGGAACTGGCAGGTGGTGGGTACCCAGGTCAGCTCCATGAGCAGGAATGCCACCTCTTCCCTTGCCAAGGAGAGCTGGGCTGGAGGAAGGACCAGCACCACCCCTCCATCCGCCGCCCACCCCCGAGGGGGCAGCTGGGATGGTGCGTTCCTGCAAATCTCTCACAGCTCCCTCTCAACACTCAGTGACATTTGCAAAGCTCATCAGCCCAGCAGGTGTCGGATGCACAAGCAACAGCAAAAGCAGTTCCGGGGCTGGGGAAAATCTCATCGTGTTGTTCTGAAAACCTCCGGGCTGCTGAGAGTCTCCAGGCAGCAAACCAGAAGGAAAAAATACTCAGGAGACAAGAGAACAGCAGAGCGGACCACACAGGAAATGCCCAGGTGGGCACAACGAAGCCCGGAGCTGTCTGCAGATTCCTGCCCCAGTGGGCATCGGTCAGCCCTTCCGGAGCCCAGATCCGCCCCTCGGGAGCTGTGTGGGGAGGATCAGCGGCCCCCTCCCACTAGGCTCAGTTCCCCCTTTACCACACAGACACGATCATTCAGAATGAACCTCATAGGGCTGTTGTGGGGTCAAGGAGAAAATGTGCTTTGCATGTCACCAAGACCCAGTAAATGCCTTCAGATTTGTGTTGGGATTAGTATCAGAGCTCTTCTCTGTTTTCTTCCCTGCAGGGGTGATCACAGGTACAAACAAACAGCAGGTGACAAGGGAGGTTGATGGAATCAACTTCCCAGTTCCACAGGGCCCTTCCCAAACGGAGTGGCAAGGGCTAGGTGAGGTGGCTTATACCTGTAATCCCAGCACTTTGGGAGGCTGAGACAGGTGGATCACCTGAGGTCAGGAGTTAGAGACCAGCCTAACCAACATGGAGAAACCCTATCTCTACTAAAAATACAAAATTAGCCAGGCATGGTGGCGCGTGCCTGTAATCCCAGCTGCTCGGGAGGCTGAGGCAGGAGAATCACTTAAACCCAGGAGGCAGAGGTTGCAGTGAGCTGAGATTGCGCCATTGCATTCCAGCCTGGGCAACAACAGCAAAACTCCATCTCAAATAATAATAATAATGATAATAATAATAATAAATAAAGGGAGTGGCAAGCCAGCCAGGCAATGCCACCTGAGAGGGGCGGGAGCCTTGAGTCCACAGGGAGCCCTACAATGATCTCCATCTCCCATGCCGTGGTCCCTTTTCCAGCTGTGTCAGTGTCCTCAGCTCAGAGGCACAAGGCTGTTGTGGTTAAGAGCCTGGATGGGGAGCCTCGGTGGACACTTGGTCTTGCCATGAACTGACTAGACGGCCGTGTGCAAGTTATATCATCTCTCTGTGACTTAGTTTCCTCATCCATAAATCAGGATGATCATAATCATAGTACCTGTGTTTCTGTGAGGTTTAAATAAATTCAAACAAACTTCTCAGAATAGTGTCTGGGCCAGGCTCAATGTCTCACGCTTGTAATCCCAGCACTTTGGGAGGCTGAGGCGGGCGGATCACTTGAAGTCAGGAGTTTGAGACCAGCCTGGCCAACATGGCTAAACCCCATCTCTACTAAAAATACAAAAATCAGCTGGGCGTGGTAGCACATGCCTGTAGTCCCAGCTACTCGGGAGGCTGAGACAGGAGAATCGCTTGAACACAGCGGGCAGAGGTTTCAGTGAGCCGAGATCGTGCCACTGCACTCCAGCCTGAGCAACAAAGCAAGACTCTGTCTGAAAAAAAATAAATAAATAAAAATAGTGTCTGGTGTGCAGCAATAACTCAATAGATGCTGGCTGTCATATGCCCCGCATGTTTCAGTGAGTTTCCAAGGACCATTAACAAAGAGGCCTCTGTGCTCCAGATACTGGCACCACCAGCCCATGAGCCTACTACTACATGGCCTTGATCCTAAGATGGGTTCTGTAATTTAATGTTCGTAAACTTACAATAGACATGCACATTTCACATAGATTTTCTCATCTGTTAAATGGGGATAATAACAGCATCTAGCTAACAAGATTAGTGGAGGATTAAGGATTAATATAAGCAGAATGCTTTGAACAGAGCTTGGCATGGCGTACGCATCAGAAATTGTCCTCTGCAGGTATTTTCACCGTCATTACAGTAATTGATCTGATCTGCTGCAAGTCTTCGCACTCCAGTCAAATGTGGAAATTCTTCCTCACCCCTCACTCAATCCAGGCATCACCTGACCTTGGTACCAAAGATGCACGGTCTGGGGCTAGCAAGGGAATGGCCTCGGTAAACAGAAAGATGCTGTGGAGTTTCAGGCATTTTCTGGGGTTTTCCCACTCTGTTGGCTTCCCAGAATTAGTTACTTACAAAAAACATGGCAGCCAGGCACGGTGGCTCACGCCTGTAATCCCAGCACTTTGGGAGGCCAAGCAGGCGGATCACGAGGCCAGGAGATCGAGACCATCCTGGCTAACATGGTGAAACCCCATCTCTACTAAAAAATACAAAAAATTAGCTGGGCGTGGTGGTGGGTGCCTGTAGTCCTAGCTACTCGGGAGGCTGAGGCAGGAGAATAGCGTGAGCCTGGGAGGCAGAGCTTGCAGTGAGCCGTGATCGTGCCACTGCACTCTAGGCTGGTGGACAGATCAAGACTCCATCTCAAAAAAAAAAAAAAAAAAAAAAAAAGAACATGGCTTAGAAGTTGCCGAGTTGCATATTAGATCCCAGGTTGATTTAAGGTTAATTTTGTTTTTTTTTGCTGTTGGAGTAATTTTCAGGTCACTATGTTGGCTTCTTGGTGGCCCCTGGAGCACAGCTGGCCTCCCGTCAGTCTGAGGGCCTCATGGAAAATAAACCTTTAGCAGGGGCACACAAGGAAAACAACCGGAAGTGGAGAGAAAAAGTAGCAGGAAAGGGGTCCCAGTACAGTCAAAGATCAGCGAGTGAGCCAGGGATTGAGACAATCACTAAATCAGTGGCCTCCACTGTCCGTAACAAAGTCTGAAATAAGTTCCATAAAATCACTATTTTCCCCTCCTCTGTCACCTTAGCTGGTGCCTCGCTGCACTGGAGACTTGCAGAATCATTAGTCTGTTCTTGCACTGCTATAAAAAAACACCAAAGACTGGGTAACTTACAAAGAAAAGAGGTTTATTTGGCACACAGTTCTGCAGGCTGCACAAGAAGCATGGCACCACCATCTGTTTCTGGTGAGGCCTCAAGAAGCTTCCACTCGTGGCAGGGGCAAAGGGGGAGCAGACATGTCACAAGGCGAGAGAGAGCGCAAGAGAGAGAAGGAAGTGCCAAGCTCTTCAAACAATCAGCTCTCCCATGAACTAACAGAGTGAGAGCTCACTCATCACCATGGGGATGGCACCAAGCCGTTTGTGAGGGATCCACCCCCATGACCCAAACACCTCCTGCCAGGCCCCACCTCCAATACTGGAGATCACATTTCAACATGAGATTTGGAGGGAACAAACATCCAAATCATATTAGAGAATATTAAACCAATTAGGGTACAGTCAATGAAAGGCAGAATCCTAAGAGCACGGACTCTGGGTCAGGACACCTGGATTCAAATCCTGGTTCCCTCAACATTTAGCCATGTGACCATGGTCCAGCCCCAGGCACCCTGTGCCTCAGTTTCCTCATCTGTAAGATGAGGATGGCAGCAGCTAACAGGCAAGTGAGGTGTAAATGAATTAATATATATGAAGCTCTTAGAAAAGTGGCAGACACACAACAAGCAATCACAAACCTTTAGTCTTTTTTTTGTTTTTTTGAGATGGAGTTTCACTCTTGTTGCCCAGGCTGAAGTGCAATGACGCGATCTCGGCTCACCGCAACCTCCGCCTCCCGGGTTCAAGCGATTCTCCTGCCTCAGCCTCCCGAGTAGCTGGGACTACAGGCATGTGCCACCACGCCCGGCTAATTTTGTATTTTTAGTAGAGACGGGGTTTCCTCCATGTTGGTCAGGCTGGTCTCGAACTCCCGACCTCAGTTGATCCGCCTGCCTTGGCCTCTCAAAGTGCTGGGATTACAGGCCGCCGCTCCCAGCCAACCTTTAGCCTTTATTATTCTTCAGTTCCTGCACCCTGGGAGCCCTACAGGGAAAACCTGTTTAGGGTAAGGAGGGGAACTTTTCCAGCTTCCTGCAGCCGGTGAAATGGGAAGATAATTGGAGACCCACAGAACAGGATTTGAATTGCAGCCGCTCCACATATAAGTTGCTGTGAGCTAGTTTATTATTATTATTAGTTTTAGACAAGGTCTTACTCTGTCTCCCAGGCTGGAGTGCAGTGGTTTGATCACAGCTCACTGCAGCATCGACCTCCCCAGGTTCAGGTGATTCTCCCACCTCAGCCCTGCAAGTAGCTGGGACTACAGGTGCACATCATCACATCCAGGTGATTTTTGTATTCCTTTGTAGAGACAGGGTTTCTCCATGTTGCCCAGGCTGGTCTCAAACTCCTGGGCTCAAGTGATCCACCCTCCTCAGCCTCCCAAAGTGTTAGGATTACGGATTACTGATTACAGGAGTAAGCCACTGCATCCGGCACTGTGAGCTATTCTAGTTATGAAGTTCTCTGAAACTCGTCCTCTTCATCAGCTACATAGGGTTTGGCGGCTTCCTGGAATTGTTGTAAGAAATGAGACTACACCATGTAGGTATTAAATAAATGTTATTTTCTTCATCTCTTCCCCTTCCTTGGGGTGCAAAGGAGGCAATCAAAGCAAACGCTACATTCTTGCAACTCTCAGAAAGCTTGTCACCCACCCAGATCAAGGCCTCAGGGTGCCCTGATATATCATGGCCAGCTGGGACTAGTGATGTTTTCTTGCCAAGAAACCAAGAATCAGTGCACTTCACCAAGGCACACCCATGTGGCCTGTCCTCCAGTGCTGAGATGTCAGCCATTTTCCACCCATGGCCCAGAGAGCAGGACAGGAAACGCAGAGAAAACAGCGAAACGATCTGGGCCTGGAGTTCTCCTGAGCAAATCCTAATTCTAACCAAAAGTTATGGGAACAACTTGACAACTACTTCATGAGGTGATGTCCGAATCATTAGCAAGAAAGGGTAGGGCAGGTCATTTTTATATAAACATCTGAAGGATAAAGAGTGTAGATAAATGTCAAAAACAATGCCTAAAACGGCTGCCTACTGCCTGCTTACACAGCTTTTTCCTTCTTTAGACAAATGATAAAACATCAGCACTTCTGAATATAAATCATCTTCAATTAAGACATTTCTGTTGGAAAAGCACTTTTGGCAGGACAAACGAAATATCTGCCACTGTTCTCCAACTTGGGTCTTTCAAGGTTGGCAGGGCGATTTATTTTTGTTGATTAAACAAAATACAAATGGAAAGGGCCTAAAAATTGATTAGCCAATTAAACTCAATGATTCTCAACAATGAAATGTGCATTATTAGCTTTGCCAGAGTTATAAAAATGTCTCCTAGCTTTACTGCCATTTTCACGATTTACACCATTGATATTTGTGCTGACAGAAAGATTAAGGACTGGCTGATGCAAAATTTGTCTTCTCTTTTGCTGGAACGGAAGGAAGAGAAACGATTAAGGGCTTAGGCCATTTCAGGAAGAACATCTGCACTGCATTGGTAATTCTTGAAAGAACGATCTGGGTTGAGCGAGGGAGCTGTTGTCACTCATTTTGTGTGTACTTGTTCTTTAGTAAATTACAGATTCACTAATAGGGGCCAATTTGTTGAGATGACAACAATCATAAATATCCAGATTCTTCATTTTCTCTTCTCATTTTCCGTGGGGATGAGTGTCCAGACAGGCAGCCAACCAAATGATGGGTGTCAGATGCTTTTGCAAAATCGATCCATGCACGGAGGGACGCCATGAGCCTATTTCAGTCCCGAACAGTTTTTCTTAATTGCCACCATGAGGTCAAGATCACAACTGCAATAAATTTACTTACAATAGCCCAAAACCCAGGGCAGTAGAATGCTGATGCTTCCTGGTGGTCAGAGCAGAAATGTTGCCGGCTGCTATGAATTTTTAAACTTGATTGTATATAATTGTTAATCACTGACCCATTCTGCAACCCTTCTGGGCTGGAACATGTTGCTAGGCAACCAATTTTGCTCTAGATACTTTCTGAAAGCTAGTGAGGCAACAACCAAGTGTCAACTAAGTAAACACTAACCATTAGAGACAGGTTCAAATAAAAAAGGGATGCCTGACTTCCTTAGAGCACATGCATCTCATGTCCTTTCTTAATGTAGACATGTATTTCCTGCGCTTACGACTTGGCAAATAAGCAATCTTAGGTTGAACTGGGGGAAATTGCCCTTTTGGTAGCTCAATTTGGCAATTCATATGGGTCAACCTAATCAGAGGGAGGTTTCCACAGTCTGTGAAATAGAAGAACTATTTTCCTCCACGAGCGTAATCATAATTGGGCTTTGCATCAATAACACATCACTTACCTAAGTCACATATTTCCTGAAATTCTTTTTATAAGAAAGAGTTGGGAGAGGCAATCTGCTGGCAAATGCCTGAATAAGAAGTCACAGTTATTTTTCCATTTTAGACTAACACAATCTGATTTGACCGATTCTTGTACAATATCCACGCATTCCCCACCTTTTCAAATGTTCAGCGACTCAGGAAAGGGAACTAAATGCATTTTTTTTTTTTTTTGAGACGGAATCTGGCTTTGTCACCCAGGCTGCAGTGCAGTGGTGCAATCTCGGCTCACTGCAACCTCCACTTCCCAGGTTCAAGCAATTCTTCTGCCTCAGCCTCCCAAGTAGCTAGGAGTATAGGTGCACGCCACCACGCCCAGCTGATTTTTGTATTTTTAGGAGAGACGGGGGTTTCACCATGTTGGCCAGGCTAGTCTCAAACTCTAAATGCATTTTTTAAAAATTGAGATCAGGAACCCCAGAGGACATTCTGAAGATGAGGACAGAACTGCCAACTGCATGAAAGAAGTTCATTTAGGAGGAAAGAGGAAGGAAGGCAGCATGTTGGTATCATGGCATGATGCTATCCTTGGGAAGCAAGTGAAGTCTAATGACTCTCCGTGTCCCAGGCAGCTGAGAGCCTCACAGTCAAGAAATGCTAAAGAAACAGAATGGCCCTATGTTAGTTTACACAATATCTCCAGGAGGTTCTTAGAATGAATTACCACTGGGAGTACAGAATAACAACCAGCTTAGGCAGTGCATGCGCACAGGTGATTAACCTCATTAGGAAAGAATTGGGAAAAAATTATGAGGTGAAGGGAGAACTCGCAGTGAAGTTTAAGGTTAGATTGCTGGCCTTATTGAGCAGGTGTGAACAGCTATGCAATTTTAATTTTTAGCAAGCAAAATCAATTGTTTCTAGGATTACTACATAACAATTTATAAACTAGACACATGTAAACTTTTTATTGGGCAAATGGCAAATTGCCTTAAAAGGACAATAGAAAGTTTGTCATCCATTCCCAGATGAGTCCTCTTAAAATAGAACCAAGCTTTCTGTTTAGTCTGGATTTGCTTTACTACCTACTTGTAATTAAAAAGTTTAAAAAAATCAATCCATACAGAAACATGTAGAGTTAAAAGTGAACAAATTATATCCTCATTGTCACTCCCCAGAGGTAACTGCCAATTTGTTTGCCTACTTTTCACAAAAGTCACATCATAATACATATCCTGGCGACTTGCTTTTTCACTCAACATTATAGCACAGAAACTACTTTTAAATGGAGTCCTCTGGAACATTTCAGTATTCACCAGCCAACGTGTCCACAATTTCAAAATAAAGCTTCTTTTTGTTTTTCTTTTTTTGTCTTTTTTGTTCAAAATAAAGCTTCTAAGTTGGTAAGAATCATCCCCTACCCATGAGTTTACAACAATTTAAAGACCACCAAAACAATGATCAATTATTCATCTTTCCAAAAGCTCCAAAGCATGCTGTCAGAAGCCAAAGTGTTTCAACTCCATAGATGTGTCAAGGAAATCCAGCCCAACACAAATGGGGTGGAGGCAGCTAGCTGACACCCCAAATGCGTGGCTTCAGTTGGAATCCTAAAGGAAAGATGACTACATC